>NC_092427.1:22395582-22699682 GCF_036169615.1 Heliangelus exortis | reverse complement strand
TCCGACAGTGACTGTCAGGAGCCTGCCAGCAGCCTGGCACCTGCCTTGTCCCACTGACTCTTGGGTTAGAGTATCAGTGACAAGGATTTATTGAACTTGCACTCCAGACACAGAGCCAAGATACAAAGTTCTGCATAGAATTAAGAGAGATCAAGTACAAAAGCCCAGGACAGCTCTGTATATTCAGTGTGCACAAGAGCAGGAATAATAAACTCATGACCCTAATTGTGCCCACTGAATGTCCTCCAGCTGAAGACAAGCCTGTACCCATGCTGATGAGACAGCTGTGAGCATGGCCGGCTGTTGGTGTTGGTGGACACATCCACCAGAAAGGACAGGTCCTGTCCCTGTACCAGCACACCCTGCAGAAGCACTGTGTGCACCAGGAGCACCTGCAGGAGGTGCAGAACCTTGGCTTTACATACACTGTCTAATTCACTACAGCGCATGAGGCTGTGCACTTTAGCAGCAGTACTACAGGCAAAGCTAAAAGCCATACTTAAATCAGAAGTGGCCCACTAAAGCAGTAATTTCACCAGTTCTGAGTTTCAGGCAAAAGGATTCTGCTCTGGAAGCAGAGCAGTAGAGGTGAAGTGCTTTCCAACAGCAGGAGCCCCTGAAAACATTCCACCTGACTGATTAGGAATTATTCTGAAGCTCAGCAAAGAAAATTGCATCATAAATTAGTCATCCACTTAGCAGATGGGAATAAAGCATATATGAAACCTGGGACAGCCACTTAGTGAGCATCGTGAGCTACTGCTGCTTGATGTGTGAGTCAGCTTCACTGCCTGCATCAAAATGGGGAGCATGCAGAGTGACTGATAGAGAAGCAATGCACACCCCTTCACCTTCTGGCTAGTCCTGTTATCAAAGTGTATCACAAAGTGTTTAGAATATAACTAACATCTCTGTTTAGCTGCTGAGCAAACTCAGATGTTGATTTGCCTTATCCATTTGCCTTGCCCGTGTCTTAACTTTTGCATGGCTGTAACAGGTAATCAATGAAAATTCAGGAGATGAAAAAGATTTTGTCATGTCTGATCTCTTGCAGGTAACTTCTTAGCCATTTGGCAGCCATTGCTAATGAAGAGAAAGTGCCTATTAAAGGTTGGTGAGCAATGGCAGATATATCTAACCTTGCACAAAACTGTTTCAATAAAAGTGGAAAATCAAGGCAGAGAGATGACAACAGCCACTCATCTTCAGTGGCACTTACCAAATTTCAGGGTTATGCACTTTGTCTTTTAGAATCAGAAATCAGCAGAAAGACTAACTTCAGGGTGTGGATTTAAATCAATTCCTTAATTTGACCTCCCATTTTCCATACTGAAAGCTGCTCTGAGCTGTGTGTGTACGTGCTAAAAAGCCTGTAATATCCAGTCCAGTCCTTGAAGCCCTAAGCATTTTCCTCTGAAACTGGAAAGCTAGTATAAATCAGCTTCAAGCTGACATCTAAAAATACAAAGCACATAGCCACCCATCCTTTTTCTGGCCTGATATCTGACAGTTCAAGGTTAGTCAAGGGCCCATCAGCACTATCCTACTTACTTATTAGTGTCACAAGCAGCTTAGTCATACATAGCCATAAGTTTTTTGTCTTTAGTCTTATAGTCCCAACATTCCAGACTTCCACCTGAATGACTGCAGCAGCCTCCCCCGCAGTGCATTTTCCTGCATCTTTAGGAGAACACCCTTCACTTGATGTGTATGTGCATTGGGAGCTGAATATGAAGCTTCCATGGGAACAAAAAGCATTTGGGTACATTTGGCTAGTCCAAAATTAACCTCATTGCACTGTAGTCACTCATAGATGGGTATGTCCTTCCAGTCATGGTACAGTTACCCTATTGTAAGTATGAGACACATTTCTGTGATTCCGTAGTCAAAATTTCAGCAGTATTACTTGTCACAGCCACAGGAATCAGCTTAATGGGCATCCCAGTATGATCTTATGTACTATCACCGAATCACAGAATGTTTTAGATCATCCAGTCCAACCTTTGTTCAACACCATAATCTATCTACTAAACTATGTCCCTAAGGACCAGGCCCAAACACCTTTTAAATACCGCCAGGGATGGTGACTCCACCACTGTCCTGGGCAGAACATTCCAATGCCCGACAGCCCTCTCAGTGAAAAAATGTTTCCTAACATTTAGCCTAAACCTCCCCTGGTGCAGCTTCCATCCATTCCCTCTGCTCCTATCACAGTCACTCAGGAGCAGAGGCTGTTTCCCTCCTCACTCCAACCTCCCTTGGGGCAGTTGCAGAGAGGGATGAGGTCTCCTCTCACCTCCTCTCCTCCAGACCAAACACCCCCAGCTCCATCAGCTGCTCCTCACAGGATTTGTGCTCCAGGCCCTTCAGGAGCTTCCTTGCCCTTCTCTGGACACTCTCCAGCACTTCCATGTCCCTCCTATAATGAGGTGCCCAGAACTGAACACAGTGCTCAAGGTGCAGCCTCCCTAGAGCTGAGTACAGAGGGATGGGATCACCTCCCTGTTCCTGCTGGCCACAGTGTTCCTAACACAAGCCAGGATGCCATTGGCCTTCTTGGCCACCTGCACACTGCTGACTCATATTGAGTCGAGTGTCAACCAATATCCCCAGGTCCCTTTCCAGCTTACAGCTCTCTAACAACACTTTACCAGGTCTGTAGCTTATAAAGTTCTAGTTTATAAAGTTTATAATGTACTATAAAGTTTATGGAGTACTATAAAGTTCACAAGCTATTTTCAGAAAAACCTTAAGCAGCTCTTGATAGAACTATCATGATCTAAGTAAGCGTTAACATTAAAACAAGTTCAGCTACAGAAAAATCTTTCACTGTACCTAAGAAAAATTCAGATTAGAGTTTTTGCTGGTCCATAAAGCTAAATAGCACTGCATATATTCTGACTAATCTAAATTACTTGCCAAGGAATGTCAGCATTGTTACACACCATTTTTATGTTCTGCTTTTGGAACATATGCAGAAAACATGTTTGCATGTATTGGTTCCTCTGCCAGTATAATACAATGGCTACAAGGCACCAGACTTTCTTATGCTTTCATCATTAATGTCTAGCAGGCAATTTGTTTATAAGAATTTAGAATAAGATATAAAATATTGCCAACCGTAGAATTTTTTGGCGTGGAAAAAATTATCAACAAGTACAAGTATTGCTTCTACTTTACATTTAATAAATGATGACTGATGACTAAAATATGCTAGTATTATTATCAGAGATCCAGCCACGTTTCTGACCATTCTCTTCCCTTTCTTCCATGGAGACACATCTAAGTAGCTGATTTCCATGATAAATATTTTAAATATTTAGCTAAAATAAAGTTTGACTCAAGTCAACTCTCTTGCTTTTTTTTTTTTTTTTTTTTTTAATTGCAGCATTCATCATGTGTGGCAAAAAAATACAGATATTTTCATCTAAACAGCAATTCTGTTAAGAAAAAACATAATGCTGGCTGAATTATACACTTTCATCCTTGAAAGAGTCTGTAGTACTAACTGGAGTAATGTCCACCTATAAATTCCACTTATTTGGAAGACAGGATTTCTCTGTAACTATTATTGCAAATCTGAAGCCTAAAAAAAACCTAGTTAAGTAGTCCCTCATTTCCTGTAAAGGCTAATTTCAAAAATGTAATATGTGAGGTTTGATGGGAAGAAACAGCTACATTTACAGTACTCAAACACAGCAAACTTGTTGACAAAATTTCAGGTAATTTTTCAGTTTACAGATGTTCATTTCAGTTTTTCATTCCGAGTCTTTCAGGCCTGGCACCCACAAAAAGACATAAAAACATGATCTTGTCAAAAGTGTATTTAACCAACAGACTAACAGGAACAAGTGGCCCCAAGCACTCATTCAGTGATTTTCTGTAAAGATGTTGCATTTTCTTTGCATAAAAGACTGAGAAGCAGAATATCCACAAGAACAGCCTAAATTATTGCCCAAGAAGTTGGATAGTGTCCTAGGAGACAGACACCTGCATTATCACCTGTGCTCCGATGCCTGCTTCTGGTGTGTTGTAATAACACAACACAAAATTCTGCTTTATTAAGGAGTAAAGGAAATTTCAGGAAGATTATTCTCAGCTTTGATCAGCTTTCAAAGAACACTGGAAGTTCCTTCTGACCCCTTGAAATGGTCAAAACCACTTGAAATGGTGAAATTTCATCACTTTTACTTTAAGGTACCAGAAAGTGAGTGACTGTAAAATAAGCTGGAGTTTCTTTAAAAAGTGGGGCAGGTTTTACTAGAGAACCAGTGCTACAAATGTGGCCATCAGGAGTCAGGTTTCCTCCTATAGCTATCTGGAATGTGCTGCTTAGATTAAATGCAGTCCTTGATATGATCACAGAAGATACATAAAGCTACAAGAGAGTCTAATGTCTCCTAGTGTTGATAATGACTCATATCCTGTATTTTTCACATAAGACAGCAAGTTCCAGCTATTTATGGTGCAGCCAATTAAAAAATTCTTTTTGTGAAGAAAAAAATGCTGTCAGTTGCCATTCACAACTTAATGTAGGAGGCCAGCTAGCATGTTACAGAAATTACCAGAGAAAAATACTATAATCACAAAAGAGCCAAATGTTTCCTCTTAAGCCCTTTGAGATAGCAGATGCATAGACATAAGCAGAATCTTTTGTCTCAAAAGATTTTGTTCATAGAGAGATCACCCTAACAAAAAAGGTGGGAAAATATGGTGCAAATTATTCCACTCCTCTCAGTTCCATGTCATGTATCTCAGACATCTCAGCTCTTCCCTCAGCAAGCAGGATATGAACGTTTGTACACCACTGTGGAACTGGATGGGGAAGGGGCATAGTGCATGCATGTGCCTGGTAACTCAAATTATATCTTGCAGGCAAAAAGGGGAATACTACTTAAATGCAAAGATTCAATTTACATTACTTTAATTAAAACCTTAAGAGTCTAATCAAGGAATTATTTGCTCAGTTAACATTTACAGTTCAAATGTTACTGAGACAAAACTGATACACACAAGATTTCTGCTATCTACCCATGTTTCTTGTCTTGCTCAGACTTTCACTGGCCCTTTGGGTCCTAAGCTCAGTCACTTCAGCCTACAGGAATGATTCAGTGAGACCTCAGTGTCCCAAATCTTCACTGAGAAGAGCGTGTTGGGGTGAGGTGATGTTGATGGGGGTGAGGGAGGAAGGGGAGCATGGCTTTATATTGATGGTTTCTTCCTCCTCACACTATGGACCACTTGGGGCTATATTTATACATTTTATCATTTTTACACCTTTCTTTCACCAGCTGTTTATACCTGGCAGTTATTTCCTATAGATATTTTGTACAATGGGAAAAAAATCAATTACAGAAGTACTATGCTATAGAAATTTAAAATAAAATCCACACTCATTGCTGTCAAATTTCAGTTGTGAACCAACTCAGCAGTCTATTAAAAAGATTTTAAGACATTTGTAAGTAAAAATGCTGGCTTTTCCCCATGCAAGTGGAATAAATTTTAATAGATGCCTCGTTTTTTCAGTTACAGCTTTTGATGGATTTATTATATCCAGATGCTAAAAACACTGTTCATATTTCACTACACATCTAACAAGAGTTCCCAGTTGCAAATGCAATTAATTTCAAAGTAGTCTCTGAACGCTGAGGGATGGTTTATTAAATCAAAATGGCCCTTCAAAAATATCACCAGGCAGTAAATTTTACAAGTTCTGAGCTTCAGTTATGTAAGAAATTAGGTGTTGGGAGACTTGAGTGTGATATTGATTGATCTTGTCAGAGTCCTATTCTGCCATTAGTCCCCTTGTAATCAACAGGAAATTTGAATGAAAATCAATAGCAGGATATTATGCTGTGATTAAATGCCTTAGGGATGATGCATATAGTGGAACAAAAAATTGAGACCATTCAAAACAGGTTTGTTGGCAATATTAAACACAATCCAACACAGGTACATAAGTTCTCCTGTTGCAAGGAAATTTTCATAGGATCACAAAATGGCCAAGGTTGGAAAGGAGCCTGTCAAGATCACCTCATCCAAGCCTCTTATGCAAGCAAGGTCATCTAAAACAGGTTGCCCAAGACCATGTCTGGTTTGAACATCTGCATGGATGGCAACTCTATAACCTCTCTGGGCAACCTGTACCACTGTCATATCACCACGTTTGGGACAGGCATGCTTACTAAAGTGCCTCTCCCTAGTAATGTTTGATCATATAAGTAGTGTCAAATTATGTCAATGTCCAAG
Organism: Heliangelus exortis; assembly: GCF_036169615.1. Lineage (NCBI taxonomy): Eukaryota > Metazoa > Chordata > Aves > Apodiformes > Trochilidae > Heliangelus > Heliangelus exortis. Next base: position 22,693,433 of record NC_092427.1, on the reverse strand, counting down.
TGAAAACAAATGAAGGTATTTTTCAAGAAAGATAAACTATACATGCCTGTGCTGTCAGATCTTTTCCCATGTCGTTTCAAAGGGGAAATTTTGATTCTTCATTGTGAAGTAATCAAGGCCAGTTCTGACATGTTAGTCTTTGAAAACATAAAGGGAGCATCTGCAGTCTATAAGTACAACCTCTGACCAAAACATTTATACCTAGAAAGAAATACAAATGATAGATGTCACTACCTGATTATGGGTTTCAAGGGATGGTTACTTTATAAGCATAAAACATACGCATTGCCTTTATCTGAACATGTACACAGGCTTGAACTACAAATGAGAGGACAATGTAGAAAATGCCAGTGGGTAACACTGGGTCCACTCCTCTGGCCATGATTCTAAACTAAGATTGTCCACGTCAAAAGTTGCAAGGAAAAGGCTAAAGGAAAAGGCACTTGCACTGTTCAGTGGAATAAAAATATCTGCTGTCAGAGGAGGCAGAAATCAGTCCTCAGGTCCATCTACACAACCACTCCAGTTTCTGGTACTCTGCAAGAATCTTGGCTGTGGAATGGTCACAGAGAGAAGACTGGAGTCTGAAGTCTGGATTTCTGCATTCCCATTCTGGGGAAGAATAGATAAACAATAGAGGGGGGAAAAAAGAGGGAGGGGGGGAGGGTAGCTACAGGAGGTCTGTAGTTCCAGTTCCTCCTCAAAGTAGGGCCAGCTATAAAGACAGATTGCTCAGAACTTTATTCAGTTTAATATTTTCAAACTTAAATTTACAACTTACTCCTCTGAGGTACAAGTATATCAGCAGAGAAACTGGTGAACTGCCAGAATATACCTGATTTACTACTGCTAAACTGGAAATTATATTTTGAAATTGCCAGCATCAAGATCAATGGACAACTATGGATTCAAGGCTGTTGGAGCACATAAACATGAGACAACAGATCCCAAATGATGAGTGCAAAATGCTGGACTCTGTGGGATGTGCTTGAAATGCCAGTTCTGTTCTTCAGAGAACTCCATCCTCTGTCATAATAAGAAACTTTATTGCATCAATAAAGCAAATTCTATGGATAAGACTTCAAGGTTTGTTGCTCCAAACAGATGTGTGGTCTGGCCCACAGGGACTCTCAATACTGTCCTGCCACACCAGTATTAGTCAGCAAAATGTCTTCACTAAAGTAAACTTTTTTGAATTTTGTGTTTGACCAGACCACATTCAGCACAAGATGAACACAAGACAAAAAGCAGAAATGGGACAGAAATGTTCTGTCCAGGCCAGAAGAGCTGCTGCTTTTGTCTCGATTACTCTGGAGATGTTAAACAAAATAATTGCATAACATCTGAGAATTCTAACACACACCCTTATCCTACAAAAGAATAATCGCAAGAGCTTCACATTTGAAAAAAAAAATCAAGTGAGCAGAAACAGCAACTAGTCAAGAAGCAGTTAGTAAAAATCCTTCAAAAACTTCTAAAGCTTACAGTAGAAAAATCAGCTGGCATCTGAATATTTGCAAAATCGGTGGGGCAGGAAAACAAAGACCAAAACTGTTTCAAAAACATATAGAGAAAAACCACACACACACCCCCCCCCAAAAAAAAGAAAAACAAACAAAAAAATCCACAACACACACTGCTCAGAGGTTGCTGCAGTCTTCCCTGGTGCTGGTTCTTATAACTAGATTTACCTGAAGATTTACAACTCTAATATTAAGAATTGGAAAATAATGATGACTAGATAACTTCTTTCAAGCTTATTTATTTCATTAGTTTTTCCATCATCAGTAGCTTAGGCATTATGATGCAAAATGTCTACAAAGAAGCCTGTGCTTATGTGCTCACAAGGAAAGCAGCAAATGCAATTTGACTCCTCAGAGCGTGCAGCCAATGGAAACTGCAGCATGAAAAATTGTAAATGTCCTCCATTAAGTACTTTTATTAATTCTCTGCCTATTCAGTTGACTTCTCAACCAACTTAAAGAATGAGACTAGCTTAGTAGTTCCTACGTTTATTTTCGTTAATCTGGTTGTAAAGGTATGAGTTAAACAAATGGTCAAAGAAAGGAGAATAACCCGTGAGTGCATTTCAGTTAATTTGACCACAGAATACCATCATGCAAAAAGATTCTTTGTATTTCTTTTGTTTTTTAATATCACCACACACAGACACTAAAACATAACAAAAACCCCCAAAAAATCTAAGTAGTTCTATGGAACTATACCTAAGTTTATCTCTTCAAAGTCATGAACAAGCAGAAAGGATACATTTTTAGCAACACTTTGAAATTCGTGTTTCAGAAAATGGTTTGTGAAGTCTGAGAGAATGTCATGCAAAGGACCTTTCCTTTCTTCCAAGTAATTAAGATGTAGAAGACCCTTAAACTGTATCAGTTTTGGCAGTCACTGTCTCTCAAGTACCTGGATTTAATCATTAACCAGAAGCCTCTCACATTCTTTTCTGTTGTACTCTAATTTCATTGTTTGCTGTTCCTCCTGCAAAAAATCTGTACTTCTGATGAGAAAATTCAGAACTTAATCTTCTAAAATGTCTTTTGTACTTCCCCTTGAAAGCACCCAAAGCTGACATTAATCCCAAGACAGGAAAAGCTGATAATATCTAAAGACTGAAAAAAGGAGAAAAGAAAGCTGATATGAAACATGGTCTAAGATTCGGTGCAAAGCAAGTTCAGAATATTTACATTTCACCATGCATCTTTAAATTTGATTGTGTCTAAACTTTAATATTCTTGAAAAACTGGAATAATAGAAACATCATCACTAGTGTGTTTCACATAGACTGGTGATGAACTGTACAGTTTGCAAAAATGTTATTGCATGTGTGGGATTAAGGGTTTCCTACGGGAAAGAATTATTGAGTTACATGGAGGACTGCATTAAAAGTACTGGCAGAACATCAGCGTATCTAAGGCTGCTTTGTATTCCTCCTATGGCTAAATTGGGGCCCTATTATTCTAGTTACCAAAACATAGCCATGAATCTTTCTTACTTTCAAAAAAAGAAATTATTTTATCCCTGAGCAGGTTCATGTCATAAGAATAAATATATAACTCAAATTAATTATAGATTTGGCAAAGAATAAGGAAGTCTTAGAGGGTTTGGAAACAACAGTGAACTGCTGATTAAAAAAAAAAAATCAGTCACAAACTTGTATCGCATACAGATGGAGTCCATCAGCCTTCCTCCAGTCTTCAGGGATGTCTCCCAGTCTCCATGACTTCTCAAAGATTATGGAGAGCAGCTTCACAGCCACATCAGCCAGCTCTCTCAGCATCCTAGGGTGGATGGCATCTGGACCCATGAATTTGTATGGGTCAAGCTCCTGTAATAGCTGATACACCAGCTCTGCCTTCACTGGCATCGGGTTGGTGTCTGCTTCAACTTGAACATTTGTTCCCATGGTCTGGGACCTGACAGCACTGGTAAAGACAGAGGTGAAGGTGTTGAGACCTCTGCCTTTTCAGCATTGTTAGTGACGAGTTCACCTCTCATATTTATAGTGGGCCAGTACTATTCCTCTTTTTCTGCTTATTGTTAATACATCTGAAGAACCTTTTCTTGAAGTTTTTGATGTCTCTGGCCAAATGTAGCTCAAGCTGAGCTTTTGTTTTCCTAACTGCTTCTCTGCATACTCTCTGCTCTCAGGCTCTTGTCCTGCTGGGGGACCACCCTGACATTTGCTGGAAAAGTAACACAGCAAGCTGTAGGCAATCCAGAAGGCTCCTGGGGTGCCTCAATGGTCATTTGCTCAGACAAGAAATAGACATCCCTACCCGAGGGGTGAAATACTGGACCTATTCACAGTGCTAAGGGTCAGGAGTCAGTCAAGGTGCATAGCCAGGACCCTGACTTTCAGGAAAACAATCTTCCAGCTCTTCAAGGAGTTACTCAACAGGACACCCTGGGAAACAGTCCTCAGGGACAAGGGAGCAGAACAGAGCTGGCAGAGATTCAGGGAGAGACTCAATCCCCAGGTGCAAGAAATCTAGTCAGGAAGGGAAGAAACCAGTGTGGCTGAGCCATGACCTGCTGGTCAAACTAAAAAGCAAGAGGAAACTGCACAGACAGTTCAAGCAGGGACAGGTATAGAGTATAGAGATGCTGCCTGATTGTGTAGGGATGAGCTCAGGAAGGCCAGGGCACCATTGGAGCTGAACTTGGCAAGGGATGTGAAGAATAACAAGAAGGGATTCTACAGATACATGAAAGAAAAAAGGTAGGTTAAAGAAAATTCACACTCCCCAAAGAGCAAGTCCAGTGAGCTATTATAAACAGATGAGAGATGAGGAGAAGGCTGAGTCCCTTCCAACCCAAGTTATTCTGTGATTCTATGAAAGTAAGGTAGGACCTTTCCTTTCAAAAAAAGCCTGGCTAAAAAACATCATTATTAGAGACATGGTATTAGTTATCCGTATGGAAATCTGTAGCCATGGACTGTACATCTCTCATCAAAAAAGATAAGCTGATAAATTTCCTTAGTAATTAAATGCAGAGATATTTCAGTAACGCATCTTTGATTATAGAGTGCTTATGGTTTTCTTAAACCACATCAGTTTACTGAAGTAAAAAGAAACACTGTTTTTGTTATTCTAGATGTACACCTTGGTATAAATGGTGCACACTTCATAAAATCAAGAGCTTACTTTGGAGACCAAAATAGTAACTATGCAGTCAGTGCTTCAAAATATGAAAGCAATGACTGGTTATGCTATTGAATGAATCATACGTGGGGAGTGAATTAATCAGTGTAAAAACTTCAGTGCATAAAACAGAGAAGGTAAATAAAGTTTGGATTGTTGAATTCGTTGTCTTTTCAATGTATTTCCATGGTACAGCCATCTCTCTTTGAAGCATCACCATTACTCAGGGCTCTTCAGGAAAACTGACTACATCAGACTGCTTTAGTTTCACACAATTTGAACGTATCTGCAGCCAAATCTTTTCAATTTGATTGTTGACCAAAAAGCCCAAGCTAATTTTTTCAATTCCATTTCTTTTGTAGTCACATATTTATGTTAGACAAAAATGATAATTTATTGTGCAGAAGTGGTTATGCAAAACTGTCTAATTGTACCATGAGAGGGTGGGGGTGAGGGAACTTACGCCTTTCAACAAGGAACTTTAATGTGGAAAAACAATTTATTTTAAAATGTCATTCCTATGACATTTTTGCCTTTTTTGGAGATGCGTGGCTTGTTTAAAAGATAGAAGTACTTCAGAACCCACAGTTCCCGAAGGAAATGGAAATGTGAGTTCAACTTCTTGCAATTGCATAAAAGCACAAAACCCTAAGGGATTAAAACTTAACTTTTTGTTTTATTATTGCTGACTAAAAACTTTAGGCTCTTTGCTTCTTCAACAATTTCCTTTCCTAAAACAGCCTACCAACTGGACTTCCCATTAAATTAAAGCCATCTGATGGACTTGCAAAAGCTGCAATGAAGAAGTACTCTCAAATCTAGTAGTTGATTTGGATTGCTAATAAAAATCCTTTATCAAATGTCACAAAACCTGTGATTATGCCAACTCTGTTTATAGATGCTTGATTGCAACTGAAATGAAATTCAGGAGGTACTCAACTCTACATACAGATTTAATTAAATCCTTCAAATACTTGACATTATAGATATTCATAACACTGAATTTTGATACTAGAATTTCTTATATTTAAGTTTTCTGTATCTTGAATTGAAGTTCAGTTACATATTCAGTATTAGACATGAAAGAAAACAGGAAGAATTATTAGTATAAGTGCATGGCTATACAGCACCTTGCCTTTGAAAAGGATACAAATGATATATACAGACATTACTGAGCTCCAGAACCATAACATTCACCATTTGCTCATTCTGACTGCTGTAATACCACTAAGTAGTAGCATAATGAAAAATAAAACTTTTAAGGAAATACATGCCTTCGATTGAATAGCTATATCCCTGTTTCCTGCTATTTTGTAACCATCTATGGCATTTATTTGCAACTGGAATTTTCTCCCCTAGGAAAGGGGCATTTCCAACATTACAGCATCCCCTGAGCACTGAGTAATCCAAAAGAATTGGCAGCTAAAGGCACTATACCAACCTACACATTGTATATGTATATGACTATAAAACCATTGGCATTTTGTTCTTTAGTACAAAAAAGACATGGTTTTCTATCTTCTCCCACCAATATACACTCAGGCTTTCTCCACACCTTTGCCTTACTCCTTCTGATTCAAGGGCTAATAATACAAAAGTGGCTTTGGATTATTCCACAACTTTAATCTGAGCAGTCCAGCAGAAGGGCATTTCTAAGCATAGGAAGTTCCCATTTTAATAAATGCAAATTTTTGGTAGCATCACAACATACAAGATACAACATTACAGTCACTCGGACACAGGAATGCTTTTCAAAACTGTATTATACATTAACCCCAAACGGGTAATTTTTTTGTGGAATATTTTTTGTGATACCTGTTGCTTTTTTGTCTTCTGAGTTACAACACCGTGTATGACATACAAAATTGAACTTTTACAAGAGACAGAAATAGATTTTACTTATCCTACTGAGAATGAAATGGTGAGATGTTAATGCCCATAATGTGAATAATATGATTCCTGCCATCTGAAATGTCTAATCCCACACTTCTCTCTCCTAACTTAAGCACTGTTCCCTGCTTCATCACTCTGTGAATGTTACCTTCCATGTGATTTCTGTATCTACAGAAAAGCACACTATGTTACTGTGGTTACTGCTGTAAAACAAATCTTCACACCATAAAATCACAGTTGTGTGAAGGGTGTTACAATGCCTATTATAATCAAGTAACATTTAGGAAAAAACATTACAAGTGATAGTATAGTTTAAAAATATGATCTCCTTTGAGAAAGTATCAATAAATCCTCAAAAAGCAGGGGACACAAAAAACTGTGTTGTCCTTCATACTTAGATAATTGTATATACACGTGTACATACATATACATGTGTGTATATGTGTTGCTAAATATTCTATTTTTTTGTATCTCTGTGTTTTGTATTTCTCTGTGTACACTCATCTCCCTTGCAGCAGATTTGAAAGATGAGTCTTATTATTTAATGGATGTTTTCTAAAAATAGATTAATTATCTCAATAGTACTTTACCCATTCTGCAAGTGACGCATTCTAGCTCTCCTTTCTAAATAAATACATCAAGTAACCCTGGAAAATACTGTTAATCAGCACTGAATATAATTGATCAGTACCCATTTTCAGTTTCATCTCAAAAAACAATTAGTTAGCTTATGGAATTACAATTATATAAAAAAGAAACTGTCATCTGTCAGAAGTAATGCTAGACATAGACATACTCATCTTTGGATATGCAAGATTCTGAAAAACATTTCTAAAATCAGACTTACATATACCATGACCTTTTCTAAAGTGAACACTTAATTCAAATCAGGCACAGGATGTATTTTTAAGACTCCAAGACAATAAGAACTTCTGCACTGCTCACCGAGTATGTGCTAGAAAATAAATGGCTACATAAAACACACACAGCAAACAAAGTTTTGGAAAAAAATTCTGATATATTGCATAAGTAGCAACAGGGTATTTCCTACAAATGACAATGGAGAATTTATCTGCCAGCGCTAGTACTGGGGACATAACAGGAAGGAGATTAACTATAAAACATTGCATAATGTTCAGGTTCAGCACATTTTTACAGGTTTTGGTCAAATTCTGTAAGTAGGAGACTTCTTTGATAAGATCCCACATGAAGAAGTAAAAATCACTAATCTCTTTGAACCCTTTAGTCATAGAGATCTTAACAGAGAATCAGATTATTTGCTATCAATTTTACCTAAGCTTACTTGTGTTGCTGTGAAGCAGGCAGTACCTCTAAAAAGTATTCCTCACAAGATGAGGCAGGAAACATCATTAGAACAATGGAAGCTATTCACTGGTTAGCAGGATTAGGCCTTTATTTCCTAAACAGGAAAGCAAGTATTTAAAGTAATGAAAACATAATCTAATTTTTAAGACAGTCCCAAAAACTGTTGACTGTGAGGTAGAATGAGTGGACAATCTCTGGATCACCAGCTTGTATGGTGGATGCCAGCAAGATGAACAGTGGTCAAGACAAGACTCTTGTCAGTCCCTTATGCTCCTAATTTTTTAGTATCACAGAAGACATCCTTCAAAACTTACTTTTGCAAGTTCTTAACTTCATGGTCACCCTTGCCTTGTCATAACTCTCTTCCACAGACTCATCAACCTCTACCTTAAACATTACGTTGTGATGATGGTAGCCCTTTTCAGTCACCTTAGGCCACAGAGTTGTATCCTTAAACAGTTAGAAATTAACTACTGTTCAGTACAACATGACAGTCAGGAAAGCTAGAGAAGGACTTTTTACAAGGGCATGTTAGAATAGGACAAGGGGTAATGGCTTCAAACTGAAAGAGGGCAGACTTAGATGAAATACCAGGAAGAACTTGTGTGCTGTGAGGGAGGTGAGACACTGACACAGGTTGCCCAGGGAAGGGTTGGATGGGGCTTGAAGCAACCTGGTCTAGTGGGAGATAATCCTGTCCATGGCAGGGGTTTGGATCTTGATGATCTTTAATGTCCTCTCCAACACAAACCATTCTATCATTCTATGATTCAGAGAAATGGAAAGTACAAATATCTTATAAATTCCTTAGGGTGGACAAAATTTCTAATTCACACATAATCACAAGTATTTGCTTTCTCCTTTCTCAGGAAACAAAACATAATGCTCAAATAAGCCATATTTCTCTGAAATTTACTTTGCACATCTCTCAAGTATATTTACTTTGTCGTATACCTTCTTATATATATATGTTGTGTGACATCAGTCATATATACACACATACATATATACACACATATATATATGTCATGTGTGACATCAGTAACAAAAGAGTCTCACAAAAATAATGCCTCATAAGGGATATTAAGCAACCAACATAGAGTAAATAATTAAAGTAAATATATTATTGTGGAATTAATCTTTGATTCTAGACATACAGTGAAAGCATCACTCTATATTCACACAGCCTTTGAAATGCAATCCTGGACATTTCATTGTAGAAACCTGTGTCATGATCAGTTGGATTAAACAAAATCCCTCAGGAAATTTTTGTGAATCTGATAGAATTAAGACAGTCACTGGAGCAAGGCTTATCATTTGTTTACACAGTATTTCATGCTGTCCAGCATGTTGACTTTTTTTTTTTTTTTAAGTAGAGGCCATTCTTGAGAAGTTGGGTGTTCAGTCAGAGCAGTAAAAAACCAAAATCATAGAATCACAGAATAATTTGAGTTGGAAGGGACCTCTAAGGGTCATCTAGTCCAACCCCCCCTGCAGTAAGCAGGGTCATCCCTGCTATGGATAAATTCTTCAAGATAGCAATCACTTATATTATAAAAATGAAAGACAATTTTGTTTGAAGGACACTTCAAGATTTTTATCTTGAAATATGATTATATACACAACTGAAAGCAGATTTACCAAATAATTTTCTGTAATTTTCTTACCATCTTGTTATTCATGTAAATAATTACAGAAAGCTGGAATTATTTTCTAAATGCATCAGTACAATTCAGGACTAGCATATACTTACATCTACTTCGTCTAATGGAAAGAGCTTTTAGGCTGTGTAAATGCTAGTGATGAAATTGTCAAACATTCAAACAAGTAAATAGTTTGTTCCTCCAAATTACACTTGCAGAAGGTTTTCACAGCTATTTAACCTCAGTCCCTCACTGCTTGTGAATTATTATGTCTATTTAAGGTTCTTTCTCTTACTCATGTCCAGAAATCTTTATCTCCAGGCTACTGGGAAAGTTTTGAGTTTCACAGGTCTGCATATTTATTTCTCCAGACTCTCTCAACTTGAATTTAAGACACTGAAATCTGGCAAGAACAACCTTCCACCAACACCAGAATGCTGTTTAATAATTAATCCCAGCCAGGTCAACTACCATCTGAAGAACTCCTAGAAGCCTACAGCCTGCTGGCTGTAGCTCAGGAAGCTCCTTTCTTCATATAAAAAAAGAATCTGCCTTCCACAGCCAGCCCTTTGGAGAGACTTTCTCCCATTTGAGCTTTTTATATTCCAGCTCTATCAGAAAGAGCTACTTGAACAAGACTATCAAGTGCCTTTTACAGCCACATGGATCCAGAAAAGAGGTAAGGAAATACTGAGAAAGCTGGACAGGGAACTGACATAAATGAACTGAGATTCACATGGCTTTGTGGGGCAAGCTAACACATTATTTTGTAATTGGGAAAGGTAGTTAAAATCACAGCATGGCTAGGGTTGGAAGGGATGTAAAAGATCATCTAGATCCAAAATCTACCACTAGATCAGGAACACTACCACTAGTTAGTTACAAAAGATTTCCTAATATGACAGTTTTTCAGGCTCCACGTAACCTGCTAAAACTTGGGACTGTATTATCCTCTTAGTGTAACTGTGTCAGCAGGGAGTATAAAATCGTTCTGTCTCTAGCTGCTTATTCTTGCCCTTGAAAGAGGGTGTTACACCTTCTAATCTGCTCTTTGCTTGTATGACAAGATACCCTGGCCCGTTTTAGTAAGAAAGAAAAGTTATGTCAAAAGAACTGCATTGCTGCTGTTTAAACCAATCCAGCTTATTTTACTCTAATGAGTAAGAAACTTCTTGTGCCATGGACCTTCGGGCAGAGAGGTGTGCTGGTAACCTCTGTCAGGCAAAGGTGGTACTAGATCAAGGCTTACTGTTCACTTTCAGAAGGCTACATCATTTTTGCTTTTTCTTTTCCTTAAAGGTGCATATAAAGTTACATGTTACTCGGAGTAACATGTTGATCTGAGTATCAACAGTTTTAAAATGGGAATAGAAACACCACTTCTCTACTGAAGAATACCACGAAAATCAGCTAGTTAATATTTACAAAGCTTTTTTACAACCATGCTAAGCACAAAAAAAGTCTATAAATTAACTGTTCTGTGTTCATTCTGTGCAAAGGACAGAGAGTAGAAAAGTCAATTACTAGTTCTGCACTAAATGTATACCATCTTTCAATTAATATATTTTGATATATTCAAACACGTACACAAGCATAGCAGCTACTAATCTTAAAAAATTGCACAAGCAGCTGTAATTTCTTACTATTAGGAATAAGTTCCTATTAACCTGAGCAAACCTACTTCAAGTATGGCTCTTTGTGATCGGACAGCACCTTGGACTGACTAAACCACATCAGTCTGGACTAAACAATCTTGACTAAATGACAAATAGAGTGCACGGTGACAAATGGTGTATACACTCAGGAAAGATGTTTGGGTTAGTATTTCCTGAATATTCTTAGTTTAATGAGCATTCTAAGAGCACAGTGCAACAGATGGATGGAGAAAGAGTGTGCCAATGAATTGCACGCACCTCTCTTCCTATCTGAATTGTAAATCCTGTGTTGATACAAGTTACCCTGTGAATAAGTTGCAGTACACACTTACATAACCTTCTGCTAATGTGAAGTGCTGAAAAAAATGCTTGTTCTTAGCAACAAGCCTGACAGAATGATTTGAATGCAAGTAAAAAGCAGTTAATACTGAATGCTGTCTTTGTAAACAGATTTTGATGGATTTAGCTCCATCATTATAAACCAAGAGACTAAACATAAAATACAATTAGGATATTGGGTGTCTTCAGTACCAAATCCCTTGTGAATTACTACATAAAATACAGAGGCTGTCACTCAGAATTAATGAATACTGCAGTTTAGACTTTTATAAATACAACATTTTCCCCCACTATTCTCTATTAATACAAATTTTTGAAACATTCCAGCTCACAGTTTCTTAAAAGTGAAGGTATCCTGCACAGTGAATATAAGCCTGGGCAGCCAAAACTAAACTCTTCTTTTAACACTGATCCAGGCTTTCACTCTGACTTCGAGTGAGTCCAGCTGTATCCAGACTGAAATTGGGAATGCTTCCCATCTTACAGGCTTGAGTATGCATCTTGACTATACAATGGGAGGAGAGTGGGTGGGCACTATCAGCAGGGAGTATCACAGGCAGGAATCCCAGTCACACAGGATGGGAACAACATCACCTCCAGTGCAAGTGCAGCCTTACATAATCCATCTTGGACAAAAACCTCGTTAAAGACCTTTATTTAGTGAGGAAAAGATGCAATCTACAAGTTAAGGACTAAAATTCAATAACAAAAGCTATAGCCATGAACTCCAAGCTGCTGTAATATCATGCAAGGTCTGTTGTTCAGTGTGAACTGACACACAGCTACCTAACTAGAAATCATGGCTAAAAAAACTTCTGGACTGCATCACCCATATTCTGTGTGCCCACTGACATGTGGCAGGAGGTTATATGCAATATTCTGACCTCCTCAAAAGTCTCCTGTGTCCACACTGCCTTCATCAAAATGCATGTCCTAAAACTTCTCTGTGTAACTGCACTCACACAGTCCTGTCAGTTCTTTAAAGAAGAAAGTTCATAAATTGCCTTTTCATATGTAAGCATAAGACTGAATATTCCTCTTTTGTATACCTTGAATAGTGATTTAAAAAAAAAACCAGATAATAGTAGAATTGACTTTCTGAACTAAGAAATTTCTAAATGTTTGCAAATAAGTGTCCTACAGTACTGTGATGTTTTCTTCTATATTTCAGAGTGAGAAGAGATTGTACTTTAAATAAATAAATAGTTTAATTATCTTTATAAAGCCATTTCTTTCAATGCAGAAAACTGTGAGATGGGCTCCCTCTAGAGTCTCATCTCTGATACAGAAGTTTGAATTACAAGATTGTCATTCATATGTGCCAACATCCTACTCAGTTCCCTTCCAAAAAAGCAGTTGGGACATGAGTTTTAAAAATAAACCTTCACATTCCTAGTTAAATAGGTTTGTAAATTTTTTATAGATTATTAAATTCCTAATGCAGTGTAGTAAGTTTTGCTCCTCCATATATACATCATAAGATCCAGATAAATTTGGGGATATTTAAAAAACCTGAAGCTAAGCTTAGAAGTGGAATCCTCTATCTGTATTTTAAGATATTTATATATATATATATATATATATATACAGTCCAAAACACAATTCCATGAGGAGCTCCATGACAATATATAGTACCTCTTTCACCACCTAATATATATATAAATATATATATATACACACACACACATATCTTTAAATAAATGCATTACACATATGCAAAAACATCCCTTTCCCCTTGAACAGTTCTTAAAGTTGTTTCAGTGATTCAAGTAGAAGTCACAGCAACCTGGAGTTTGATCTTGTTCAATTCAGGTCGGTGAATGCATTCCCACTGATACCAGCAGAACTCAGAAGCAGATTATTAGCTCCACAGTAAGTAGAGATGGGCATTAAAAAAAAAAAAAAAAAATTTGCAATCTTTTGCCATCACCTACTGAAAACTGTCTTATAACTCAAGGGAGACATATTCTTGTCTTCCACCCAGTGGACAATGAGCGTGGAAGGGAGTCAGGGAAAAACATAGAGAGACTAAGCTGTGTCTTCCCTCCCCACCAAATTTGCCAGGGAAAAAGAGCTGAAGCAGTATAAATGGGGAAGATGGGGAAGTAGGCTGAACCAGGAAAAAGAGTGGCATCTTTAGTTTTTCTTTCCTAAACAAAGGGAAATCCTATTGTGAATCTCAACAGTCCAAAACACAATTCCATGAGGAGCTCCATGGCAATATATAGTACCTCTTTCACCACCTAATACAAGCAGCAGTGATGAATCCTGGGGACAAGGAATACAATAATTTTACAATACTAAGCTGTTTAGATATTAGAAAAAGTTTCTTCACCTGAAAGTTTATCAAGCATTAGAGCAGGCTTCCCAGGGAAGTGGTGGAGTGACCATCCCTGGAGGCATTTCAAAGAAATGTAGATGTGGTTCTTAGGGAAATGGTTTAGTGGTGGACTTGGCAGCATGCTAGGTTAGTGGTTTGTGACCTTAAAGGTCTTTTACAACCAAAGAGATCCTATCATAATAAGCTGTTTCATTTCATTTTTTATAAAGTAATAAAATAATGTAAATAACTGAAAAAAACCAAAAACCTTCTGAACGTGTAAATACTTGGTGCAAATCTAGAACCCTCCCAGCCTTGTGTTTCTACATTATTTTACTTGTCAATCATTGGGAAAGAAAATACAAGACTGTGCCTTCAGAAAAATAAATTCTATTGGAAATGTAACAGCCTCTTCTAGAATGAGGATATTATTACTTCCTCATAAATGCGACAATTACAATTATGTAATTAACACAGCTGCACATACATTGATTACAACCAAAATAAACATAAGTTTTCAAACAAAATTAATGTAGGACCTTCTACAAATCTCATTCTGCCTTGAATTCTAGTTGGCTTCCTTTCTTATTTCACAGGTCCTACAGCTCCTCACAACCTGAGTAAAAGATGGGGTCTGAGGGTTTTTTTAGTGTGTTTGGAAGGATAGATTTTGAAAGATAATCAAAGGAATTAGTCACTATCAACATAAATTCCTCCAGAGAGAATGCCTTTTGGTAACTCCATAGTTTTCAGTCAGCATGCATCTCAAAACCTGAATATACTGCATCCTGCAATACACCATCAGAGTCATAGTAACATTTAGTCTGTGATTAAAATAATTTTGTGACAACATCCTACAAAAAATATGTTCAAGCATGAATAAATTAAGTAGCTACTTTTAAACCACCTGTCTGTTGATTTCCTTTGGAAATCAGCAGCCACAGCAGCCAACCCACTACCATACCTCCAGAACATTAACTTTGCAGCTCCAAGCTGGTCCAGCAGACTGTTTGGCCTGGGGCTGAGCTGAGGATGGGTTCCCAACTCAAAACCAAGGCATCACACTTCTGGGAGCTCTGATTTGTAAGGTAAATGGGATGGAGTCAAAACACAGGGAAATGTGCAATAAATTGTTGCATCCTAGCTGAGAAGAGCACCATGTTGTGTGGCAGGCAAGGATGCAAAAGTTAAAAACATGCCTTTCAGCTAAGCCTGGTACTTTCAACACACAGACACACAGACAGACACACACACACACACAGACACACACACACAGACACACACACACAGACACCTCTGTGCCATCCCCCAGCACAGCCACACAGCTCCACTCCAGCCATGGCAGCGGTTACCCATGCATACTGACAGGAAAGATGTTTACTCTAAAAGCAACTGCAAAGCTATAGTAAATGTCACATTTTTGAGCAAATGCCATGCAGTTAAAAATTGTTTACATATTTACAATAAATATCAAAGGCAGTCAGGGTTGAAGAATGTTGATCTGCAATCTTTGTATGACTGGGACTTAACACAGGAAAAACTAAGCACAGTAACTTTGGCTTCCATCGTATTCTGATTAATTCCTGTATCACATTAATACACTATGACATTTCTACAGCTATTATATCTTGTACCTCAGTGGTACAGACTTCAGTTCTGCAAATATTCACACACACAAGCATCCTGGTTTTGGGGTTTTTTTTTAAGTATAAAGGTCATGGGTCTTTTTTTTTTAAAAAAAAAGAACAAACAAATGCACATTAATGCAAAGTACCAACAGAACTGAGACCGTGTGTGCTGAACAGTTTCCTCTTACTTTGATAAGTGTCTTTCATAAAAGTCTTATTAGCATCCTTATAGTTTACTTATAAGAAATAATTACAACCATTCACTGTAATTATAATTGGAAACAGTGCTAAAATCAAACACAAGGTGCTGCTTCAACCACTCATTTGTGGTGAGCTGTGAACAGGACACTGAGAATTCCCAGTGTGGTCAATACAAGTACACCAGTTAACACCAGAGGGTTAACTGTTCTCTCTTCAGGATGCAGCCCAGCAATCACAGTGGGCACTTAAAGCTCTCTCTATTTCAACTTTAGCAGTGTCTTATTGCAGGAATCTCCAGTGCAAACTGACTGAATTGATAGATTCTTTGAAAAGATAATGTTTATTAGAAATCTTCATTTCATTACAATTCCAGCATAGAAGTTAAAGCTATATGATGATTCAGAGCATGAATTAGGAATCTATTTATGGATCATGAATTTTAACAGGAGCAAAGGGGGCGATTTTAAGGGCATACAGTAAAAATAATGCTATTAACATCTCTTTTAAATTAATGTGCCAAATTTAGTTGGGCATCATTCCTCAGGTTAAGAACAGCTGAATGTGAATCACAAGAAATGTAAAATAATTTATGCTATTTATCCCTCAGCCTTTTAAAACATTTTTTCCATAAGAAGTTATAAATACAAACTAAATAAATGTACAATGTAAATAAATACATTTTTAATTCCCTGTACTATCTCAAAGGCTTAGACTGCAACACCCTGTATAGTCAGATGTATACACAATGATGTGTTATATCAGTGGAAATGAATGCTTTTTCTCACAATACCACCTTCAAAAATCAAACTAAGCATGATATGGGGTTTTTGTATCCTATTAGTAAATTAAAAGATAAATAATATAAGTAGGTCATGTCAATACAGTATGTAAGTGCATATAATTTGATGTTCCACTTATCCAACAACATATCCACAATGAATAAACCTTTATCTACTTGCAAAGTGGAAGGGGCACCATCATCGTTGCTGCAAACTGCAGTCAAACACCTGTCCCATCCTTCAGTGTCAAAATACTAAGTACAGCAAAGGAATTACCTCTGTGCCCCAGGGGAGGATTATTTTAAATCTCAGTGACAACAAAACAATTGGGTTTCTAGACTGCAAACAAGCTGCCACAGTTCACTCCTACTCTGTGTGAGAATATGTGCAGATTTGTTGAAGATGTGTGGATTCCACTTCTTGATGCATGTTATGGTTCAGCTTAGAAGAAATGCAACAAACCCCATGCTCTGATGAACATCAGCTAGAGTAATGCTCATGATGTCAAAGGAACTATTTTTGTGAATAAATGTTCATTGGTGAGAATAAAAGATCACAACCTAAGCCATTAACATGAAAAATACTAAGATTTAAATAACTAAGCCAGGATGACTCCAGCAGTCACTTTCACTGCCTTTGACAAGCAGGATTTGATATTCTCTAGCCTAAAAATGTCCAACTCAGCCTGCTCCAATCCACTTAGTCTAATCACTGACCTTTTTTTCTCCTTTTTAACTTTTGTCTTTAGTTCCTGTGAGTAGAGCTTTTCCTCACCCAAGCAGCTAAATTGGAAGTAAAGGGTCTAAAAGGAAAAAAATGCACTCTGTAAAGAATACAAGACTCAGGCATAAACCCATGCATGGAGAGCAGAAAACCTGGATTTGCCCAAAGCAAATCATTCAGCCACCGTGTACACACACACACACACACACACACACACACACACAGCCCAGCAGACCTAACTGTGAGGGATGAGAAAGCTGTGCAGGGAAGGGAGGAAGCAGGACACAAATACAAACTTGCCTGATTTCTCCTAATTCATATCATGGGTTTAAAGTTAAATGATTTGACTTGCTGCTCATAGGCCATAGCCATAGTGTATTGTTTGTGAAGATGGGAAATCTTAGTATGGCAGTAAAAAAGCTTTGGTTTGTTTCCAAACAGTGACAGACAGCTCAGACTTACTGAAAAGTGGCCAGTGCAGCATGCAAAGTTGAAGAATTAGAGTAGGATACTAAAAATCTTGAAGTCCAAAAATAAAGTTTAAATGATAAATGAGAAGAAGCAATTCCATCTTGCATATTGACCAAATACTGTGAATATTAAGAACAACTTCCATTTATTTGGTTGGGTTTTTTTGGTTGTTTTTGGGGTTTTGGTTTTTGTTTTTGTTTTTGTGGTGGTTTGTTTGTTTGGTTAGTTTTTTGGGGGGGGATTTGTTTTTTTTTTTTTATATTGGCAGATCCATGTCACAGTTACTCTCTCCTAAGTGCCACATCCATCACAGTTTTTGAAAGTTTATGCTTTGGCTTTAGAATTTTTGAAGAGCTGCATTCTTGTTATTCTTCTGCTCTCTTTAATAAAAACTTCAAGGATACTAGGACCTGAATCACCAACATTTAAAAGATAAAATTTTTAAATACTCAGACAACTCTAATCATCTATGGAAGTTTGCATTCCCCCTTGTACAAGAAGTTTCACTGCAGGAGATGTGGATCCCTTTAAGAGCCAGTCAAGATTATGGATACATTGTATACAAATTAATCATCCTTGTCCTTAAATTATTACTAAACTAGAAAAAAAATATTAGAAAGAAGTTTTAGAATAAAATCTGCCAAAATTTTTAACCTTTTAGTGGGTTATAGTAAAATCATCTCTGAGCATCTCTTCAGCTAAGGTATCTGGAAATCCTATAGAACACTGTAACTTGAAGGTTATTCCTAGAAAAGAATTTATCCTACTTAGGCTTACGAAAGCATCAGTGTTAACACTTCATATTCTTATAAAATGTCTACATATATCCAACTGTGCATTAGGACAGGTAAAAGAATTCTTGGAGACCCTAAGGAAACCAAATGAGGCACAAATCCCTGGAACATACATAGGAAAAAAAAATATTTTATACCTTCCTAATCAGGATTGTGAAAGACCAACAACTGGCAGACCAAGTCAGACAGAAAGTACATTTTTGCATTAAGTTCTGTAAAGAAACCCTTAAACTGTGAAGTACACACTACAGGAAACATCTGCCCCCCCAGTCATAGCTCAATTAACTTATCTTTTCTAAATTGTCAGAAACTGCCATTCTAACAAGCACCCTGCAAGCAGCTTTTTGATTGCATCAGAGATTCTCCAAACACACTTGAAAGTTACAGACAAATAAAGTTTTGTCCATTTATAAGACCACATCACATTTACAGAAGATTTTCAAAGTCTGCTAACAAGGTTTCTTTGAATGTTTGGGGCTTAGTTAGGATTTGGCAAGTGGCTTTCATACGTGTAAGGGTTCCCCAGGAACTCTGTCACTGGGAATGACTGAAGAGACAAACTCCTGCTCACACCACTTTTCCTGCCAGCTCCACAAGAGCTCATGTTGATCCTTTAGCAGTGTGCAAAAGGAATTAGTCTGCAGTCACCAAGGCCTGAAAGATCTGTATCCTGTACATTTTCATCTACTAAATATTGATGCAATGGTTAGCAGGAAAAAGCCCAGCTGATGAATGGAAAAAATAAAAATAAAAAATCAATACGTCCTAAATCATCCACCACGCATCACAGAGAAACCTTCAAACTGTGGAAGTCTCCTTTAGCTTTTGGTCTACTTGAAATTTCTAGTAAGAACAAAAAACTTAAATGACAAAAATTAATAAGTTAAACTTCAGTATGTGCTAAAATGAACAGAATTTCTTCTCAAGATTCTTTGCATTAACAACTATTGCGTATTTCACTGCAGGGAAAAACCATAAGACCTTAGAAAAGTTAATTGGTAATTTTACAGCAATAAAAAAATCATAGATGTTTTAAGTTACAAGAAATTGCTCTGTAACATCTTGACTATTTAAACAGAAGCAGATGGTTTACATGGCTCTACTGCTTAATTAAACATTTTATATACTCCATAAAATTATATTTGACAGCATTCTTTGTAATTTAAATTTACAAAGTCAATTGCAAAGTAACTTTATGTATGCATCATATTATCCAGAAAACTAATTGAAATATTCAGATCCAATACTAATTCACCAACCTCGCTTCTGTTTTCTAATACATGCAAAAAGTCATATTGTTCACCCCTTTCCTATTTCTTCATCATGATAATACTAACATTTTTTCATCATCCTACTGGGTTCCCTTATTTTAAAATACTTCCAATTAAAAGCCAGTGGCCTGGATTCTTACTTCCTGTCCCCTTTGCAAACAAACAAAAAAATCCAGCGAAACAGAAAAAGTAAGATGGAATTTATTTCATGAAGAACTTAAAACCAGCTCCAAACAAGACATAGGTATGGATGCTACTATGAGAGTAATATACAACTACTGATGAGTGTGAAAGATCAGAGAGAGATGATAATGAAGCAATTGCTTACAATCCATGTCATAAAAGAAAGTCAACTAGGCAAAGTATGCTGTCCTCAAGTTTCCCTTTTACCAAGAGAAAAATTAAGAAGCCACTATCACATGGCTGAAAGAAAAAGAGGGATACAAAGAAAAGACTGAGCATAGTGGGTAAGGTTTTCATAAAATCTTTACCATGTCCAAATTTGATGTGGAAATCCCGCAGAGGTTTCACAGTTATTTTTATAGTTATTTATAACATGATGTTTAAAAGCTGATTCAAAAATAAACATGTTAAAAAGAAGAAATAGAAAAAACAACAATATAATTGCTGACCCAGGAGCTTGTTTAACTGTATGATTACTAAAGACAACCTTAGATTAAAAGAAACTTTTTTAATGGCTGATAGTTCAGATTGGTGAGAAAAGGCAGCATCATTCATTGTGTGCATGACTGGCCCTGCTCAGTTACACTCCCATATGATCCCTGTGGAAGCAGGTGGCAAATGCCTGTCACAAAAGTGAAGCATGAAGTCGCTTTTAAGGGATTGTGAGTCATGTAAAGTCATCAGGGTCACAAGCCATTACACCCTCCAAAAGCCCTAGCTCAAGGGTAAGTGGCATGTTTTAAGCTGGAAGAGCTTTTTCTGGTTCTTTCTGGGCACTTGTTCAGCACTCTGCAGCCCAGAATTCCACAAAACTTTGGGGGCCTCAGCTGCTCCCCTTGACCCAACAGAAGCCCACGGCAATGAGCAGGGGAGCAAACCAAGACACTCATAGATAATCCTTAATTGATGAAGTGCAGCTGGTTCACAGCAGAGTTCTTTATAAATGTCCAGTACAGTGTAAAAAGATAAGTTACACTGTTTTGACATGTAGAAAAGCAGTTGTTTTTTTGTTTTTTTTTTTTGTTAAAAATAGCAGCTGAAAGAAAAAGAGAAAGAAAAAGAAAAAGAAAGCATCTTATAAATATCTAAGAATATGAACTTGAAAGAAAATGCAGTAATATGAAAGGCTAACCCTAACAATCATACAAATTAGACATTCAAACCACTGGCAAAAAGAACAGCAGAAAAACTCATGGAAATCCTACTATTAGGAATTAAAGCAATTACTTTGGTAAGTACTTTTAGACATGCATTGTTTTAAAAAAAAATTAAATAAATTTATTTACAGCATTTATTAAAGTTTTAATCATGACTGAAAATAAAGATTCTCACAATACTGTTCTTGTATTCCTCTATCTAAACAAGAGACCTTTTACACTTTTCCACTGTACATTGTGCATTGTCTTCTACCTGCACATGAGTTCAGTGAGAGGACTGATTTCACTTATCTAGTAGCTGCTGGTATTTTTCTAAAAAAAAAAAAAGGAAAAACAGTTGACAGTTAGTTACACTAAACTAACTCAGGGCTGATACATTTCATCTGTTTTAGCATGAACTATTTCCATAGCACTCCTGAGAGACTTAGTGTATCATTTTGTGCTAAACAAACTTATTACAATTGCAAGACAATATCCTGCTCCCATCTGAAAGATCCCAAGTCACAGAATACAAACAGAAAGAGATACATGTTGCAACAAAAAGTCAGTCCTTCTATAAGAAGTCTTATTTATTTTGAAAACTGACAATTTAAACCAAAGGAACCATCCCTTAATCTACTTTGTCACAACAGCCATTTGGAAGGAAGCAAATATTTCAGCAGATGTGTTTCTCACCATTAGTTTGATGTGTTTTCATTTCCATAAGGTTGTAATAATATGCAAATTACAAACTTGTTTCTCAGGTACACTCTACTGGAGTGTAATATTTTTGTCTTTTTTTTTTTTTTTTTACTAAACAGGTCTTTTCCCCAAATATTTCACAATGTAAACATTTGTTCAGCTTGCTAAGAGTGAGAAACAAACACAAAAAGCATGAATCAGTCTCCTTTCAATAACGAGCATTAAGTGCTTCTGGGTCAGTTTGACACCAGGTGAAGTGTCTAACATTGGATTTTGTCTGCATAAACCAGAGTGAGTTCAGAGAGCGAACTATTTGACATAATTTGAAACAAAGCAAGTGACTGTAGGGGGAAACTGCAAGAAATTCTGAATTAGAGACACTGCAATATAATACGGAGTTATCTTTAAAACAGGTAACTCTTGCAAAGATTTCTTGCAATGTACATGTATTTGAGAACCTGCTTTCCTGTTTGTAAAACCAAGTATGTTTTGTCTCCACAAACAACAGCAAGCAAAAGAATTCTTAAACATACTTAACTTTCAAAAGAAGCACCCCCACAACCAAAGCACCCTGCCACTTCCCAGTGTCTTCATAACCCCTCAGCCCGAGGTACTTCGCTGTTAGCTTGAGCTGGACAAGGAGGAGCATCCCAGCGCCGCCGGGTAGGGACCCAGCAACCCAAATTACGTTTTATGTGTTATTTGCTCCCCTGTCTCTGCCCTCTGGCCATGTCTCAGGCCTGGTTGTTCTCAGACAGTCAAGCGGCTGTGGAAAGGTATTTCCCTCTGCAGGGAGACCTCCTCAGCCCACCCACCCTCAGCCCCACTGACGCGAGGCCGCGGAGGCGGTCCCGAGGAAATGGTTCCTTTTGCCGTCTCTGATGTGTGGAGACCCGTGAAGCACCTTTGGACACCGGGCTGAGCAAGCCACTGACGAGGCTCACTACCTACCACTTGCACCTCTTTATTCCCATCCCCACCGAGGACTCCCTGGGGAGCCTTCCCTCCTAACGCCCGTCTTCGGGCCCCGCCGTGGTGCCGACCCCTCCTACGCGGGAGGCAGCGGCGCAGGGTACCGAGGGCAGGAGGAAGCAGGCGAGGCTGGGCAGAGGGCGGACCCGGCTGTGGAAGGGGCGGACCGGGCCGGGGCTCAGGCACCCTGGCAGGGAGAGGCCGGGGAGGAGCCGAGCCCCCCGCCCAAGGTGGGCGCGACGGCCACGTCAGCCCCGGAGCTGCCCCGCCCGCCTCAGGCCCCGAGCCGGATCCCGGCCCGGGCCGCCCTTCCGCCCGGCACCGCGGAGGAGGCCCCGCAGTCCCATGTTGCTCCGCGCCCGGCCCGTTCCCACCGCAGGCTCCCCGCCGCTCCGAGCCGCCGAACGCCTTCGTTCCCCTCCCTGCAGCCCGGTAAGCTCCGCGCTGCTTCCCCGGGGCTCGCCCGGAGCCGAGGCCGCGCCAGCTGGGAGAGGAAGGGACTGCGCTTCACCCCGGCGGCAGCCCCTCGCCTCACGCCCCTTCTCCCGCCCCAGCCTCCCGGCGCTGTTACCTCCGGCCTCGTCGCACCTCTGTGTCCCCTCCTCCCTTTCCCTTCGCCAGGGAGGGTCCCAGCGCGGGCCCCCGCGGTCTGCCCGCCTTTATCCCCCAGCGGCGTCCATCCCTCTGCCCCAGGGCGGCTGCTGGGTCAAAGCAGCTCTGTCCTGTCGAAAAAATGTTCCCCCCTGTGGTACTAAAACTAAGTTTGAAGAGAAAGTGAGCTGTACTAAAACCGCGCTTTTCTTTTTTTTTTTTTTCTTCTTTAATATGTGAAGTTAGTGGCTCGTGTTTAGTGTCATTCGGTAAAGCTGTGCGTGATTAACTCGGTTACTCGATTAACAAGATACATAATCGTGGTGGTCTGTTAGTTGTGTGGTCTTCAGAAAGCAGGTAATGAGCCATCAAGAAACTTCATGTTCATGTGAAGTCTGCACAAGCTGCCGATGGGGTTCTTTAATGTGTATTTCTATAATAAATAGGTAAATGTACTTAACTCCTTTTTCACCCCACTTATAGGTTGTAACTTTTGCAACACTTGAGACATGAAGTAGGATAACCCACATTTTCAGAAGCTCTGTCATAAATACGGCTGAATATCCAAATGCTGATGGATTTACTGGACTCACTTCCCAAAGCCTGCTCAAATCAGAACCTGTAAATTTTCCAAAAGCTTCATAATGGAGTTCATAGTATCCAAAGGAGATTATTCTAGATATTTGAAAAGGTCTTTATTGCTAGTTTTAGTATGTGTAATAGTCCTTGTGTGCACTGATCAGGACTACTATAGTTTACTTGGAGTATCCAAAGAAGCAAGTAGTAGAGAAATAAGACAAGCATTCAAAAAACTGGCATTGAAGTTGCACCCTGATAAAAACCAGGTAAGTTACATCTTCCATAGGTCAAAGTTGTTAATTGAATGTATTGTAGTTTAACTAAAAAAGCAGGTTTCTTTTATCTAATACCATAAAATGTATTTATGACCTTCTTCATGGTCCTATGGTCCAGCTTAGATTTTCTGCAAAGAGAATTTATAAAAAATGATAGATTTGCCATATGAAGTTGTGTTGGATTTGGGCCATATTAAATTGTAATTAAAAGATAAAACATCACTTAATTCTCAATTCTGTTTTTGTAAATTAAAGAAAACTAACATCTGTACCATAATATATCTTGTTGGTGAACTACTGAGCTTGGCTCCTGTTTAGCTTAGGGCACCCTAACATGAGTTTAATCTGAACAGCAAACTCCAGCCTGTACTGAGACATCAGTCTCCAAGTACCTAAACAGGACACAGCAGAAATCCTGTGACTGCCAGGGCATAACGACAGAGGATATTAAGGTGCTCTGGACTAATTAGAGAGACAAGACTGGAAAAGGCTCAGTCTGTGCTACTATATTTGCCAAAGAAATTATTTTTAAATTTAAGTGTCGTAAGTTTTTCCTCAAGATTTCCTGAAATAATCAGAAAATCACAGGAAATTTTGGATCTTTACACATGTAACTGCACCTGCATGGAAGTCCAGAAGTCAGTGCTGTTACATAGGAGCTCAGGGCCTGGCTGAACATTGAAGTCCTCCACTGAGCATGTTGAAGCCTCTGAGGTGCTCATGTTCTGTAATAGTTTTTAACATGACCAAGCTCAAAGAGAAAGCCAAATCTCAACGAAGTTAGAAATGCCAACTTGTAGCTATTAACTTTTATTGATAACCCTTCGAAATAATAACATTTTGGGTAGTGTCTGCTTCCATCAAAACTGACATCTTTATTAGATATAAACTATTTCCAAATATTATTTTATCAGTATTATATGTACAATATGATTTATTACTTACTAATTATAGTTTTCCCTAAATAGAATGATCCAAATGCACATGAAATTTTTTTGAAAATAAATAGAGCTTATGAAGTACTTAAAGATGAGGATCTACGGAAGAAGTATGACAAATATGGAGAGAAAGGTCTTGAAGATCAGCAACAAGGAGGTCGTTATGAAAGCTGGCACTATTATCGCTATGATTTTGGTAAGTTACAATGTATGTTTGACATATGTCACAAGGAAATGCAATATTCAGGTGCATTATCAGATCTTTTTAGGCATTTCTGTTGTATCCTCTTCAGATTC
Organism: Heliangelus exortis; assembly: GCF_036169615.1. NCBI lineage: Eukaryota > Metazoa > Chordata > Aves > Apodiformes > Trochilidae > Heliangelus > Heliangelus exortis. Next base: position 22,668,056 of record NC_092427.1, on the reverse strand, counting down.
TGACTACTCTATTGCTTTCCTGTAGCTATCATTTTCTCTTTGTTGATCTAATCTTTGATTTACCCTGTTAATGGCTACCTGAAAACGTAATAATCTATTTAGCCTTTTTTTCCTACTGTTTATCTTTGTATAGGTAATTTGTTTATTCTTTTAAGGTGCAAAGATTTTTTTTTCTCCCCTACATTCCAGTGTTAATGTTTCATTGGTGTTCTTTTTACCTTTTTAATGCAGGAGGACGTTTTTTGTTTAGATGAAATACTCTCAGTTGGATTTTGAGGGGAGATTTTTTGCACTGTTAAGCCTATTTTATATGCAGTTTTACAATTATCAGTCAAGAGGTAGCAGAAAATGAAAAAATAACATCAGAATCATACCTAGTTATGTTGGACAACTTATTTATTGATTTTCTCAACAAATTTTAGGTGATTGTAGGGAAAGGCTGGGATGAACTTTTCTCGGAGCTGCTGTAACATCAGAAAGCTGAAATAGAGAGCTGAGGAACTCAGCTTTTTCATTTGTATTAAAGGAAAAGCTGAAATGAACCTCCACCTTTGGGGTTTTTTGGGTGGGTTTTTTTGTTTTTTTGTTTTTTTTCTAGTGTAGTTTGATTTAATATGTCCCAAGCTCTAAAAAATTCATGTCTGTGCAAATTGACATTTAATAAACCAGAGGTGCAAATAGAGGTACAGCTATCACAGGAAAAGATGGAAACTACCCCAGTACTTCTTCAGATAAAAATATACAAGAAATTTTATCTGTCTGCAGTTGTACTGCGTGTTGGAGAAATGGTATCTATTTATGTCCATTTACCAGCTGTTTGGAGAATCTATGCTTTTATATTTTACATGTATATATAAAAATAGATTTTTTTTTTAATGGATGCGTGTATGTATTAGATGATACTCTTTATAAATTGATAGTAATATAAAAATTACCTTGTCACCTGTAGAAATTAATTTCTCTCGTTATTTATTTACATTTAATCCTTGTGTACCTTGGGTGAAATGGCAGCTCACCATGTTAGGTACTGTAAAAGCTCTGTAGCTGTAGTAGTGTGATACAATGCTGTTTAATAGTGGGTTTGGTGTCCCTGCACTGCTTTCCTTGCATACTTGAAGTAGTAGATTTTTTTCTGTTGATGTCCTTGGTAGGACTGGTTGGCATTTTAGAGAAGCTGTTTTCCTTACCTGTATTCTGTTCACTTTATTCCAACGCGTCTGCACATTCTGTTAGTGAAAAACCTTGTGGCTGAAACACCTTTGTGACCTAAATATTTTAGATAACCAGAGGCTGAGAGAAGAGAGAGCATCCCAGCATAACATACAGCTCTCTAGATGAGAGCTGAATTCTTCTTGAATTTTTTAGTCAGGCAACTGGTTGGTGTTATTTCTAATACTCTTGCCATAACCATGGTAGTTCATGTTCTCTGCTCATTCCATGGCTGGAAACACCAAAAGAACTTTTCTGTTCTGGTAGTGGCTTTTGTAGCAAAACATTAAACTAAGGTTACTTATTACTAAAGAAAAACAGTTTTGTTGCCAGCTTACAATTTTAATTTAAGTGTACTGTCTTCTCTTTTCTGTCTTGTGAGTAAGATGACAGTTTGTTTCTTCAGTTTCAAGATGACAAAAATAAAAAGCATTTATTCTTTTTAATAGGTATTTATGATGATGATCCTGAAATTATAACACTGGATAGAGGAGAATTTGGTAAGTTGTAAATAAGTAGCTCCCTGTTTGACAAGATTTACATTCCGAGTTGTGTATCTATAGACTTCTTTTACATGTCCGTACAAAAAACTGTCAGAAAATTCTTAGTAAAATAAGAAAAACAAAGCACCCCCCGCCCCCCAAAAAGCCCAACAAAAATCCCCAAAAATGCTTGCTGTAAATGGCAGTTAGCAAATAGATCAATATCAGTAAATAGATTAGTTTAAATTTGAAAGCTGTCTGTAAGAGAAAATTACTCAAAATGAAATTTTTTTCTCCTAATTCATCATTACTATTTTTTGGATCTCTTGCCTAAAAATACACGATAAAACTTTTCTATTACATTCTTAACATTTTTTCTGTGAAATCCAGTCTATTGTGCCTTGCACAAAGGTTTAAGACAAGAAGGGAATACCAGAAACTGAAAACACAGCCAAGTAGAACAAGGCTTGGAAAGATGACATTTTCAGTGAGGACATGACCCAGTTTTTGCTTTTAAAAGAATACCTTAAGATGCTTGTAACTAAAAAGAGACCAGAGAGAAAGAACACTGGATTTTGTGTAATTTTTCTCATCTATATTTTGAGTAGTTTGCTGTGTACAGACTTGATGTACATGCTAAACCAATTTTGTGAATGGTTCTAATAGCAGAATGTCATGATGCTCCCTGTGAGAACTCTGTCTTGTCTTGGTTAATTGATTTGCAGAATCTACACATTACTTAGCTGGCTTAATGTGAGGATATTCTAATATAGGCAAATATAACTTAGAAAATTCACTAGAAAAATTATGTCCAAAAATGAGGACTCGAAAGCCATGTAGTTCAAGATCTGTGCATGCATATTTTTGTTGCTATTGTTTTCTTTTATAAGCAGGAGTGTTTAATTCTGTTTCCCTTGATTTTTCTTGTAATGATATTAACTTGGAATTTTAAAGTTAGATTCTGTTAGATTCTAAGTAAAAAGATTTCCTGGTGGAACCTGGAAGCACATGAAATGTTACAAGGAAATGGAAAGTTCTAGTGGGTAAAAATGTTTTAGAACTTGTGTTTTGGTTTTAAGGTAACCAGACAATAGGGTAAAAATGTACATTCTAGGTGTAACTACACTGTAGATGTGCATCACTTGTAATTTTCTTTTCTTAATCTAGATGCTGCTGTTAACTCAGGAGAACTTTGGTTTGTGAATTTTTATTCTCCTCGATGCTCCCACTGCCATGAGTTAGCACCCACGGTAAGGAAATCACATCTGAAAATTCTTTGTGTTTAAGAATAAAACTGAAAACAGCAATTCGAGATGTCAGGAGTAAAACATGCTGATTGTTCATTGTATCTTCATAGGAGAATATCCTTAAATTCCTCCCTCCCCCCCTTTTTTTTTTTTTCTAGTGGAGGGAGTTTGCTAAGGAGATGGATGGTGTGATACGCATTGGAGCTGTCAACTGTGGAGATAATAGAATGCTTTGTCGAATTAAGGGGATTAACAGCTATCCCAGTCTGTATGTTTTCAAAACTGGAATGGTGAGTGACAAAACAGCAAGTGTTTTTACAAAAACTGAAATCTGAAAGAGTATTTTTTTAATAGTTGTTCAACCACTGATATTTATATAAAGATCTTTCAGTTAATATATAAAAATAAATATAATAAATTGCTTTTTCTCTTCTTTCAGCTTGGTTAAGTTAATTATAGAAAGTTAATTTTAAAAATAGGTGTCTGGTTTATACAATGCTTTTTGGGTTTTTTGAATCATTTTACCATGCAACACATCAGTTCTGATTTGGGCAGATGCTGTCAGCAATTCTAGTTGAACAATTTCACTTGTAGTATCTTCATGGACTTCTCAGATACAAAGAGTAGTCTGTGGCTCGGAGTCTAAAGAGTATTTCCATGTACCTAAAGACATTTGGCAGTTCCTTCCACAAGATTTCTTCCATGCATGTCACACTTAATAGCTTCTTGTTAAGTAGCAGTGCTAGGGTGGTATACAAATTGCACTTGAGCAGTTGGGTACATTTTAACAATGGCAAGATTTGAGAGGCTGAATGCAGACATTATGCATACACTGAGTGACTGGCATGAGAGCAGCCCTGAGGTAAAGGATTTGGGAATGCTGGGGGATGAGGAATTCAACATGAGTCATCAGTGCACATGTGCAGCCCAGAAAGCCAACAGGATCCTTGGCTGCATCAGGAGAAGTGTGGCCAGCAGGTCCAGGGAGGTGATTCTCCCCCTCTGCTCTGCTCTCATGAGACCCCACCTGGAGCACTGAGTCCAGTTCTGGAGCCCCTTTTACAGGAGGGACATGGATGTGCTGGAGTGTGTCCAGAGAAAGGACACGAGAATGATCAGAGGGCTGGAGCAGCTCTCCTGTGAAGACAGACTGAGAGAGTTGGGGTTGTTCAGTCTGGAGAGGAGAAGGCTCTGAGGAGACCTTGTTGAGGTCTTCCAGTATCTGAAGGAGCTACAGGAAAGCTGGGGAGGGACTTTTTAGGCTGTCAGGAAGTGATAGGACATGGGGGAATGGATTCTAATAGAGGAGGGGAGATTTAGATTGGATGTTAGGAAGGAGTTCTTCACCATGAAGGTGGTGAAATACTGGAACAGGTTGCCCAGAGAGGTGGTGGAAGATTTCCCATCCCTGGAAATTTTTAAGGCCAGGTTGGATGAGGCTCTGAGCAACCTGATCCAGTGGGAGGTGTCCCTGCCCATGGCAGGGGGGTAGGAACTGGATGATCTTAGGGGTCCCTTCCAACCCTGAAAATCCGATGATTCTATGATTCTAAATGGATTGAGGAAAGCATTTTTTATTTAAAAAGAAATGTAATAATTGGGAGTTGGTGTTTCTAAGAATAAATTATCCTTGTGTTGCTGGACTTGGAAGGAAATCACATTACAAAATTTGAATAAAAGTTACATACCAAACATTGCAATATTGGAGAGAGAGAACAGATAGAGCTAAGGGTTTGGGGGGAGGCAGTGGGGGGAAGCCCTGTAGTTGGATAAATACTGTTTTAAGGGTAGGATTTGGGGTGGGTTGATTTTTTTTTTTTTTCGTAAACTTCTTTCTTTCTTTTTCGTAGCAACCAGTGAAATATTATGGAGACAGGACAAAAGAGAGCCTGAAGAACTTTGCCATGCAGTATGTTACAAGCACAGTCACTGAGTTATGGGCAGGTAATGTTTGCATAACTTGCTTGGGGCTTTGTTTTGAAGTTGCTGTTACAATATGAAATATGACAGAAACTATGTATACAACTAAATCTATCAACTGTTGCTAAGTGCTTTGGGCTTTTTCCTAAAAATAGCTTTCTATAGTTTGCTAATATAAATATAAAACCTTGTCTTGTGGTCACATTTAAGTAGTCATAAACTTATACAAATTGTTTCACTCAGGAAACTTCGTTAATGCCATCGAAACTTCATTTGCTTCTGGCATTGGTTGGCTGATCACCTTCTGTGCTGAACGTGGGGGTAGGTGTATTAAATACTTTTCAAATATGGCAAACAGAAAAAAAGTATTTTTGCTAATAATACATAGTTGTACAACATGTTAGGTGATGATCACAATATTTGGCCTTAGGGTCATTTTAAACTCCGTTTTACAGGTAGTTTGACAAAAGTGACATTAATAGACATTAATGTGGTGCTTCTGTAATGTCACGTGAGTCTTAAGTGTAACCCTTCAGGAAGGGGACTGACAGAAAAGGGGTCTGTCTGACTTCAGTTTCCAGCTCAGGCTGAAATGACAGATATTGCAGAGGAGCATGCCAGCTACTCATGATATCTTAGTAGAACAAAGGATGTCTCTCCCCATTAAACCACCAGTAATCCAAAATTAGCTAAAATTTTTCTCTTAAGTTAGATTTGGACATTGTAATTGGCTCTTACTACTGATGTCATGACAGAGTTTAGATTTGCACTAATTTTTGTAGCTGTTTGTCAGACTTCCTTGGGATCAGTATTGGTTACAATGCATGAGAAAGCTGCCTCTGTTTGCTGTTAGAGCTAAGTTAATGCACTACACCTTTGACAAACAGAGATTTCTTGGTCTTATGAAGAGACCTTTGCTCTGTGAGCTGCCTAACCAGAGCTGCAAAGGGGATTTATTTCTCTAAATTTGATGACAAGTTGCAGTCCTTTTTTTTTTACTCAGTTTTCAGCTTTGATCTAATTGAAGTGAGAGTGATAGATTTTTTTAAACATCAGTTAAGAAAATATTTTAAAGATCAATCTTAATATAGCAAATGAAATAGTAAAATTTTTAAGCATAGAATTCTGTTGCTGAAGAATGTTATTCATGTTAATTTGAACTTAAGAGTAGACAGTCATCAAGTGCTGATTACTGGATGTTACAACTGCAAGTCACTGAAATAGCAGAATAACCAGGAAGAATGCTTTTTGAAATGGTCACCTTTGCAGGGAGGAAAGGGGTAATTAAATCCTAACAAGCATTTGTTTAGTGCATAAGTAATTTTTATTAAGTAAGTTTTATGTTTGTAAATAATCATTTTTATTTTGCAGATTGCTTGAGTTACCACACACGCCTTAAGCTAGCTGGCATGTTGGTAAGCAGAGTTTCACTTTGAAAGCAATAACTGTTATGGTTAAAACAAAGTAACAGAAGTGAAAGCATAAAATTGTGGCCAAAACTCAAGTCTAGTGGAATCAAGTTCACTTTAGTGGAACCAAGATTTCACCCATTAACTTTCAGAAGAGTGAAGTATTTTAAACTTAGTAGCTCTTGGAATAACAGTAATTTTTAAAAAGAATTTTATAAAATATGAATTGATATTAAGTAATTATTTACAATGGGGTCTCCTTCCATTTTCTAAATGTTATGGATCATTGCTTGAGTTGGGATTGTCAAAAGCATTTCTGAACCTGAAATTTAAAAATATTCTTTGTTTTTCTGTTTGTTTTTGTTGTTTTGTGGTGGTTTTATTACAGGAAGGTCTTGTTAATGTAGGCTGGATGGACTGTGGCACCCAGGGTGAGCTTTGTGATAATTTAGATATCTCATCTAGTACGACAGCATACTTTCCACCTGGAGCCACCATAAATAACAAAGAGAAAGGAGGTGTTTTGGTATGAGTTGTTTCTCAAACATTCTGTGCTTAGATAAAATAAGGTGATGATAAAGGAATGCATAAATAATTTCCAGATTGATTAAATACAACTGAAAAGATATTTTCCCTCTCCCCCACCCCACCCTCCCTCTCCCCCTCCTCTCCTCTCTCTCTTCCTCACCTTTTGTCCCCCTCTTTCCCCCCTCTTCCTCACCTTTTGTACCCCAACAGATGATGCTGTTAGGCTACATCCTCCTCCTACATATGTGCTGTAGGTTTAACTTCCTTAACTGACAGGAGACATGTCTCACTTTGAAGCACAGCTTGCTTCTTTATTGTCATTACTGTTCTATAAATTTTAAAAGGGGAAGTTAAATTTGTGACCTACTTGCTTTCAGCCTTGTAACTTACCAACTCAGAGTTAGTAAAATTCCTAAATTTAGAAAACTTCAATATCCATACAGTGCATTTAAGGAAGGCTGTAAAACTGGATTGGAAATCTTGTAAACTTAACTGGAAAATCTGGTTTGAGACTTGAATTTGAGACTTAAAGCACCCATTTTGACAAAATACAATACATTGAGTTTAATGTTATGGAAAAAACAAGCTTACAAGCCTACTCTGAGAGTGATATTTGTGAAATACATATACAAAAAAGAAATAGATGAAATGTTAACTGTGCTCCTGAGTTAATAGAAAGGAACAAATGAGAATAATTTCCCTGATGCTTTGAGTACTAATCTTCAATAATGATGCTGATATTTTTAATTCCTTATAATAAACACAGTTAACTTTCCTTCTTAGTTTCTGAACTCCTTGGATGCCAGAGAAATATATCAGGAAGTAATGAAGCATCTGCCAGACTTTGAAATTATCTCTGCAGTATCATTAGAGGTAAATTTAAAAAAATATGTTCATATTTCTTTAAATAATATATTTTTGTATCTTTAATCAATACTTTTTACATTTTCTTCAGACCCTTTTGAGAAAACCACCCAGTATTTCTTTAACTGAACATTACAGGGGATTTTTCCCTCTGTAGCTAAAGGTATTTAACACTGTTTGTGTGTATATACTTCTGATGTTTAAACAAAAGTAAGAAGGGATCCTGTGTTTAACAGGAAAATAGGAAACCACAGAAAATGCAATTGCAACTTGTTCTGCAACTGTAATTTTCTAGTTACTTTTTAAAATCAGCTACCTTTTAGAGAATTTTATTTTAAATGTATTTTCTAAGCAACTTCATATAAGTTGAAAATAATGGATTTTTTTGTCTGTGTTTAGGGTTGTTTCTTGGGGTTTTTTGTTTGTTTTAATTTTGTTGGGTTTCTTTTTATGTATTTTACTTAAAGGACCACCTGGCTCATCACCGATGGCTGCTTTTCTTCCAGTTTGGGGAGAGTAATAAACTGAATGTACAGGAATTTAAGAAGCTTAAATTTTTACTTAAAGATGAACATATTCAGGTAAGACTGCTCACTCAGCTGTTGTAAAATACCATTTACATTCAGAAAACAAGTCATTATGTACTGATTGTTTACTGAAAGGGTTATCAGGCAGTGGAAGTGGATGCCCAGGGCAGTGGTGGAGTCACCATCCCTGTAGGTAATTAAGAGTTGAATAGATGTAGTGCTAATTAACACTGTTTAGTTAAGGTCTTGTCCAACCAAGGTAATTCTGTAATTATGGTTTTCATTATCATAAGCTGTTACTACCACCTGCCACCTCTAGTACTGAAAGGGATACACTATCATATGATAGATTTGTAGTGGAACTTTTTATTTAAAGCAAGCAATGAAGTTGCCCATACAATGTGAGTAATTCAAAAGTAATTAGGAAATACTATCTTTTAAGTCTGCTCTCTCATGGAAAATGTTGCTGCAGATCCCATTCAGTTAAAAATTAAATGTTGACAGTTCAGCAAATAGTGTACATGAAACTGTATATTAATTACTCACAAAACTGTATTTTCTCAATAAAAAGAAATCAAATTCAATCTTAGTACTAAAAACATATGGGCTGTGTTATCCTAGGAGGTATGTATTTTTTAACACTGGTTGCATTAACTAGAATTCTAATGTCACATTCATTTTAGGCGTCTATTTACTTCCTTACTATTTTGTTTAGAGGGGAAAAATGACAATTCTTTGAGATTCTATTCCCCATTTTGGATTTTGAATTAACAGCTAGCACCCAACATAACACAGCTGTGCTAGTAATTTTCCTTGAATGTCATAGTTGCAAGATTGTCCTAAGACCTTGATTGTTTATGAAGAGGCTACTGCTTTTCCATAGGTATCCTAAACCTTACTGCCTTTCAAAATATGTTAATCTGTATAAATTAGGATGCTTTCATTAAAATGGCACTGTCTGTTAAATAGGTTGGCAAGTTTGACTGTCTTTCCTCACCAAGCATCTGCAATAAACTGTATGTCTATCAGCCTTGTTTAGCAGTCTTCAAAGGAAAAGGAACTGGAGATTATGAAATTCATCACGGTAAGGGAAACTTTGGCAAGTTTAAATCATTACCTAATCACTGTGAGATGACACTGTTTTTGGCAAACTGCATTTGTTTTCCCAAATAAGAGTTCCGTAATTTTAATATTTGATGATCTGACCTTACTGTAGCCTTGCACAAACTTCATTTCCTTTTTTTTTTTTTTTTTTCCTGGGTAAGTAGTCTTAAGATACCAAAAGATGCATTTTGCCTTTACTGTTATGTCTATTTCCATGTCATTTGCATAATTACATACAAATGAAGTCTCTGAAGCTTCTGCTTTGGGTAAGATAACCAAGGAATGCTGTAACACACCCTTTATAGAGGGTGTGTGTCAATCACATCTGAAGGGGAAAGATGAGCTCATGCATAAAATGATTGCTGCTGGGAAAAGCCTTACATACTCTGAAATTTCTACTCCTGCAAAGAGAAGCCAAGAAAGGGTCGTATACATACTGCTTCTTCTTATTATGGCATAGATTACAAATAGTGTAAGATCAATTCATTGGACTATGGTACATACATTCTTTTTGGAATTGTTTGATTTAGTATTTACACAATAGATGGCATCTAGAATATTTGCCAAAAATCATTCCAGTATTTATAATAATACTGAAAAGAATCAGGCTTTCTTAAGTGCTACGTTGAAGGGCTTCAGATCTAAGAACAGTAATAAATCTTAAGTCATTGTGCAGTGACTTCAGATTGAATTATCCTGAAGTTCTTAGTACATTTCAACACACAAACTCCTTTCTAATGACCAGTATGTACATGAAGACTATGAAGATATTTGGTCTTTGCCCACTTGAGTTATGTCAGGAGGAACTTTTACACCTAACAAATGGTGATGTATCGATAACACTTTTTCTACCTAAAGTTTCTACTCTTTCTTGGATTTTATTTTTTTTTTTTGCTAATATTAGGTAAGTATACAGTTTAATATTTAGCCAAATATCAACTCTTCTCTACAGTGTGCCTTACCTACATAGGTTTGGACAGTTCAACATTGTTATCTTGAGAAAAACCAAGCCAGCACCTGTTCAACTTATTAAAGAAGGCCACATCTAAAGATCAGTCAAGGGGACTGATGGACTCCCGTTCCTATCACTGAGGTTTAATGAGATCTCTTGTACCAAAAAATCAAGTTTCTTTTCTTCATTGTTCTTTGAAGGAAAGAAGATCTTACATGACATTGTTGCATTTGCCAAGGAAAGTGTCAACTCTCATGTCATCACACTTGGACCTCAGAATTTTCCTGACAAAGAAAAGGAACCTTGGCTTGTGGATTTCTTTGCACCGGTAAATGTTTAATATTTACCCTCTTCTAAAATCTGTTACATGTAACATAATACTAGCAATATCTTGAAAGTGTCCTTTAGCATCCTGAGCTGGTATTGTAATTTCTGACTGCTTGGCAGCACTGGTTCCTAGACTGTGTGGGATTTGTATTTAGTGGACTCTGTTGTGAAAGCAGAATACTATTAATCTCAAACAGCTTAGGTTTGGCTTCTGAGACTGAACTGTTGGGAAAGCAATTGCACTTACTTGCATTTTGTTTTGCAGTGGTGTCCTCCTTGTCAAGCTTTGTTACCAGAGCTGAGAAAAGCATCAAAACATCTTTATGGGCAGCTTAAATTTGGAACACTAGACTGTACTATCCATGAAGGGCTTTGCAACATGGTAAGCTGCAGGAAATAAAAGAACTTTTCAAAGAATCTTGTATTATTTTTATAACTGGGGGTAGGGGGATGAGGCAAGCAATGCTTTTTCTTACAGTATAATCATTTTCACCCAAAGACTGGGGATAGCTTCAAAGTTAAAGCTTAAAGGCCTGTGGATTAATTCCTGTACTTGAGGAGCACAGCAGAACTACTGGCTTGTTTTTAAATTCAGAACAACTTATACCAACTCTGAGTACAATTGGCATCTTTACTGTTTGTGATGGTCTCAAGCTCTCATCTGCACACTTCCATCTCTACAAGACTGAGCAGTTGCTCTGCACAAACTGGATGTATGAGCAGCTGTGAGCCACCAGTGGCAGTTGAAGAAAACTACAAGAAATATAATAATTCCTTGCAATTTTTTATTGTCTGTTTTGTTAGCATAACATTCGAGCTTATCCAACAACAGTTGTGTTCAATCAGTCTGATGTTCATGAATATGAAGGACATCACTCTGCTGAGCAGATCTTGGAGTTTATAGAGGTATGTAAATTACAGTCCCTGTTGCAGTCATGCTCTGTAGGCAGCTCATTTAATATGTTCTTTAGTTGAAAGATTCTAAGATTTTTTTTTTCATTAATTAGACTAGTAAGATAAAGAGTAGCCAAGAAAAATGATCCAGCAACTGTCAGTCAGGGACTTTACACCTAGTGGATTCATTTCACTATAAGTAATTTCTTTGAAATCATTAGCAAATAATTTTATAATACCTTCCGATCTGCAAAGCAATCTCATAGAGGGGGTAAAGGAATTAGAAGTATTAAGTGCAGTAATTTTAAGGTCAGGATGCCTCTTGTACACAACCTGACATAGGAGGAGGTTCACATTTTTGTCAGCTTGCTGTCCTTCATGCATCTCAGCTGTTTCTTGAACTTTTTTAACTCACAGAACTGCAAACCACTGGTGGTCATCACTGTTGATAACAGGTTTCTGGTGCCCATCTTTCCTCCAGCATTCAGGTTCTCTTACTGCTAGAGCCATAGGCTATTTCCCATTCTGACAAGACTGTTGTCTCCAGGCAGTCCAGAAAAAGCAGCTTTGAGAGCCCCTATGCAGGAACAGGGGAAGATCAGTCTTTTTCAGTTGATAGTGAGAGGCCCCTAGTGCACCTATGTTTTATTCTGCATCTCAGCGTGAAGAGCATGGCTGAGTGTCATAATGCCTGTTCTTGCCAGCTGAATTTCTTGCCTTTTGCCTCTTTGATGTAGAACAGACACAAAACCTCCTTATTGCAGTCTGGCTGTAGTATTTTTGATAGCTCTTAGCAATCAGGCATATCGTTTTTAGGCTGAAGGTGTGATTTTTTGATGCTTTCCATGCCTTTTAGTGGCGTGGTGTCTTCCCTACCATGGCAGCAAGCAAATTTCACTGGTAGAGGGGCATTCTCAGAATTTGGTACAGTCTGTATGTGATGGCCCTAGATACAGGATAAGTTACTGTTGCAAAGGATGTGCCTATAAACTCTCTTAACTTTAGGATCTTAGGAATCCATCGGTGGTTTCCTTAACTCCAGAGACGTTTGTGGAATTGGTTCAGAGAAGAAAACGAGAGGAAGTCTGGATGGTTGACTTCTATGCTCCGTGGTGTGGACCTTGTCAGGCTTTAATGCCAGAATGGAAAAAAATGGGCAGGGTAAATGATTTTGAAACTTTTTTTTTTTTTTTCTGCTTTTTGTGTCTTGTTCTGTGGAATTTTTGAGATGGTACAACTGCTGTCATAGAGATTTGTCAGCTGACAAAGTCTAGAGATTTATATTGCAAGCAGAACCAGCAATTCCTACCTGACAGTTTTATACTGTTTCAAATTTTTTTTGTTGTTTTTTAGCATTTCATACTGTAATCTCTAAACATACTGCAATCCAGTTACTCACATTGATACAAGTATGTTTTTCCAGGATGTAAGAAAGTTTAGAGGAACTACCTTTCCGTGATGCTTAGTGCTTTATGTAGACAAGAGTTCTGCATTAGTTTAAAACAAATATGGAAAAAAAAATTATCCATAAATTACATAACAATTGGTTGAGATAATTGGGCACTGCATTCTCAGTATTCTTTATGATCATTAGCCATCTTAAAGACAGCACTTAGACCTTGGTGAAACCTCTGACTTGAATTTAAGATTAAAGGAGTTCAATCTTACCCATCTTAATTATTTCCTGTGTTAGGGAAGGTGTTTTCCCAAGATGCTGTTAATTCTCTGAATGTAAAGGAATGTTTAGTATACACAGCTAGGTCCCTCAGGAGTCATGTGCATGCAGTTTCTGCTAAAATACATGTGGCAGGAATATACTTGGCTTGCTGGCTCCCATTAGACACCAGTGATCCATTTGCAGGAAAGAAGAAAGCCTTCTTATGCTCTTGGTTTGTTTTGTTGTTGTTTTTTTTCCCCAACAAATTGACTAAGATGTAAATTCTGAAGTATTACTGAAATTGTAGTGCTGTTGATTAGCATATCTGATTGTAGGTTCTCCTCTTTTCTCAGATGTTAAATGGATTAATCAATGTAGGCAGTGTGGATTGTCAAAAATACCACTCTTTCTGTCATCAAGAAAGTGTTCGGGGATATCCTGAAATAAGACTCTTCCCTCAAAAATCAAACTCAGCTCATCAGTATTAGTAAGTAGTTTACTTCAGTTTGGGAAATGTTAGATCATGTGGGATAAGATGAGTAATATCTTCTCTTCATATAGCATCACAGCTATTAAAACACAAGACATTAGTGTCTTGAATGTTACTGACTTTGTAACTTCAAACTAGTACATTTTTTGATGATTCATTTCAGTAATTTGAACCAAGACTACTTCAGGAATTCTAACTGTTATTTCTTGTTCTTTATCTGTTGCCATTTTTCTAACTTTAATTGCCTGCTAAAGTAGATTACATAAATCATGTAATATAAAAACATACTCAGCCTAATTGATTATAGGTTTCTCTTTAGAGAACAAAGTGATGGAGCCATCTGATCATCCCCCCGTCAACAGTCTCTTAGCACCTTTGCAACAATTTTGTTGTATTATCTTGTCATTCCATTCACTGGATCATTAGTGAGGAGACATTAATCATTAATAAAAGAGAAAAATTCTACTGGAAATGAAATCTGTCCAAATCTCCATTTCACAGTACTGTTTGAAGATCTTGGCATTTCAGGAAGCACGTGCATATATAAAGCTAAATAACCATCTGAAATTGCAGATACGTTGCTTCATTATTTTACACATTGGAAAGTTCTATTAAATGCTGGCATATAATAAATTGTAGTGCCTCTTCATTATAGTGCATAAGGACATTCTTCAGTAGCTATCAGCATTGGACCACTTGCTTTCATTCAGTTCTTCCATATAAAGTTGCTGTAAAAGCAGAAACTTTTTCCTGTTGAAAACAACTATGTTGGTGAATATGACTTAGGTGCCAAATTCCTAATCGTCAGTCAGTTATTTCCTGAAAAATTAGGGAAATTTCTCTCTTCAAATAAAAGTCACCCAAAACTACGATAGGTTTTCACCAGGTAACTACTGAAACATACTTTATTATAAACTTGTAAATTAGTGGATATGAATCTTGAATTAATAATTTTTCTAATCTGTCACTGGAATTTCAAAACTAAGCAATGCTTTTAAAGTCCAAGTAATAAATCATTGTCCAAGTAACCAGCTTGCCTGGCTTTTCTGCTGTCAAATTGAGGGAAATGTATATAAAAAATTGTTAAGTTAACAATTGTTACATTTAATGAATGAACATCAAGTAGAAAATATATCAAGATATTTAATTTTAATCCTCATGCTTCTTAAAGCCTGCAGTTTCATCTGGAGTTATTACCAAAGATCCTTCACTCAAAATATTCCTAGCTATCAAAGCTTATATTTCCAAACCAAGTTTCTTACTCACTTAGCATAGAATTTTCTTCCTTTTCTTCTCTTCTAGTCTTTCATTCTGTATTTTTTAATTATATTAATGAGACTCACTTCTTCAGATTTTAAAAGGAAGGTAGAAATATAGCCTAAAAATATGAGTTTAAGTTCATTACTTGTCTCCACTCTAGAATGTTTTTTCAAACATAATTCAAACTACTCTGCAACTGGATTGTGTTTTTTTCATTTCTTTGTAGTAGTTACAATGGATGGCACAGAGATGCATATTCACTGAGAGGCTGGGCGTTGGGGTAAGATTGCAGTAAATTTGTTCACAAGCCACTTGCTTGGAGAAATTGATGTTTAAATTCTATATAACTTAAGAATTAGAAACAGATACATATATTGCTTAATTTACATCTTCTAATTCAAACTTTTAAAATATGGAGAAATACCATAATCCTTACTGTTCTCCCATTTTCTGACCACCATATTAAGTGATTAAAAAGTGATTCTCTTCCAGTGCAAGAGTAAAGTAGGGATTTCCAGACTACTAATAATCATAATTTCAGAAAACTTGCTTTTGCTTTATTTTTTTAATGGATTCTGTCACTCTTCCTTTCCATAGATATTTACCACAAACATCTGTAGACCTCACTCCTCAGAGTTTCACAGAAAAAGTTCTGAATGGAAAAGATCACTGGGTCATTGATTTTTATGCTCCTTGGTGTGGTCCTTGCCAAAATTTTGCTCCTGAATTCGAGATCCTTGCAAGGGTAGGTTTTTAAATTTATTACCAGGTTGTTGTACTCATAATAGTTAAAATATAATTAATCAGCACCTTATTTCTAAGCAGTCATGCAAAAATCACATACTCCAAATGATCCCTTCTCTTTCTGTAAGTCCCCACTTGCAGGTCCCACCTGCCAGCGGGTGTTGTCTCTTGCAAAGACACAAGGGGTGATATTAGGAACTGTGATGTGCTTTGTCCTGAATTTAAGGAGCTGTCTGCTCAATACCTGGTGATTCCTGATACAAGGTTAACAGTCTGGAGAAGCAAGCAAGCAACTACTCTGAAATTTGAGCAATGTTTTTCTTACACTCCCAGCAGCACTACTGGCTTATTCCCCTTATTTGCTTACAGTCACCCATGGAAACCTGAAGGCTGTTTCTAATAAATGTTTCTTTTTAGACCATTAAAGGGAAAGTAAAAGCTGGGAAAGTAGACTGTCAGATGTATGCTCAGACCTGTCAAACTGCTGATATCAGAGCCTACCCTACTGTTAAGTTTTACCCCTACCAAGGAACAAAGGTAAAGTGTCTCCTTTTTGTACACTGGTGAGCAAGTAGTGTTAGGAGATGTTTCAGTTCACATTAAGAATTGAGTATATTTCTGTAAGATATTGAAGTGCATTATTTAGATATTCTGGAGATACAATAATAATCCATTCCAGTAATATTTAAAACAGTAGGACTTTATACATCATGTGTTACCTAAAAAAAATAAGAAATTGTCAGTTAATAGAATAGGAACTAAAAGGTGAGTTTAACAAGAACTAGGGTTTAATTTTGCAAGGGTCTCATGACAGAAGGTTTTCAACCTTTACCAATTCTATCACTAACTAAAAGTGAGGCAAAGTCTCTCTCTAAATGAAATACAGACAACTTCATTTTGGTTAGGAAGAAATACTCTTTCAAAATAATCATAACATGTCAATATAAGTTTGACTTAACTAATGTATTCTAAGAGAAAATAGATTTAAAATACTTGTTTTCTGTCTCAAAAACAACCTTATCTAATGTTTTCAATTATCAATGACTCAATTATCAATTGAGATCAAGATTTCCACCTAACAGATTAGTAGTAAAAAATTAAATACCAGGTACTTCTACAAAATGCCTTTGTTCTTGTAGAACAAATGTCAAGAATATTACAGTCATCTTTTTGTATTAATGCTTAACAAAGTGTTAAGTGCATTCTGATAGTTAAGCCAATTCTTTCAGTTTTGCTTTCATTTTCTTGTTTTAACTGAATTTCATAGGAGAAGCACTAGAAATCCTTCCCCATACAACCCCATCAAATTCAGTAGGATTTTTCCATGGTAATGAGGAAGATTTTTCAGGTCTGAAAAGTAGCAACCCACAGTAACAGATTTGTGAACATGGATCACAAAGTGGCAGACTATATTAAATACTGTCTATATTAAATAATTGGATGAAACAATGTGAGAAAATTTTAACTATTTCAGGTTTCTTTAACGAGCAAGTCAAAATTGTGTAGTTCAAAGACAGTGCAGTTTTGAAAACTAGCAGGCAGAAGTGGTTATTATAAAAACAATTAGCATTGATTAAATAAAGATAGTATAACTATGAATCATAGAATCTACCAGAGCCATTATCTTCCTCCTTGCATTCTTGAATTTTATCTGAAAGTAAGCATGTAGAAAGTTAACTGCATAGGTAATGTTATACATTTTTTTTTTGTTTTTAAGAAAAGTATTCTTGGTGAATATATAGACAGCAGAGATGCAAAAGGTATTGCTGACCTCTTGAATGAAAAATTAGAAGCAATTCAAAATAAAGGAAAAAGAAAAAAATCTAGAAATAGGGTAAGTGTATTTACTGTGGGCTTTTTGCAACAGATGTATTATTGTAAAGAATATCTCTTTAAAACTAAATTAATATTAAAACATTACCATAAATGTTTTATATATTAATATATAAAAGCATATAATTAACATACTTTTTGTCTGTGAAATATTAAATCCTTTCTCTTCAAATAATACTGGATATGTATTTTCAGAATAACTTAACTGTTTATTTTCTTGTCACTAGGATGAACTCTAAGTGGTACTGGAGGTTGATACAATTCAAAATATTCTGAAGCTGTGAATAGAGAAGACACCACAAGGAAAACACAAGGCTGATTATAATCATGACAGAATACAGGAATACAGAAAAGATACAGAAACCAGTTTGAGTTCATGGGCACATGTGCCTGTATGAATTCTGTTTAAACTGGGGGGAGATTAAAACATTTTGGTTTTGGTGAAGGCATTCAGTGTTTCTGCAAATGAGTTCTGCATATCCCTCCTCTGATACATGAACTACTTTCTCCCTTGTCAAACTTTGGAGTTGACCAGAAACATGGACTGTATCAGTTTTGCCTACCCATTTACTTGTTTCTTATATTTTTCTGTCTCTTTTCAAACACTTTATGAATGTGGCACTCAGCCTATGGCTGAATATGCACTCAAACCACTCTGCAATGCAGAAACACCATAAGGGATTGTCTGTTTGGAAGACAAACAGTTTTACCTGATGGTTATTCCACTTTGGGGTTGCATTATTGTCTGGTCAGTTGCTAAGAAATAAAATCAAGAACTGGTAGCAGGATAGGTCTGTTCAATTGCATTGTTCCTGCCCTTGATTGGATTACTGTATTGTGGCACTGGTGGTGGTGCCTAGATGAACAGAACTTTGAAGAGCTTCTATGGTTGTTTTGTTTGTAGAGTTGTGGAGGTTTTTTAAATTATTAAAAAAGAAAAATCAAGGACATCAAAGTCAGTGTTTCATTGACATTCAAAATTTAGGTTATGCTATAGAAGCATCTGCTTGAGTTGTTAGGTCATAACTTCATTATTGTCCTTTTAAAATATGAATGTATTCTGTGGATATATTTAACCTCTTTTGGTATTACCACTTTTTCTTTCTCTGCAGACATGTGTTGGGGGTTTGTTTGTTTTTTTATATAATCAGGCAAACAGGAGAGAAAGTGCCTTTTTTTAATTTAATAATAAACACTGCACATTGCAGTGTCTCTTCATACATCTTAATAGAATTCCAACTCTAGAATAATACTTTTCTTAAAAGTAAAATGTCTGCTGCCTTTAAGAGCTCAACATTGAAATGGTTCATGTTTTCAATAAAATGCTGCTGAGAACTTGTCAGATGGACTTTTCTCTCTGCTCTCAGTATATTTAAATTTGGCATGACAAGTCACACTAGTATATTACAAATTTGTAAATACCTTGTTATTTACAAGTAATTTATTTTAAAAGAAGGCAGCAAGAAATAAAGACATTAGTAACTTCGAGACATTCAAATACTTCTTCCCCTCCATTCAGGGTTTCCAGTTTTGCAGTGTATTAATCTGAGGAAAAAAATCTAATGCAATACAGTCTTATCTTAATGAAGCAGACCTTCCCATATACAAAAACTTCAGACTGAGTCAAAAATGAAAACTGGTGTTTTGTGACTTTGTAATACAAACTCTGTTTTGATCAGGTTTTACATACCTGGTTAATGAATTTCAGTTCCCACCTCCTAGAATGAGGTTTTGGGTACATATTTGGTACATATTCTAGGACCCTAGTGTTAAAAACCTGATCAAAAATAACCCAATATAGGCATTTATACAGTTTCATCTTTATTCCTGTTAAAATATAGATTTTCATTTTTGCTAACAGAAACAGACTAGTAGGACAAAACAAGTGCTTCAAAGCAGTTTCACCTGCAAGATGATGGTAGCCTAAAACCTTTACTGCTTTACTACGGCTCTATTCATGCTGTAAAAAGTTACTTTATCACTAACTTTTGGATAAGTAATTTGATGCATGTAGATAATTACTCTGAAAAGACAACAAGTGCTGTCCTCATCTAAATATACTTTACACTGACTTATTTTGTCTGGGCTACTGGTTTTGAAACTCTGTCTGTGTGGAAGAGGATTTAGTTTAAATATCAATAAAGTTAAAATTTAAGACTTCTGTATCATGATCCTCTCTTTGCATCCAGCTTTTTTAAAAATTTCTAAGCTAGAGACCACATGGATGTGTATGGGGGAAAAGAACTGTCACAGTTTAATGCTGGACTGGCAATTAAACTGAATAACAGATGCTCTCTGTTAATCCCCTTCCCTGATAAAGAAAGGAGAATAAGAGAGAGACTTTTTGGGTTGGAAACTAAACTACACAGCTTTAATGAAGCAGTAATGATTAAAAAGAAAAATTATTAAATCTATACAAATAATACAGAAAAATTATACCTCCCCCCTCTCCCCTAATAACACTCACATGCAGGGCATGTGCATCTGGAGTCAGCAGCAGTCAGGAGCTGGAGGCAGGAACACACAGATCCAGGCTGGCATGGATCAGGACCACAGGCAGAGGAATGAAGAGATAGAATCCTCCCAGGATGCCACAGCAAACGGGGACAGGTGAAGAAGGGCGAATGGGAAGGGACCTGACCCTCCTGATCCCTCAAATTCATCCCAAGTATGAGGTGTATGGGATGGAATACTCTGGTCAGTTTTAGTCACCTGTCTTGCCCTAAAGTGGGGTTGCAGGGGTGACCCCTTCACTCCTTTTCTCTTTCTGGAGCATAAGATATTCCTCAGAACTGAGCAGTGTCCTTGGCTCTGCATACCAGTCTCTGGCTGTAACTATAAACATTGAGCATTATCAGTCCTAGAAGCAGACACTGTCTGAGAAACTTGCTGTTAATTTCAGCAAGTGCAGCTACTTACAAGAGACTTAGCTGAAAGCAAAATTACAAAACAAAATTACTTCAATCCTGGCCCCAACTAGGACAAGAAGAGTAGGAGAGCAAGATATAGGAGTTGTAGATTTCTAAACAGTTTTTAAGGTTTTCATGGTTTTTTTTTGCCAGCTACCCTTTCTGCAAGTTTTCAATAACCTGCTTGGAGGAAATACAGTGAGTAATAAAATCTTGCCTTTATTCTTAGCCATGCCACTAAATAAAATCTTTTATACATACTTGTATCTCCAACATTCTGTATGTGAATTAGTGCTTAATGACATGATCCAGTTTTTACTAATCAAGGGTTTAAGCTGGTTATTCAAGGCATGTCTGTAGAAGCACTTTGTAAATAACATACTGAAGTAGCCAGGTCTCCTGTACAAACAAAGAGGTGTCAGCATTGGCTCGTTCTTCAGAAATACCCACCACCAAACCACAAAACTGACCCAGAATAATCAATCTTCTCAAAATGAAATTAATAATTATATTGGTCAACAAATATTAAATAAACTCCCCAATGCCAAACATTTTGCAAAACAAATTATAGTCATAATTTAATAACTGTTTTGAAACTTGGGAGTTAATTTTATACTTTAAAAGAAAACCTTTCATATAGCCAAGCAATAAACTAAGGGAAAGATGAACCCGAACCAGTACATGAATGCTCAGATTTTGGATAATGTTCCACCCTTTCTTAGCACCTCCCTCTCTCCTCCCAGTAGATTTCTATTTTGCTCTTATGATATGACCAAGATTGTTCCACTTCTCCCTGTAGTTACCTGTAGATAGTCTTTATTACCCCTTACTTTTCACTCTTTTCTTAGCACTTCCCTAGTGGAGCTGCTCAACTGTGTGCACAAGTGTAATTTCTCTCTGGCAACCTGTTTTGCTTTAAGGACTTATGTGGCTGTTCAGCTCTCATGCCTTACACTAGAACAAAAAAAGTTCCCATCACATACTTGGCTCCTTTAGCTTCTACTGCTTCTAAAAGGCATAAAACAATAGAAAATTACATAAGTTTCAAGCATCATGACATTTTTTTATGGCCTGTAGTTGAAAAAAATCGTGTTTCGATCAAACAAGTTTGGTTTTTCTTTCCACTCATTGGCATGTTTCAGGTTTAATTAATTCTGGAAGTTCCATATATTTTTACCAGTTTGTAATAAGTCTTAAAATGTTTTGATATTCAAAGTTTTCATCAGAAATTCACGAAACAAATTTCTGCCTTTTACAGATAACTTCACATCTGAAAGGAAGTCTGAATACTTTCAACTTTGGTCTCTGCTAGAATTCATTACTCATTTTTTTCCATTCATATGTAAACCACTACACTTTGGATAATAAACAGCTAAAGGAAAATCATATATACCATATTAAGTACTTAGCCCTAACATTAAACACATTCCTAATTGCATTGGTAATTTTCTAAGCTCTAACAGGCTTCTCTATATGCTACTATCAGCTGCAGCAGCCATTACTACAGTTCACTGTAATAATTAATTTTTTTTTAAAATAGAAGTATTGTCTAAAACAAGCTGGCAGTGGGGAAGTTGACCAATGTCTCAGTATCAGTTACATCAATGGAAAACACATGAAATTACCATTTCATTTTCTAATATTGACGGCTTCAGTACCAACCATAAGTTTTGCTTAGAGCACAAACTCATCCTTTACAAGGTGGTGTCAGTACCATTTTGAAGTATTTCATGAATGCTGCTCTGATAACCTTTTTCAGCTTCATACCAGAAGCCCCTCCAGTCCCATGAATTCAACCTTACAGCAGCATAAGGCAACACTGCCCTTGAATTAAGTATCCAATCTCTTGCTTTGCTCAAGCCCTCGTGGTGGGACAGATTCTCAGGCAGTTTCATACTGCAGCAGATAAAGGAACTCAAACTCATCTGGCAAAAGTGGTGATAGCAAGTTAGACAGGTAAAATTCTTAAACTTCAGATTTTGAGTTTTACAACAAGTCCCTTCCCTGGAACTAATCCCACATCATTTTTAGCTTTACAAAAGGTTACTATATGCTAGGTTAACAGGAAGCAATCAAGATATGCCATTAATTTTCAGACCTTTGATTTTTTCTTATTCTGGTCCACTTAAGAGAAGGCTATGGAAATCTCAGGAGATTTTTCTCAAGGAATGTGTTCTGCCTCTTGAAAGAACTTGGCCATGAAACCACCATCATCTGCTGGTCAAAACTGTCTGCCTCACACAGCACTGTGTTGAAATACAGCTGGAGAGAAGATGGAAAGTGCACAAAAGGTTACTTACATGTTCTACTGACACTGACCTGAAGAGTTCCAGAGGTCCTGCTCCATTAAAAGAGATAAGCTGCATGGTATAGAGACACAACAGGAATGCTTACACTGCACATAAAGCTGTCAACTTCCAACAGAGCAGCTGCTGCAGAGTATGCAGAGGGCTCATCCTCTGATCAAGAAAATGGGATGCAGAGGGACCTACCTGCTCCACCACACAGATTAGACTCAAGTGTATTTTGGTCGCTTTATTTGTATTTATATACATTACATTTTGATTCTCCAGGTAGTCAAGGCAGTTATCCTTAAATAGTTTAGTACAACAATTCTATAAAATACAGCTGAACTAAAGTATATTAGAAATATATACAGTATGGTACATCAAGTGCTCTAAATAATGATTAGTCTGGCCACCTGCTATGAGCCATTCATCTGGTTTTAGTCGTTCTCCTAAAGGACAGTCCATGCCACACAAGAAACTCCCCTGAGCCCAGCAAGAGTCCCTCATGTGCTTTTGGGGGACAGAATGCATTGCTGGGCCACTACCAGGCATTCTGCTGCATACAGTGACATAAAGCAAGTTATCACTTCTGACTGTGACAATGTTTAGACATCTGCCACAAAGCCTCAGATCAAAACAACAGAAGAAAAAGAACCAGAGTAGCTCTGGAGAAATGCATTCTTCATGTTTGCAACTTGGATTTGCTTACACACATATATGCTGAACCTCTGTAAGAAATAAAAACACAGCCCCATACAAAGCTCTCTCTATGAGAAAGTAGCTTTGTAGCAAGAGAAATGCCAAGGACAATTCTGAAAAGAGAACATTTGAGATCTGTTCAGCTGCTGGGATTTGAAGTAGAAATGCTTGCAACTTTGTCACGTGGCACCCAAAGATGTCTCATTTCCAGCTGATGCTGCAGGTACTGTGGTACCCATGACCACTGTGCTATTTACTCTAATCCAGGCAGGACTTTATCAGTCACCCAAAGTTAGCTGTTTATGACAACTCAAGATCAGTCCTCCAAATCTCTCCAACTGTTGTAACTTCAGCACAAGAAAGTCACAACCCATGTGTCAGGACCCTGTCTTCAGAGGCTACAAAAGAGCTGGCCAGTGGAAGGTTCTCTCTTTCACAGTGCTGAGGGCCTCACACTGTCATGTACAAGAGAACATCAGCTACAGTTAGATCATCACATTGCTTTGTAGCCATCTGCTTGAAACTCTGAAGATGAGCAATACAAAGCAGCCACACGTGACTGGAGTAAGGGTTACTTGTGACAGGAAAAGGCTACCACATCAGAGCTCTGTGTTAGCCTAGTGCAGATGCCATGACACTGCCCATATTCATGCTCCATCAACCAACCCACATACTCAGGTGGAAGATAACCTAACCAGCTGCTGTTGAGTCACCTTAGCTGGTCAGGCAAGTCAAGATTTTTCCCTGTAAACTTTAGGAGAGGAAGGCAGAAGGACACTTGTAAACTTTAACAGAGACTGGAACAAATTCAGGGTGCATACCATACTCTGTTGATTGACCAAGAGAGAAGGCAGAAGCCACAGAAGTGAGAGTAGCACTGAGATGACAGACTGGTTGGTTCCTCATTATGCCAGCATCCCACCCCAACTCGCATACTGGGGTAACATTTTTGCACCTGAAGCAAGATGTATGGAAGGGGTCATCTGTACCTGATGGACTGTGTTGGACAAAAAGGATTCTGGGCCAATGGAAGCAAGTAGTACTATGTCATCTTTCCACAGCACACTTCAGTGCAGCCTTCAACACTGCACCCCCAAAAACTCCAACTACACTGCACAAGAGGAAGAGAGAACACTTCTCATTTCTGCTGCTTTAAGGTCAGTATCTTTGCTCATACTTCAGTAAGGCTTTGCAATGGGATAGAGAAGACTTCTTCCAAAACAAGTAACTGCTGCCCCCTGGCAACCCCTCACACTGGTTGTTCTTTGACCCAATGGTTCAATTCTCACTTCTGGCATTTTCCTTTCTCAGCACTACCCCAGCTGTCACCTCTGAACAGAGCCACCACCATCTGCTGCAGAAGAAAATACTGAACACCACAGAAGTGAAATAAATAGACACTTCAATCCACAGTTACAGCAAAGATGGTATTACCAGGCTACTGGTTAGAATGAACAAGTGGCCATAGAGATACAGTGTCCCAGACTCCATGTTTATTTGAAATACTTCCATCAGACTGGAAGTCAAAGAACAGTATTCCTGCCTCTCAAATTCATAAAAAAAGCCTCTGATTTACTGGCCTATACTACAATGAAGATAAAAAGTAAACTCATCACCTACAAAACCAGGTAAAAATAAAAATGGAAAGAAGTGCTCATTGTCATAACACAGAGATTCACAGATCTCTGCACATCTTATCCATCATACAAGATACCTGTTAATTCAAATTTCTCTTTTTACAGAAAAAGATGAGTACATTCATCTCAGTGGTACAAAAGAAATACTGTAATACTGTTAAAGAGCCAGTTTTTCCATTGGTACTACACAGCATGATGAGATCTGTATGCTCATTCTCATCAGCAGGTCATGAATGCAAGAACAACATTTTCCTGGCAAAATTTCACCATGAGGTAAATGCAGTGTTTCAAAGTCCTGGGGAAGAGAAACGGATTTGAAGTGATCTGCTAGAAATGATATTTTCATTAAGGAGAAATTAGCACTCTGACACAGTATGCTTTGTTTTGTCTAGAAACTTAGTGCCATCTGCTAAGGAAAGGGTTAATCAGCTTCATAACCATAATCAATCAAATGTAGTTAAATTCAAGAGTGTATTTTATAGTTACTTATTTCTAGGCATATGGGCAGCATTCAGATCAGAGTACTGTTTACGACTGAAGGGATTTCCTTTGGGTTTTGCAGTATGCTGATGACTGACAACCCATTTTTATGAGATTCAGCTAAGATGAAGTTATTACAGATAGACACAGTTTACTGCAGTAATATAACTTAAAAGATTCTGTTTTATGTGATTACAGTTGTGGAGCTGCCTTTAAAAAAAATACTGTCTACGGAACTCAGGAAAAATTGAAGATACAGAGCTTAAGCAGGACAAGTTATTCACGAATCCTGAACAGGTCAACTACACACAGT
This sequence comes from Heliangelus exortis, assembly GCF_036169615.1. NCBI lineage: Eukaryota > Metazoa > Chordata > Aves > Apodiformes > Trochilidae > Heliangelus > Heliangelus exortis. The sequence continues at coordinate 22,642,283 of NC_092427.1, read as the reverse complement.
TCTAACAATACTGGAACTCAAGAATTAACTTCATGCTTCTCTCACTCACCCACCCACTCACCCACATACAAAGAAGGGGCTTTACTTCACATTTGCAGTACCACTCATCCTCTACAGAAACATGAGCTGCTCATCTTCAACACCACTTAGGCAGCCTAAGACTTGCAGAGATCATGTACTTCTACACCATCATGAACTGGAGAGTATCTGTTTCAGTCCTCTTACATGGAAACAGCATCATCCTCCCTACTGACAGATGGAACATCTCTCATGTGGTACCTTTCAGCTCAGGTGCTTAATGAGGCTGGTTCACTTATCAACCTCCAAGAAGGGATTAAAGTGCAAGGAGCGGATTTCACACTTCACAACATGATGCACATGGTCAGTGTAGACATGGAACTGCAATCCTCTTGCTTACTGCTGGACAGACCACAGGAAGAGAGTGGCCTATGTCATTGTCCTCTTGTGCTTTCCCAATATGGGCTTTAGCTTAGCAATTCAGACCCAGTCCTGTCCAATGATCTGGCACCATCAGGAAATACTTGTCCATAGCTTCACAAAACCTGGTCCGGTAGAGTTCTGGAGAGACCACAGTTGGCATTTTACCTAATGTGTGAAATTCAAGAGCAGTTAGAAATGGGCTAAAGAGCATACTGCAGTACAGACAGATGAGATGACAACATCAGACAGCATAATCATGAGGGCATTGAGTATATGGATGGGTCTTGGAACCAGGAAGCATCATCAGCTGCCTTTTCTTGTTGTTTGTTCAATTTGTATTTTAAACATTCAGGAAAGAAGACAGACCAATGGCTGGACAGCTACCACTGAATTGGGATATCTGAAGCTCGAGGAATCATCCAGGCTTCTTACATCAGCCCTGATCAGTTTATTTTTCCCTTCTCTTATTTACAGACCTTTAAGATTTTCCACCAGAGGTGAAAACTTCTCCCATGAAGAATTTCACGCTATGGATATGCTTCTCCAGACACCTGAGCAGTGGTTCCCCTTCCCTTCTTTTTCCAGACTCCCCACTAAGATGCAGCCAACAGGAGTCAATGCTGCACAAAAGGTATTCTACTAGCTTCCAAAAAAAGAAATTCCTCTGCTTCTCAAAACATGGGCAGTAGTCAATCATTTTGTAAGGACTCCTCCTCGCTAACAGCTCAGAGTGTATCTCATTTTCTGGACTCAGAAAACAGCTTCTAAAACAAGGCAACAAGGTTTTCTGCTGGTACCTCTGTATGGATCACTAAGTCTGTATGTGAATAGTTGGTAACTAAGAAACAGAAAGGAAAATCCTGGTAAGCAGATGACCTTTATCCCATTCCCAGGAATTATAGTACTTAAAGGGTCATTCATGAAGTAAGATGAATGTATCCATTTTTCTGAAACTCATTATTCCTTCCCCTGTTCTGGACTTTACCTAGTGTTCAAAAACTGCATGTCAGAGAAGCTGACACTTACTGGAAGCTTCCAGGTAAGAAGGAAATGTAATTAAAAAATTGTACTTTCGTTCTGGACTTACCTTGTCCTCCCAGGATGCCAGTTGATTTCACCACCATTTCAAGCTTTTTGTCCCAGGTAAAAGTGCGAATATAGTCTGTTGCAATAAAAAACAAAAACAAAAGCCCACACAGAGAAACAATTGGTATCTGCTATAACCCAAGTAAAATGTATCTATTTCCCTCAAAAGAGGCAAGAAAGCAGTAGGCTTCTATAGCCAGAACAACTTTGGCATTCCCCCTACTAGTTGCCACCTACAGCTAGAGTCAAAGTGTAGGTTACACACCAACTTGACTACCTGTGAGGCCTCCTGCATACATTCTTAGTAATGCAAATGCCAACACAAGCCCACACAAGAGCTGGAGAGAAGACTTTCTGCCTCCACTTGGAATACCCAGAAGAGGTAAGGGTGGTATTCAACCAGGGAGAATACAACCTTTCCTGACACACGTCTCTCTGGGGGTGGTATATGTTACAGTTATATGAGTATTATAAATAGAAGGAAGCAGTCTGACCAGCTAAAAGCTGAAAGAAAATGAAAAAGACAACCTACCAATGATTCCAACAACCAGCTCATTGTTGGTATCATCACGACCCACTAGCAGGGAATAATCAATGATGAGGTGGCTAGAGAGGAACTGGGAATCACTGTGTATGGAAGCTCTCAGCACAGCCTTGCAATGGGAACGGATGTACAAAGGATTGTCCCGGACCATCTTCAGAAGGTTCTCATCCAGTAGGACAACATCACAGCTTTCCTTGCCCGTGTCTGTTTTAACATTTCTATTCCGGAGGGAGCCCTTCAGGTCAAAAACCTGCAAATGGAGAACAGCACTACTTGTTCCAGTGGTCTGTAAGGTTGAAGACTTCAAAATACCTAACTGAAGTATGCAAGAAGGCTACAGAGCAGCGTATATCTTTCCTTCTCCACAGAAGGAAGACAGTTAATGAAACAAGCTTCGTACTACAAAAATGAAAGTTTCCTGCATGGAAAGTAGCATGTAAGCCTACACGAAAGCTCTACCATCCTCAATTCACAGATGGCAAGTTATTTTATTAATATTTAGCCTAATTTAAGGAAAAAGGGGTGTATCTAGTTTTACAGCGTTTGGGTAAACTCAGTTTTCCAGCCAACTTCTACAGACTCATATGCTGACAAAAGTAAAGCCACTGAAGAGGAAGGTGAGTCTTGCATGAAGCACCACTTAACATCTGTTGGCAAGGCAGGAGAAAGGAGCATCATGAGGTCTGAAAGGATCTCTGGAGGTCTCCAGTCCATTGCCCTTCCCGAATCAGGTCCTTTTGGAAGAGGTTATTCAAGTCCTGTCCAGTACATGATCAGATACTTCTGCACTCTGGTGAGTACAGGCATCAAGTTACAGAGGATCACATAGCAAGGAAACAGCCATGAACTGTCACCTTTGACCAGTGCTAGATATAGACAGTCCATGCAAAGTTAAAAGTTACCTAGACAGATACTGATAGACCTGTTCTTGCTCCCAGTCAGAACTGCACTGCAAGGGAATAGAATGCTTAGTTCTTACCTGAGCCATTTTCCTGCCATAGAAAAGGTTTTCCATGACAAGCAGATCCAGCTTCTTTTCAGTGTTGTTTTGAGAATTCTTGTATCCAATTCGATATACCCCAAGGATTTTGGCTAGTGCTGTGGGCTTCTGATTAAGACAAAACACAGGATATCTCTGTGTAATCAGCAATCAAGTATTACATGTACCACTATTCTGTCTGTGTATTACAGCTTAAAAGCTCTAGTAAAATTCCCATTTTTCATCTTAAAAGTCCATTATATTATTTCAGGTCATACCCTCCAACATTTCATTTTACATAAATGAAAGGGATTAATGGAAACTTACTAGTCTGTAAAACACTGAACACTGCTTAAAATACAAGGGGCTTTTTAAAAAAGAAATACCTTCTGCTGAACTGCATTAATGATGTAAATGAAGTAGTGTGGAGCAAAGTCAAGGAATGACTGGACTTCAAGACGAGGCATCTGTTTCAAGATGAATCTATCATCTGTTTTAACATCAGACAAAGGCAACTGGGTTACAGAAAGTAAAAAATGTATGCTTTGCACATTCTTTAGGACTGTCACACAGCTGAAGTGGTTTGAAAAATCAAAGGTCTGCAGTTCTCTCAAATCCTTTGCTACAGAAACTCACTCTAGAAACTTTTTTACTTTGTATGTTCAGAATTTCAGCCTTTCTGGATTTCAATCTTGTTGCAAATCAGGGAGAAGAGAGACTGTCTAAGTTAGATTTACCTCAGATGTACGAGCTTCTTATAAAAACAACAGAAACAGCCTACAGACCTTTTCATTCAAGACTTACTTTAAGCAGGGGCCTAGAATTAGCCATAGTTTAAAAAAAAGAAAAATTCCTATAAATCAACTATAGTATATGGGATTATAAGAAACACTGTGTCTGTAATAGCCAGTTTTCCCTGAATTCTACTAAAGAATTTTTCTGAAGTCTGCCTGAGGGAGTACAATTCTGCTCCTCAATTAGCCTCCCTAGCTGCTACTACTGAAAAAGAGAACCACATTTTGTTCTCTTGCATATACAGAGAGATAAATAACCTGATATTGAAGCTACCGGAACAATCCACTTAACTTTCCATACTTTCCTTTATGGTGGCCACTTCGGTCAGTAACACTCTGGCTAGAGATAATCAGAAATTAAACACCACACTAACAACTACCATCCACAAATAATACCCTCTAATGACAAAGGAAGAAGAATCTGCATTTACCCTCAGTCACATAGAATGCAGCCCCAGACTTGCCACCTCTTGCCTGCCAGGGCATAGAGTGAGAGAGGGATCGGATGAAGTCCTCTTCACTGCTCCCCAGGATCACTTCACGCATCTTGTGAAACTCACCAGCGTAATAAATCCGGCAGTAGAACTTGGCATTTGCATCTGAAAATTCTGCAGAAAAAGATCTTCCCTCAGTAACAGCATGCAGAACATTAAGAATATTAAACATCCTTCTCTCGTGCATTTTGTGTTTCAGTAGTTTAAATCAGTAGGATTTAAATAGAAGACTTAGAGGAATGTCAATCCCCTTTAGGTCAGCTCAGAGCACGTGCCAGAGAAAAGGGCCCAGAGAAAAAGATGACTTAAAAAAATTTCATGGGGCATTTTTGCAACACAGATATTGATTTTACAGATTTTACAGAAAGAAAAAAACTGCATTGCTTTGTTCTTGATTTGTTTTATCTTCCTACCCAATACAAAGACAAAATAATTATTAACTTCAAGATTTCCATTACATTTATATGAAGAAAGGACTTTGTCTGCTAAGACTCCAAATTATTATTTACAACTACTCACGGAGTTCCACATGGGGATTCACCAGCTGTTTCTTCTGTCCATCTCCTCCATCTACATCATCTGAAGGCATAAAGAGACCATTCAGTCAGGATTGTTCCTTATTATTACCAAGAAACCCATGTAAGATATTAATTGTGAACTTACATTACAAGAAAACTATTCTCTTTTTTCAAGACTACAGAGAGAGCTATACATATGGAAGTAAAGATACAGCTATAATTGTATAATATACAGTCATATAAAAGGAAAGGCTGAGAGAGCTGGGACTCTATAGCCTTGAGAAGAGAAGGCTGAGGGGAGCATTTTTAATGTCATAAGTATCTAAAGGGTGGAAGCAAGGAAGATGGAGCCAGACTCTTCTCCACAGTTCCAAGTGACAACACGAGGGGCAATGGGCACAAGCTGGAACATAGGAAGTTCCATCTAAACATAAGGAAAAGAAAATTGACTATAAGGGTGACAAGGCACTGGAACAGGCTGCCATGAAGGTTGTAGAGTTCTCTTCTCTGGAGATATTAAAAGCCTGCCTAGATGTAGTTCTATGTAATGTGTTCTTAGTGATTCTGCTTTAGTAGGAGAGTTGGAACAGATGATCCCTAGAGGTCCCTTCCAACTCTGATAATTCTATGATTCTGTAATTCTATTATGTAATATGTATATGATAGAAGAACACTTCTGTTCCTGGGCCACATGAAATACAAGTTTCATATTTGTTTTCTCTTAATTAATTTTCCATTAACTGTAACAGTGAAATTTAAACATGAACCAAGGAAGACAGATTGAGCAATTTAGCTGGAGTCAACTCAATCCAAAGGCATCCATGCCCAGACTACTCAGTATCTCTATAGTTACCAGGATTCAAAAGACCATATTTTCCTTATTATAAAGCAAAACAATGTCTTTAGGAGAAAACTACTTCTGAGGCTCAAATCATTCATTTCAATGCACACTGAGTAATCTTGGACTGCTGAAAAAGGACAAGCAGGAGTGCATTCTGAGTTTCACAAGTATGAATGAGGTTTGGGAGATCACAGAATCATAGATGTAACAGTTCAAGATGAAGGATGGACATTGCAGTCTTGTACCTAGAGGCTCTGCTCCTTGGTTTTCTGCTCCCTCCTTGCCCATCTGTCCAACCTGGTAGTAGGCACTGTCAGCACCACGTAAGGTCTCTTTCTTTTGGGAAGACAGGTCTGGGCTCTTTCCCCCAGTGCCACGGAAGAAAGACAAAACACCAGATGGTTTCTTTGCTAGAGTGAAAAGGAAGAAAGAAGTTTGCCTTGGCATTTCCACAGGCATGACACATATAAGCATTCTCCATTCATTGTTCTAACTGAATGTCATTCAACTGTATCTCATCTGCTGCTCTTCAGGCAACAGAGGTTCATCAGGTTAGCTGATTTACTGTTCTGAGCAGCATTTTGGAAATACAGCCCAAGCATGAGCATCTTTAACGTAGTAAGAGCCTCACTTCTCCAATTCAAAATATTTTAATTCCATCTTTTTACAGAAGGCAGTGCCAAAAGAGGTCTAAACCTAACTTTCACAAGAGCTAGAGCCCAAGTGGACTGAAGTCTGAGCTGAGATTAGCATCATCAATATGATTTTGGCAAAATGATCTTACATTGTTCTGGTTCTGCACCACGATTTGAAGGACCCATGTTAGCCTCAGGCAGGCGGACAGGGCTACTGCTCTTTGCTTTGCTGTCTGACATGCTGAAAGGAGAAAGGGGGGAAAAAAGTCATAGGATCAATAAAGATTGCAACACAGGACACTACTACTTTACTCCTGCAAATTTCCCTCTCCTGCATGCCTGAGTACTGCTAAAGGAAGGATATAGTCTAAATTTATAATGGTGGGGACTCTCCAGAGCTGTCCTCCTCCTCCTCCTCCTCTGCACAGAAAACCTCTCAGGGCTCCATAGCAACAGTACATCACAGAAAAGTAAGCAGACCCAGTAATCCCCTATCCAGTACACAGTCCAGGGATCAGTGACAGAACCAGCACAGTCCCCAGCATGAAAATGATGTGCAGATACTGCATGTATATGTTGATTACACGGAATGTATCAGATTCCATTAGAAAGCAGAAATTCTAACAGGCATATTTTGAGCAGTCTTCCCAATCCTTATTGTAGCTTATTCACTAGTCACTGTGCCTTCTCTCTATGTAGCTCCTGCATATAACCTGTTTGGTTGTAGACCTTCTTCAGAACTGTTCTTCAGAGATGCTTTAGACAAATCATCCAGGGCATTTCTGTACTCCTTGCAACTGAAGGGGAAAGGAAAATAAAAATAAATAAATAAAAAGAGGCAGCCATTCTCTGGGAGACTAACACCAGCCCAAAGATTCAGTCCAGAGACAACCACAAGAAACAAGAACACAGAGCAGAAAAACCTTTCTGTCTTTCTTTTTTCCTCTTACAATTAGAACTTAGTTCCCTTAGAACAGGAACTGCTCTAGATAATACTACCCCCTTGTTTCTCCCTCTCCCACAATTCAAGAATGTGCTTCCTTAGAAGTCTGCTGCCTTCTGACATGCAAACCCCAGGATTTACTGAAGCAGTTGGTTTGGAGAAACAGCAACACCTGCTGCAAGCAAAGGTAGGCAAGGGATAGACTGCAGTGTGAATACCTGCAATAATATTGTTCCCTAACCCAGCTGCACTTCCTCCAGGCTGGGGAGGTGTCCAAAATTTAGATACACTTCTAACAATATAATATTACAGGGTACATGACACAACTAATTCATTTTTGTGTACTAGAGTTCAGTAAGAAAAGCCCCCCAAAAAACACCTGCAAGTTGCGAAACCTACTTTCCCTACCTCAATAGTAAAAGGAGAGAAATTCCACTCTCAGAGACTCTCAACACAGATGAATGAAGAAATTCTGTCATGTTTGTTCCCTACTGATAGGGTTTCAATATTCCTTGCACAGAAAAGCTGCAAAAGTACAGTGTGTCAGAGGAACAGCATAATCACACCAGTACCTCAGAGCAAAAGCTATGATGGAGCTTGGTTCTTTCTCGCAGACTGCAATGGGTACACGTTCATGCTCATACATCAGGTAGTGCTTATCTGGTTCACTAAATGAAAATGACAGAGAGAGACTGTCAGTAGACTGCAAAAGTCAATGGAACAAAAAGATTAAGTTTTGGTCAAAAAAACAGATCTCATCACTGCACTCCCAGGCACAACCTTTAAGTCTCTGCACAGAACTGAAGTCCCCAGATCAGCTTCTCCCAACAGACACATTCATAGTTATGTGGTTAAATCAACATGGTAATGTGTTAGGGCAATTAGCACATCAAGCAAGCTGCTTATATGAGCATAACAGCTCCAAGTTACAGTAAGAGTCTATTTCTGTTTAGCAGCCACTGTTTCCAGGCACCACAACTGGCCTGAGTTTGACTGTCCTGCAGCAAAGACTGCACAGTGAAGTTATAGGACAAACCTGGGCTATTTTCTGAACAAGCAGTTTAGTAAAGAAAATTCCCCAAAGACTCTAAGATTTTCTTTTACCTTTGTGTAGGGTAAAGTCATTTAACTTCTACTTAATTAATCCACGGCCTCCACTACTACCCTGAGAGGTAGTATTCAGAAGTTAAACTTTGGCTGCCAAACATTAGGCTCAAGTCAAATGAGAAACACTACAAAGCATGCAGACCAAGAAGCTGAAAGACTTTCCAGCCTGTCCATTTTCACATGAGAGTGGGACCTGAGGGCACATGTAGCAGCCATTGAACCTGACCTACACCCAGACAATGCCAATTTGAGTCCAACCCTTGGAAGAGGTCTGGAAGCAAAAACAAGAGTCAAGCATGTAGCTTTAGTAAAGTCTTTGGAAGGAAGGAAGTTTCTGCTCCCTCCCTGCAATAATTAAGATAGAAGGCAATCTTTCTCCCCCTCTTCTCTCTCCCTTCTCCCTCTTCCACAAGAGTTCTGAGGAGGCATGCCTGCTAGAAGGAGAAACTGACTATGTTTATAAACAAAGGTTGATCATTAAGAAACAAAGTGGGGAACCTACAAGCACCTAGAAGGAACACAGAAAACTTCTTGCCTTGAGGAAGTTCTACAGCTTATTTGGAGGCAAACCCAAGTGACGACTTAAATTATATAGTGAGTAGAGAAGACATGCATGACTCTGTTTGCAGTTTGACCAAGCTGCTGATCTTGTACATATATTTGTATATATATATATATATGTTAGGCAGTACTTACAAGGGAAATGGAATGGGGTTATAGTTGTTTCCAGGCAAAAAGTTAGCCAGAATAGCTTTCATAGTAGACTTCTCCTTCACCTGGCTGTCCGTAGATCCCAGCGAGTGTCCATCAAACACTTCTGGAACAGAGGTAAGTTAAATCTGGATCACAATATCAAAGTTGAAGCTGTCAATTCAGAAGGAAGGTCACAGACCACAGAGTTACCTAATTTGCCATTTCCTAAATGGATCTCATATGCTTGCCCCAATGAAGAAAGAGAACGAACAACTGAATTTTACCTTCTGAGCTGCTTGTTGTATCCTGTTCAGATAGTGTGCTGGCACCAGTCATATGCTCTGATACAACCTCTGGAGGGGTAGGCAGCTGAAGATGAGTGGAGCCTGTGGAGCTCTGACTTGATAAAGTAGTCATAAACCGATCCTCTGAAAGTACAAGGACAGTTAAGGACAGAAAAAAGCATTTTACACGGCTGTCCTAAGTGATACTACTTGCTCCCAGGTCAAACTATCACCAGTATCTACTGTCAAGAAGTTTCTAACCAGAAAAGATAAGGCCATCCACAGCAAAGGAATGGGTAAGCTGATAAATGTAGCACATAACCTCCAGGAATTGTATGCTTATACAATTCTACCTACCTACCTTATACAATTCTACTTATACTACTACCTTCAGTTCCCACAAATTCTCAGTATGCATCACAGGTAAGAGGTATCAGCACCTATATCCACTTCACAGAAGAGGCAATAGGCACTTCCCAGGTTCCATGTAGTTATTCAGTTATCTAGAAAGCCTCTGGAAATATTTTAACTCAAGTTTAAAAGATAAATCCTTGCTAGCCAGGTTAATATTATTACGAATTCAGCTTCAGATTAGAAGCAGACTTTCCTTTTAATACTAGTAAGATAGTAATTGGCTTATTCCCATCTGATACAATGGGGATTCCCTGTTTTTCTAAATTAGCAAAAATAACAAAGGTCATGCCAGAAAAAGGATAACAGCAAGCTTCTTTTGAAAGAAAAAGGGTAACAGCAAGCTTCTTTTGATAGCTTAAGAAAAAAAAATACATAAACAACAGACCTTTCTCTCCATTTTGCAGTGCTGGAGAAGCATTGCGTGGGGAAGCATCCATGCTACTGATCTAGGCAGAATAACAAAACAAAGCTGTTTCCCTTCACCTGTGGAACACTTGCAAAAGAAGTTGTACCACAACAGAGCACTCCCAGCCCCTGCACTGTCAGTGTAACAGCCACATGATAAAGACAAGGCAACAGCTTCACGAGATGCTTACGACTGCTATGATCTCTATATGGCACTTTAAAGACTACACCCTTCTATACAAACCTACTTGCTGCTCTGCTGCACGTAGCACAACAAATCCAGGGCCTCCTGGAGCTCCCTAATGCACCTTGCTAGTGTTAGAACTATTCTGCATTCAGCTTCTCTGAAATATGATGCTTAGATTGTACTGCCTTGCAGTCTGGACATTTTTGCAGAGTACCAGCTCCCCAGTGGTTGGTTGTTCAGCATGCTGTCAACTGTACCCTTAGACAGAGCTCTGAAAATAGCTGTCCAAAATCATTTATACACCCTCTCAGCCAGTTCCTGCAGGACACATCACAGAACAGACATGAAGCTCCAAATTCATTATCAGCCCTTCATGTGAAGCTGCAAATTCGTGATCAGCCCTTCCTGTGTTCCTTGCTTTGCTTCTCCAAGTAATATTTACCTTTTCTTTTCACAAGGTCTAGACCTGATGAACAATAACGTAGGATCTAAAGGGTTGACATCCTTCTTATGCAGGCATACACCTGACAGTGAGTGCAGCTCTCTGCTGTCAATATTTAGATTACACAGACACTATAGGAAACCAGCAAGTCCTATTCATCCATAGCCACCTTCTGTGAAACAGTTTTTGATTCACATCTTTAGGAAAAGATACATATACTAATGTGTAATAAAACCTTTTATGCCTAAAAACTACATGATGCAGTAAAAAAGTTCATTAAGTGAGCTAAACCCAGTCTTAAGACTACTATGTTGCCACAGAAGAAAAAGAGAAGTTTGAGCAGCTTCCAGCCTGCTACTCCTACCTTGCTGTCTTCACCTTGCCTCAGTCTCCCAGGACTGGGTGGAACTGATGGACGTTTTCTCCCTTTCTCTTGTTGGAAGAGATCCTGCAATCTAAAAAACACAACAAATTAAACCCCCAAAGAAACCCGAAGAAAAATTAATCAAAAGATAGATAACAAATATTAGCTATGGAAGGCACAAGTTATGAAATTTCTCCATATTACAATACATCCAAGCATGTCTTTACTGCAAGCTCAGATGGTTGCTAACACATACCAAAGCAATGTTTCAAATGGCCAAACCCAGAACATTTTCTTCATCTCTGAAATTATTTCAGTTGTTTGCTTTCCCATGCTGCCCTCTTCCCATATCTTCCACCTTTATTCAAACAACACCTTCTCCACTCAGATGCAAGTTGTACTCTGCAACACAATACTTTTATTATCTGGCCTCAAATTATGTTCTGCTCCAACCAATTAACTCTGTAGTCTTAAACAATATTGGACATTCAGCTAGAGCTGTCATAACACACTCTACAGGGCAACTGCACTACAGGGAGAGAAAGTACAAAAGATGCTCCTCCCTACTAAAACCATGGCAGTATCAGTGTCGCTCATGTTTTCAATATCTGTCCTCTTTACCTATTGTTCCAGGCTTGTAGCATCTCACAAAGTCCTTGCTTTTTAGCTATCAGAGACTCAAAAACAGATTGCAGCTGTTGAGGTGTGTCTAGAGATGATGAAAGCAGCCTTGCCTGGATTTTCTCAGTCCAGTTTCGAAACTCCCCCTCTTCCATCTGCCAAAAGAAAAACTTATCAGTCTTCAGTGATCAGAGATGACACTTCATCTGAGTGGCTCTTGCACACTTTTTGCAGCCTATGGTCTGCCAATGCAGAAATACTCTGTTACCTCCTTTTGGGCAAAGAGGTCTTCCATCTTCTCTTCTCTTGTTTTGCTGAAAGTATCTGTTTTCAGAGAAGCAAGGCGATCATCAACAGCAAGATACACTTGTGACACTCTGTAAATAGGGATGCAAAGTGTTAAGCTGTGACCACCTGGAATATTTTCTACATTATTTTAATCAGTGCATTTAAGAACATAAAAGATGACATATGACAGTCTTCTCTACAGTGGGCTGTCCCATTGGATTAACAGGGAGAGCTTAAAAAAAAAATCATTATTGCAGAAACCTTGAAGTTACACACACTGACATTCCTTGTCACAACTAAACAATGGAAGGTGTCAAGAGAGTAACTTAAAGGTCACAAACACAACACTAACAGAGGGGAACTGTTGTGTCATCTGTGTCTAGGAAGAATCTAGGACTGCAAGCTACACTTTCCCCAGAAGGATTCAGAGACAGAGAATTAATCTTATTTCAGTTCCAAACAAAATGCCACAGGTTCTGAAGGCTGGTGGTCACAGAGACATCAGCCATACAGGAATGCTGCCATCAGGCAGAACACATATGCACATATGCATATGCACATATGATTGTGTTTTAAAACATTACATTTTCTATTAAGTGATAAGTATTTCACAAGGTTTATCTATACTAGCAAAAACAGTTTTGTACTTAGGTAATAGAAGTCCAAAATACAAATAAACTGAGGAAGGCATTAAAAACAAAGCCTACTTCTGAGAGAAATCCTTTAGATCCTGCAGGATAGTAACTTTTGATGGACTCTGCCTTTTGATGTAGATCTTGGGCAGTGGGACACACACTTCAAGTAGCCGGATTGGAGAGTAGCTGAAACAGCAATAGAACAGCTATTAACAAGACCCTTCCTACAGAGTACTAATTCTACACCACACTGCAGTTGTGGTCACTGGACACTGTCAATGCATATCCATGGCTTGAGTAACTTCTCGAATCAGTAACACCCTGGTCACTTATCTCCTAGGCAAAAAGCAAAACCACAGATCTTGTTGCAAAATCAAAATTCTCAAAAGTTTTTGAGATTAAGCAGGGAGAAGTGTTTCCCTTCTATATCATGAATACATGATATAGAATACTCTTAGGAACACTGTCCACCCCATCAAGGACAGCAATGGCACACACAATGCCCTCTGGAAGCCAGCACACATCCTGCACTTGCTCTTACAGTGCAAGTTATGCCATCCCATGCTGTACTCAAAGTGAAGGACGGACCTGATGAATCCTTACTGGAGCTATATGCTTCACATAGTTCTAAAGAGAAGGAATTCTTATGCAATGGACCTCACCTGAAAGATGCCACCATCTGATTGTAGGAAAAATACTGGTGATAGTCATGGTGAATGGAATGACCACAAGGCTCTGCGTTGGCCCTTCGAGTATACTGGTGCCCGTAGAATCTCAGCTCGAGGTATTTTGCAAAAGACATAGACCAAGAATCATTGGAAAGGGGAACAACTGGTGTTACCTAAAAAAAAAAAAGATCGAAAGCCAAGGTGTCTTAATTTATCCTTTAACCAAGATTAAGGACAGCCTAACCTAGGCAAAAATTTAGTATTTGTAGTACCAGAAGCACCCGTGACCCTGGAACATACTACACAACAACACAACAACATTTATGCAAAGCTAAAGTCAACACAGTTACAATAATTCAGATAAACAACTGCTGGTTGATGATGAAAGGTACTAAGTTTGGGGAGTGCAAACACAGCCTTGGCAGAGGTTTATATATGGCATGCTACATCTCTGCATACAGAGATTTTCCAGCAACTCTGTCGGCAAGAGTTCATACCTGGCATCATACACTTTTATCCTAGTGATTTGTCAGCTACAAATACATTGTTACTGCTCTGCAGTGTATTTCAACTTTGGCAGTGTTTGTAAGCTTTGAGTAGCCACCACTTTATACATACTTAACAGCCACAAGCCTATTAGTGTTTACATGAGAAAACAGAAATAAAAGGTTAGAGAACAGGTGCATACACAGCAGCACAGGGCTTGCCTTCAGCAATTACATTAACTTCCTCTCGGTATCTTTAAATGCAACACCCATGTTTAAGCCAGCATAAGTAGGTCAACTGAATCACTCACATGTGTAATTGAAATGTTTTGCATTTCAGGCACTGTATGAATCTTGTTTAATTTTTATTCTCATCTCTTTGAAGCCTCTTAAGTTTTACAGTGCTGTAAACTGAGTATCCAGTTGGTAATGTTTTGTTAGCTAAATTACAAAGCAGTTTTCAGGTAATATAAAATCTTACTATCTTGTGTTTTACAAAGCGATCTATCACTCCTCGAGTGAAGATACACTTACTTTGTAATGACAGCCCAAACTATTCTATGATTCTATGGCTATTAAAACAAGTCTAGACATCACACTGATGCAATGCAGAAAGTCCAGTCCATAGTAGATCAAAGAATACCAAGTGGTTTTAGCCAGTTACTAAGCCAGTAAATCCCAGTGTTTGCCACTCGCCATACACACACTCTTTTGACACTTGTACTGATTCACTGCAGGGAAGGGACCATGTTCTTCACCTCTAGGAGGGGAACTCCCTTTTTAACATGTGCCAGAAACTAGTGTCCAGCAGTGTACCACCTCCACTTAAACCTATCCTCTCAGAAACAGGTTTCATGCTTTCCAACATGACTACTTCACACAAGATGTTTCACCCTCAACAGTTCCAGTTCTATAGGAGCAATTAGTAGATGCTTGAGAGCATATCAGCAACAGGTTTGTGCTAGTTAGCCACAGCTCCAGGGATGAGCTCACACATACTTCCTACTTCATACTTTCTCAAACATACTGCTGTTGTGTACAAGCCCAGCTTCAAAAGGAACACTAAACTGGAATAGCAATGATTCTTACGTCCACATCCTTACCTGTTTGCACAGTCTACACCAGGAGTAAGTAAGAATGGTGTGCTGGTACCCAGGGACTGGGGAGTCCAGCTCCTTTAGCACAATCTGCACACAGCCTTGCCCATGAACAAAGCGACGGATGTGGTGTACCATTGGTGTTTCACAGAACATGCTGGGGCATTGGTAGGAAGGCCTTGTAGAGAAAAATGGAAACATTTATGAATGATCATACACTGGGCTATGCTAAAAAACTAATTCAACATATTAATATGCCTTTTAATATCACTGTACTGTTTACTTTTACAGTAAAAATTCCCTAAGCCTTTACTGAAGGCTACTTCTGCAAAAGTCATCATCGTTTAGCAGTTTGGGCAGACCAAAAACCAAAGGACAGAATTATTACTACCCCTTTCTCCCCAAAGGTAAGATAAAAGGAGAATACAAACTGAAGACTTGACATTAGAAATTGAAAACAACTGGAGACAGATTTACTAGCACAGGGGAAAGGCAATTAACAGGAGGGATAAAGTAACAAAAATGCAAATATATACAAATATATATAAATATTACAGAGTGGTTGGAGAGCAGCCAGACATAGAGGGACCTTGGAGTTTGGATTGACAGGAAGCTGAACATGACCCAACAGTATGCCCAGGTAGCCAAGAAGGCCAATGGCATCCTGGCCTGGATCAGGAACAGCGTGGCCAGCAGGTCCAGGGAAGGGATTCTGCCCCTGTACTCAGCCCTGGTGAGGCCACACCTCGAGTTCTGTGTCCAGTTCTGGGCCCCTCAGTTCAGGAAGGAGATTGAGGTCCTGGAGCAGGTCCAAAGGAGGGCAACTGGGCTGATGAAGGGACTCAAGCACAGATCCTATGAGGAGAGGCTGAGGGAACTGGGGTTGTTCAGCCTGGAGAAGAGGAGGCTCAGGGGAGACCTCATCACTCTCTACAACTCCCTGAAAGGAGGTTGGAGCCAGGTGGGGGTTGGTCTCTTTTCCCAGGCAACTCTCAGCAAGACAAGAGGGCACGGTCTCAAGTTGTGCCGGGGCAGGTTTAGGTTGGACATTAGAAAGAATTTCTTTACAGAGAGGATGATCAAGCATTGGAATGGGCTGCCCCGGGAAGTGGTGGATTCTCCGTCCCTGGAGATATTTAAAAAGAGACTGGATGTGGCACTCAGTGCCATGGTCTGGTAACTGCAGCGGTAGTGGATCAAGGGTTGGACTTGATGATCTCAGAGGTCCCTTCCAACCCAGCCAATTCTATGATTCTATGATAAATAAAACAGTCTCAGTGCCGGCAGGGATCGGTGCCCGAAGGTCCCTTGGGGCAGGGCCGACTCAGGAGGGGGCTCCAGGGCTCTTCCCAGCACCCGATGGATGTGGATTCTGCAGAGCAGGTGGGGAGCTGGGGGTAAAGGAGCGCAGGGGAACAGCAGCGCAGAAAGAGAGGAGGGGCTGGGGTCTGCAGGAGCTTTATAGAGTATGGGCAGGGACGGGGAGGAAACAGACCTCGATGTGTTCCCCTCCTCTCAGGGTCTGAAAGCCCTCCTGCTTTAGCTACTCAAATTCAAAGGATGACAAAAGTGGATTGTGCTCATTTAGAAATTGCATGCAGGGAAGTTCCATTGCTAGCAATGCCAGGGTAGGTCACACAGATACAGGTTTTTATAGTTAATCCCTTTCTACCAATATATTTCATAAAGTCCACAAAATATAGATCAAGCACCAGGGAGTGCCTGGCACCGAAATGGAATACCAGTTTGGCAGGGTAACCAGAGCAAAGGTTAGTGAGGACAAAGATTTACCAAACAGCCTTCAAAACGGTCATGTTTTAGCTCCTGATGGAAGAGATGAGCTAAACAGTGCCATTTAACTTCTTCGAACAAACAAACAAAAAAAAACCAAAACTGTGACCCTTCTTTGGATGGGTTTCTTTTAAGCCAGGGGAGACTGACATCAGAAAACTAGAAGATAAATTCTTAAGTTCTAAAGTGAAATAACGATTTCTTCAAAAACAGAGCATAAAAAAGCCCAGATACTCCCTGCTTATATGAAGAAAAAAAAATTACTGAGATTAAAGAGAAGCATTCATTTTAGCACACAATAGGTAGTCAGCAGAGAGAAACAAGACTCCAAGAGCAGGCAGCTAAGAGCCTCCTCCTCCCTCCTCACTGATCAGCACAGAGAAATAGGTGTTCCTCCAGAGAAGGCTGAACATTAAAAGCATTTTGCTACTGCAAGGGGCCAATGGAGAGAACAGAGTCATCTTGTATTCTGGGGAACCACAGGGCACCTATGCAGCTTCACAGCCTGCTCAGAGTCTGTAAGGGGTTCCTGCAGTACTGGTTATTAGTGAAATGTAACAACTTGCACCTCTGTCAGACAAAATAAATTGCTTTGCCAGGGCTTAATGTAGGGTTAAATGGCTAAAAAGACAAATCTACATTAGCCACCTTGAAGATATGACAAAACCTTACCCTGAGATATTCACATAATACTAAAGGAGTATTTTTTTTCCTAGAATTTGTATGAAAGTGTGAAATAGAAACATCAGAAAATTGTGATCAGTTGCTTGTCTTGAAAAACGGTAATTTGGAATTCATGCTCAGACTCCTAACTATGCCCTTGCAGCCCTAACCACTACAAGGAAGGCTAGGTGAACACATCTGTCTTTACGAACTTATCCTTTTTCATAAACCATTTCTCTTCCTTAAAGGAAATGAGAGGGACAGAGCCAAAGGGGGAAAGCAGTGGTGGTATCTGCTTGTAAGAAGTGACTATGATTAAAAGAATTCTTAAATCCAGTTCCTGCTTCAATACAGCATGATAACAAAGCAAAGGGAGTAACTCATTTACGTAGTAAGTTTAACAGGATCTGCAGATTTGCATGCTGTTCTCCTCAATACACAGGAGGTAAAGCCTACAAAGAGGGCAGAAGATCAACTTTACAGAGCTACCAAAAGCCAGTGTTTTGTTTAGAGTGAGATTTAGAGTAAGTTCCTCCTCACCTGAAGCAGTACCTCTCCAGAAAAATCCCTAGAGTCAGGTCATTTTTCCCATAGAACTCCATGGTCACAATCCTAAAGCACAGGGAAAATCAAACAAAAGAAAATAGAAAACGAGAACTTTAAGCTGTGCAATGGCCTTTAGGTGCACAGATCTGCACCCACTCCTGCCTTGTTCTCAGCCCCATACACTTTCAAAGGTTTTTTTGACTGCCCTCCCTAGATCTTTGCTGTCAAGTTTGCTAATAATGAGATCGTATTCCTACTAGAAAAATTTTAAACTTGATGTTTAAAAGTTGAATAGAACTCAGTTGCACTTTTGAAGACTATGTTCAAGAATACCTGGACACAGAAGCCTAAGCAGTGTGAAAACTCAAACTCTAACATTTTAACAGTCACCAGAAGGGTATGTATTTTGTATGTGAAAAAAGCTCACTCTTCTAGAAGATTTTTAAGCAATTTTTGTTTTCTCAGAGGTGATCAAGCACTCAAATGTGTAACTAACAATTTAATTCAGACATTTCTAGTATCAGTTTCATCCTCTTGCTGTTTAGTGAGCTTATCACTGCCTTCTTTGCTTTGTTCCTAAACTTTCACAGGAACTGTAGAGCTTTCCCTGTCAGAGCCATCTCTGTATTTTCACCTGAGCTACCTGGTGAAACATGTACATGTACATGACCAGTCCTGCTTACTAGAGCTAGAAGCCTGACAAATTGCACATAATTAACAAATTACAGTCCTCTAAACGGAAAACACAGTTAAAGCTCTTAACAATGCTGACTTTAACATGAGAAAAATATGAAAATATTCAAATGCCACTCTCAGATAATAAAATCTAGAAGTATTACAAGATTCTCTCAGGAGTTATTTTTGGGGGGCTTGGACATTCTTCTGTGTTTATATACACTAAATCTTCCACACAAGGCTGCAATGTAGTGTCCTTCCCTTCACCCTATAGTGAAAGGACTAACCAAGGCATTTGATTTTAGGCTGGGCTCTCATTCATGCCTTGGGGATTACACAGCCTATGGAATATTGCTCTGCAACCACCTGGCCAGGCAAGACAGAATTCTTTTGGACACAGTTCCTGTTACAGGATGGGCACAACCTCCAAGGAGCCCTCAAAGAAATACCACTATTAGGCAAGCACTTAGGAAAAAAGGTAACAACTATGCAAGTTGTACAGGAGTAGTTTTCATACCAGGGGCTAACACAGGCACTTGGAGCATTGCTGGACTGAGCAGAAGAGCTACTGAAGAGGACACAAAGTCTTTGATGATTTACTGGACTCAGGCAATCCACCTGGTAGAGAGAAAACAACTCATTTACTAGTTACAGACACCTCCATCTGCACAGAACTCCTGATGAAAAAATTCTATTCTAGTAGTTTTATCTACAGACCCATCAAAAAAACCCAATTTTGTACAGATTAACTTTGCATTATCTCTGAGCTTCAGGTAGAATTGTACCACGCATAACTGCTTACTGCCATTTTTAGAACAGTAAAACTAATATGCATAGTAAAACCAATGTACACACATTTCTGTGGAAAGAAAACTAAAGGAAACAGAAAACAACAAAAGCCCTGAGACAATCATGCACTATCTCCAAAGCACTGTACAGTTTAGGACAGCTTGGAGTAAAAAATATGCCAGTATATTAAGCTTCAATTACTCATTCAAGCTACAGAATGTCCTCTCTGAAAAGATCTACCACACTGCTGTGCTGGAATGCATCTGTTTTCCCTTCCACACCCTACAGAACTATGAAGTTACCAAATACTTTTCTGTGCTCACTGAATAAATTTAAAACAGCATTAGCCAGTATTATCCAGAGCAAGGACTAGTATTAATGTTCATAGGACTATGGCCTGTGACTCTACTCAGGATTTACATTTAAGCACCAATTAAAAGTGACTTCTGCTCATGAACTTGGGGGTTGATTGCCTGTCCTGGTCTGGGCCAGGATAAAGGTGATTTTCTGTCTTGTAATTTTGCTTTCAGCTAAGTCTCTTGTAAGTAGCTGCACTTGATGAAATTAACAGCAAGTTTCTCAGACAGTGTGTGCTTCTAGGACTGATAATGTTCAATGTTTATAGTTACAGCTAGAGACTGGGATGCAGAACCAAGGCCACTGCTCAGTTCTGAGGAACATTTTGCCCTCTGGAAGGAGAAAAGGAGTAAAGAGGTCCTACCTGCAGCCCTCCCTTAGGGCGGAACGGACAAGATAAATGACCAGAATTGACCAAACAGAGTATTCCATCCCATACATGTCATACTCAGCATAAATTTGAGGGATCACAAGGGTCAAACTCCTTCCTGCTTCCCCTTCTTCACCCATCCCTGTTTGCTTTGGCATCCTGGGAGGATTCCATCTGTTGGTCTGCCTGTGGTCCTGATCCATGTCAGCCTGAATCTGTGTGCTCCTGCCTCCAGCTCTCTACTGCTGTCAACCCCAGGAGTCCAGCCTGGACTTCCCCAGGGCTGCCCTGCAGCCTTGGTGGTGACATTGGAGTTACTGGGGGAAGGAACGTGGTATCAATTTTCCTGTATACTTGTATATATTGAATTTTTTTCCTTTTAATCATTACTGCTTCATTAAAGCTATGTAGTTTAGTTTCCAACCCATAAATCTCTCTCTCTTTTTCTGTTTCCTTTCTTTATCAGGAAGGGGGATTAATAAAGAGCATCTGTTATTCAGCTTAATTGCCAGGCCAGTGTTAAACCGTGACCTTGGCTCAAGTACCAAAACGTTAGATTATTTCAAGGAGTTCTGTTCTGCTCCTCTTGATCGTAGACTTTTTTACCAAGCAGCCTGCAGTTCATGAAAGTCCCAAAATTTTTACCTTAGAGACAAGTTAGTTGCTTTCATGGCAGTTTCAAAAAACTTTTAATATTTTGATTACAAGCACAGACTGCCTTGCTCTGAAATTTCAAAGATTTCTCCCCTCTCCTTTATAAGTTATATCAAACAAACAAAAAATACTTCTTGTTTAACATTTAATATGAAACACTACACCTCCTACATTATCAGGAGAAACTGATGTAATCCAGGTTTTCAGTAATATAGCTTTGAATCTTACCTTATGAGACCATGAGGATTCAGTCTGAGCCAGTCCCTTCTCATCTTCTTCAGTTCTGCACCCAGTTTTTCCAGGAGGAACACTAGATACATCCTTACTTTGGGCAAAGGGATCTGTGCTCTTCTGAAGTATTCTTCCTCCTCTGGCCCGATAGTCAGCCAGCATTCTGGCTAAGCTCTGACTACCACCTACATGTTCTGCTATTCTAGTATTAACCAACTCATGAGAAGGTAAGATTTGGATAGCCTTGGCTTGGATACTCCCATTCATCCCTTGTAGTCCAGAGAGATCCCGCAACAATTGTCTCTTCCTTCTGCTCTCCAGTTCCTTGTATTCCTTATTGAGGAGAGGAGACCAATAAACTTGCTCAGGGAAGTATTCCCGGGCAGGGCACCTCATACCCTTTTCAGTCAAAAGAAATGGTTCACGGAACATCATTACAGGAGAAATGCTGAGAATGACATCTTTCAGTTCCTGCTTAAATGCTGCAGAGTAAGTCTTGAGACGATCCTCAGATGAAGTTACCTCTTCCGTGACATATAAACCAGTATCATCCTGGAGAGGGTCTCTGAAGACTCTCATCTGACTTTTGGACTCCTGCAGATCATCTGTCTGTTGAAGAGACTCTAGTGTCTGGCTATCCAGAGTGACCAAGTGCTGGTCCATCCCATGGAGGGGCAGCAGGGATGTTTCAGGTATTGCAGAAGGTACAGCACTGAAGACTGGAGATGGGGACTCTACTTTGTGATGCTCTTGCTGTTTTGAGGATGCTGTTTCCAGTTGACTGTTCTCTTGGTCAACTCTCTCAAATACATCTCTTTGCTCAAGCAAGTTGGCTTCATCACAGGACACTGACTCAGAGATTACAGGAAGCTTTTCAGAGGACAGTTCAATGTCTCTGAGTGTTGTGCTGAAATCCTCACCATTAAAGAGGTTCTCTTGTTCGCTTTCATCTCCTGCCTCCTCAATAAGTGAGTGAAAGGAGGTGTTTTTAGTCAGAGTAGGGGGCATGGCAAACTCATCCATAAGGAAAGAGATTTCCAGCTGGGAATGATAAGCCACACAGATCATGAATATCAGGATCTCCTTCACTCGGGCTAGCTCGTACTCTGCAGCACCACACAACTTAATAGTACAACCCAGATGTTGGGGACACCCTTCGAAGAACATCAGGGTTTTTGTCTGTTCTAGAAAAAAAAACAACACAGGAGTTATGATGACAACTGTATTTAACATGCTCTTTGGTACCTCACACACTCAAGACACATCAGTGGTGCAAGCCAGATGCATAAATTCACATAACTATGCTGAAATAACACTTTTATAGTGAATGCCTGTTCTGCTTGCAAAAATATTTTCCTGTGCTGTAAAACAAGTCATCATAGAGTCAAAGTGAAGACCACATGGAACATGTTGGCCCAAACAGCACAGTCCAAGATCACTGTTGGCTCTGCAGTAGTGAAGCAAATGAATGGCTATCCTCCTAGGCACATTTGCTCATCCTTACAAATCAAAATTCTACAAAATTTTGAGTATAATTTTAAGGCTAGAAGGGGGTATGGGCAAAGAGATGAAAGAAGGGGGTGAAAGGCAAAGAGATGCAAAGATTGTGCTGTCACAAAGATTTGTATCAACAGCATTTATATGTGCCAGCACCAGTGGTAACCTGTCAAGCAGCATTTCTTCCTTCTTCCTTTGCAGACTTCCCTGCCTAAAGAAGGTTACAGAGATAAAAGGAACTAAATTTCTCAAAGGTGCAAGAAGCAGAGTACATAAATTACAAGGCAAAAATTTTGATTGGATATGTTAAGGCTGGACCAGATTATCTTTTCAGGTCTCTTCCAAACCAGGTTGTTTCAAGATTCTGTTTCTATGTAGGAAAATTCTTTATGCCAAAGATGGTTAAGCAACTGAATGGGTGCCCACACAGACTATGAAATCTCTGTTCCAGAATACTTTCAAGAGTTGGCTGACAAAGCCCTTACAAATCTGATCCTGCAGTGAAATTAATTCTTAGTGTTTTGAACAGGAAATTGGACTAGACAAACTCCAGAGTGGTAGAAAGAGGAAAAACAGGCTGAAAGGAAAAAAAATAGGCCTAATTAAAATTGTGTCTCATCTTAGCAAGATAATGTCTTTGTGTCCACAGCTAGTTCACTGTAGTGAACCAAGGTGTAACAGAAGAAAAATGAGTGTGAGTAATAATACTTAACACACAAAGCACCCTAAAGTTCAGCTCTAGTTGAGAGAAGTAAAGCACGTTTTCTTTCACAGACGCATAAATTAAGACACGTCAAGCTTTACTCACCATTGGGCAATTGAAAAACCTGCATATAGAATTTATGACAGGTTCCCAAACGTGGTTTGGTCAACAGTTGGTCCATAGACATCACCAAGTCTCCCTGGGTCATTCGACTTACCCGGTCTAACACTTGCTGTAAAAATGGAAAGAACAGTAAGAATCTGCAGTGCAGAGAGGACACCAGCATCCTTAGCTTGCTCTTAAAAATAAATAAATGAATGAATTAATAAATATATACATGCATACATACATAAATAAAGCCAGCATAATCCAGCAGACCTCTCACTGAGGTTAAATCCAGACACAAACACAGCCACAATACACAAGACTCTTAAAAAAGCAGCTGAGTAAATACTTCTGGTGAGGATTAACATGGTGTCCTTCCTTGGGGATATCTGGATATGTTCATGTGGAAGAATATTTCATGAGGTACAGTGCAGGTAGCATAGTGCAGCTATCAGGAGCTCAGCCAATCCCCACAGTGTCTCTGTTTGGCTGTCTGTATGCTACCTCACAGGGACAAAGAGGCTCTCTGGGGATCACAAACCTGTTAAGGGTCTGTTTCAAACGGAGTCAAGAGTTAACAGAACCTAGGCAAGGTACATGGCACCAAGCAAGGACATAGAAAAGTAGCAGTGAAGAGCTAAGGAAATGTTACTTTCCAGTTTGTCTATCTTGCCTTCTTGGAAGAGAAGTACCATTAAAAAAGAGCCCAAGATTGATAAATTGAGGAAATTAGACAACTCTTGTTTTCTCCAGAGAGCTTGCTAGAGGGAGAAATTACAGGGATCCATCCCAAGGCTGTCTGACAGGAAACACTCACCGGCTTGACATTGATGACAAGAGTGATGCCATGCTCCAAGAGCATGTCCTGGGCGATTCTGGAGACAGTCTTCTCAACAAGGACCAAGTTAGGCCTGACATCAACTATCCGCTGTACATAGTTCTTCAAGAACTCCCTTTCCTGCAGACAGGAACAAAGCGTGGAAGTAAACTACTGCAAACTCCTTTGGAAAAACACTTAAATGCTTAGCATTGCGTTCTCATTTAATAATGGGAAAAAAAACCTATCCAGAAAGCTCATCAGTTGCCCACTGCACCCACTTCCTCACCCCCCCAGCACAACACCCAGTTTATCAGTAATTTGTTCTACACACTAATTGCATGGGAGGACACAGTCCAGTGGCAGTCTCAGGGAAGAGACTTGCAGCAGAAACCAAACATATGTATGTACCTTACACAGAAAAAGGCTTGAAGTTTGAAAGGTGCTAGAATTACACGGTCTAAAGAAAAGCTGTAGTATCATGTTTTTCACCTTCACATTCACTTCACATTCACCTTCACTTTTTCCTATGCAATCCCACTCATTCAACTCCACCTTACACAGGAAAGAGGGAAAGGAGAAAGCGGGAAAGGAGAAAGCGGGAAAGGAGAAAGCGGGAAAGGAGAAAGCGGGAAAGGAGAAAGCGGGAAAGGAGAAAGCGGGAAAGGAGAAAGCGGGAAAGGAGAAAGCGGGAAAGGAGAAAGCGGGAAAGGAGAAAGCGGGAAAGGAGAAAGCGGGAAAGGAGAAAGCGGGAAAGGAGAAAGCGGGAAAGGAGAAAGCGGGAAAGGAGAAAGCGGGAAAGGAGAAAGCGGGAAAGGAGAAAGAAAAGGATGTGGACTTATCATCACTTTCTTTTAATCACTAGATCTCAGGCAATTTTACCCAAGAAAAAAAGAATGCTCTCACCTGAAGTACTATAGGGTCTATGCAAGTAAACTTTGTTTCTTCTCGATAAAGATACTCAATGGAGCATTTCAGCAGAAGAATTTTGGGATTTTTTAAACAAGAGTTCATCTAAGAAAGACACAAAAATAGTTAAATACAAACACCCAGAAGTGAAAAAGCACACAAAAAGAGAGACTTCCCATGACTGGTTTTATTCCCCCAGGTATCTTCCCACTGCTAACCCAACTACACATTCTTCCTTCTTATGAAGATGTTACTCCCAGTTGTTGGAATTTCAAAGCTACTGTCCAGTAAGAGTCCAATGCTAAAGGTTTCAACATTCATCTACAAAGTCTTGATACACTTAGAAGCCCCCATCTAGAGGCTTGACTTCCTGCCTTGTGTAAAGGATCACTTTAACACTGTCATAAATCAGAACCACAAATGCCTTTTTTTTGGCTAAAAACTTGGGGTGATGCCTTCTGGGGTGCTGAAGTGGAAAGTTGGTTTTCTATTCATGTGTGTGGAAAGCTCATTCCCCACAGAATCTCTTGGCTAAAACAGCTTGGAAAAGAGATACCTTAAAAGCCATTCTTGTTTAGGGTCTCAAACTGGAGAAAGCTCACAAACCTCCTAAGTGGTGAGAGAAGCTTCACAACAGAAAAAGGAAGTCACTGCCCACTTGTTTCCTCAGCAAGCACGACAGTCAGTACTTGATTAATCAAACCCACATTACCTTCTTGTGTGCAACATTCTTGGTGCAAACAAATCCATTTACCACCATGGAGTCAAATTTATTTCCACCAGGGATCTAGTAAAGCAAAGAACATTTTTAGAAATGTCATACATTCCTGTAACTTCTAATGCAGTAAACCTAATACATCAAATACCTATTGTAGCTGATGAGCAGGTTTCAGCTACACTCGCAATTAGCAGAAGAAAAATCAGATGCAGTCATTCTGAACACAAAACTTTCTTCCTTTTAAGTCTAGCAAACTGAGCACAACATTAGAATACGTACTAGGCTCCAGGATCTTTATGTCCCTCTCAACAGATTCATATTCATTAAACTGGATACACTCTAGAAGATAGTAAGGGAACTTAACTTCTATAGGCAATGGGAAGCATAAATATTTGCATGACATTTCCACTAACAACAAAACACGTCACAAGGATAGCAAGGAGAATAAAGTAAAAAAAAAAAAGAAAGCCAAACCTCTGCCTACTATTTGAACACATCAATTGATTGGTACAAGCAACCAACTACAGGAAAAATAAACAATGTGAAACAGGTTTCTGAATGCAGTGTTTCAGGGGATGTTTTTGTTAGCATGTGAACAATGCAGACAGCTATGAAGAGCTTTCACTTCTGTACATCTGCTCTTTCAACTAGAGTTTCAGGAGAGGTAGCAACAACTGATGCTGCTGGAAAAGATGCCACAGGGCTATCAGCAGAACCATAAGGCTGTCCTCCTATCTTCCACGGCTTCCAAACAAAAGATGCCTATTGAGGCAAAGTTTGCCAGAGAAAAATAGTGTCAACCCTTTGATCCTCAGTCACACCAGCTCCTTGGATGTGCATTTCAGACCAGCCTCTCAGAAGAAACTCTGCATAGCTTACAGTTCAGCAGTGTCAACACTGGGTCATCTGGCAGAACTGGATGCACCATCCCATAACAATTAAGTTTTCCTCTTGAAAGTCACTGTACTTGGCATGGGAGGAGCTCAGTCCTCCATAATGGATAGTTATAAAGCTATGGATTGCTACACAGGGTCCTGCATGCTACTTATCCAGAATTCAGTATATCTCCAATTCCAGCACAAAAAAGCCGAAAACAAAAAAAGGAAGCGACTCATTACAGAAGTGTTACTCTCTGCTGCCTTCTGCAGCCTACAGTCTGAAAAGTCAGCTGCAGGGCACTAAAGCAACTTTCACAGGATGCAAAGTTCCTTTTCTGCAACTTTTTTCTAGAACTCCACCTTATCCAAAGGCCAGGTTGGCTATTTACACATCTAAACACGATGTGTAAGTGATGGGGCAGTGGGAAGAGGCCTCTTCTCTTCAAACTAGGGTGCTGTCAGCAGCTGCATCCTTTCGTATCCCTACATCCACTGTTGGAAACTTACTTTTTTGATGTGCACAAACTGGCGGATATCCATGTCATCATCTCTGTTCTTAATATCAGGCCGTACAGTTTGAACCACCTGACAGACCACAGGTACAATGATATCCCTCCAGGACAGTGACAGGGACTCATTGTACAGAAGCTGCTGAAGCAGTGCCATCATGTGATTGTGATTAGCAGACCTGTAAAAAGGGCAAAACGAGTAGAATTATCATGAGAAAAATACAGAGCAGTGATGAGTTGAAGTCACACTTCCAAAGTAAATTTCTTAACATTTACAGTGCAGCAAGTCCTTTAAAAGAACAGCTGCCTAGAATGTTCTACAGTCAACTCTGGCCCTGTACTATAATATAAAAATCACAAGAGCAATCAAAATATACTGTAAAAATGCTGTTTTCTTAATGTAAGTTATTTCCTTGTAGATCAAGTCCTACTGAAAGCTGGTGAAATTGTTACTCAAGATATGCAAATTCCTTTTTCTCCATGTTTCTTACAGCAGCCTTTCCATGGCTTGCTTCTCCCCATTTTCTTCTCTCAGCAGATCCAAATTGCTGTGGTGCCAGCCAAGGGGTGTGAAAAAGAGTTCTTTGGACTTCTCCTCCACCCTCCTGTTGAATAACGACTCTGCAAGAGACAAACAAACCTTAATAAAAGGTCACAGTACAATGTCTGTGTCTTTCTGAAAGGCTACTTTGAAAATGAAAGTATTTGCTAGGATGTTAAGTCTAAGCCTCTTGAAATACTAAGTTGATCTTGACACCATAGTAATATAATGCAGCAAACAGTATGCAGTATAACAGTGGCAAGTGTACCAAGGAAAAGTGAGCTTACAGAATTCTTATACTGCCAGGATACAGCAGACTGACAGTATTTCTCTGCTGGAAATTAATTTTTACCAAGTTTGTTAAGGAAAAAAGTCTTACATCCTAGGTTTGACTATAAATGTGCATCAGATTCTACATTGTGTATACTCACAATACATAATCATGATGCCTTTTAGACTTAGATTACTGGTCAAAGGCACTAATTTGATCCAAGAAAAGCTTCTGTTTTGAAGATAGCTACGTGGAAGTGACATTAAAAATCTAGGTACTACATTCAGGGTGCAGCACAAGTATAAAAAAATATCATGTGTTTAGAGCATCTTCCAAACGTATTTTAAAGAAATGCTATGTGATCTATTCATTCATGTCAGACTTTTGAAACACGATGGGACATGCAGGGATGGTCCCACACACCACCTCCTTGCTGCTTAGGTGCAAAGGGAACTGCCAGTAGGCTGGTTTTTCTAGCCCATGTCACAGTATTTAATACTACAGAAACTTCAAGGAACTTCTGTCAAGAAAGTGGCACAAGGTTTTCAAAAGCACACCTCACCTCTGTCCACCTAACCATCATACACCCAAGTATCTCCCCAGTACAACAAACAGGATGCCAATGAAGGCTATATCCAATTAATACAATTTTTAACATCCTAAATGTCAATATTAATTATAGCCAGATTTTGGAAGCAGAAAATGTGTTTCAGCAGTATAAGACAGCCCTCACTTCTAGGGAGTCTGACACTTTCAATCTCTATATTGTGCAGTAACTCCTTAGGACTGTTCTCTGTTTTGCAGTACAAAGGTGAGAGGTTGTTTCAGTACAGTTTTCTGTGCTTTGCAAGAGTTACCTGTTTATTTCCCACACAGGTATTGTGTGGGATATTATAGAATAAAATTATAAACTTCCCCATTTTCATAATGGCTGGCAATATTATAAAGTCGTTTATGCTACTAGTGTATAAATTTTCATCAGCAAGTATGTAAGCCTTCAGAGTTTAAACTTAAACTCCTCAGAGCATATGATGCAAGTATAAAATGCTTACACAATAGTAATAAACAGGACTAACTAAAAAAAGACTCTTAAGACAACAAGTAACTTCTTCCAGATGCTCCACAGCCAAAATTAGCTATGTAGAAGATTAAAATAAATTACATTATTTTCCTCTTTCCTTTCTCCTGCTCAAGCTCAGTTACAAACCAGCAGCAGTTTAATGAAATAACTTATTTTTCTGGCTGCACAGACATCAGGATTTTGCCCCCATTTCCTCCCTTATGAGCTTACAAAAATCATTAGCATTAACTGGAAGAAAAAAGCCCACAAGGGTACCTAGCCATGATACTGGAAGGCACATGTGTTTTAAAACTCTCAACTGCATCTAATGACCTTTCACTTCCTGGTGGTAACAGGAAACGGAAAAGATGTGAGATGAAGCTTTAAGGTCCTGTGCAGAGGCAATACAATTAATCACATCACATCTTCATTTGCTGGGATACAGGAAGTTATAATAGTGCCTGCTACATAAGTTTATGGGTGGGGAAGCTGGGAACAGACTTGGCACTTTACACTTATTGTAAAAAAAAGTAAAAGCCTTTGAGTGCTTTTCAATGAAGAAATCTGGCAAGCAAAAGACATTTAAGATCGAAAGTGCATTAAAAAATATTAAGACCATAGTTTACATATATCAGGTTTGCCACAAATTAGTTCACACTTACAGTTACATAAATGTTTCTAAAGGGTCAATGCCCTATTACAGTATTGAGGAGTTTTCATCATTGTATTAAAAGCACACAACAGCAACGTTTGAAGTTTCTCCTTACCTTTAATAAAAGCATCACTTATAGAGAACATCTGCTGCCCTCCGTTTTCAGGATTCAAGTATTCTGAAAGAAGAGGGAGATAGGCGGAGACAAAAAAAAAAAAATGACAGGTTACACTGCTGCACCTATATAATTACAACATGCACACCCACACCAGAAGAAGCAGCATTAGTCATGAGTGTTTAGTCATCAGTTTAGCAACAGCTTGATGAGTGGTCACGACAAGAATATCCTCTCATTCTTGTTCTATCAAAAAGATTTTAGATTACAAGAAAATAGGACTTATTATTGCAAAGAAACAAAATAAAGCAGGCATGAGCAAAGACTGAATTAGGATTTAAGAGCTTGCTTTTCTAATTGACCCACACAGCAAGCAGACAACGTGGGGAAGTCCAGGCAGGGAAGGGCCTCCTCACCCTGGTCTAAAAATGCGGCTTCAGAACCTATTTTGCTCTTACACTCCAATGATGTATCTCAGACTGAGGGAAAGACCAGCCATAAAATTTATCATATACAGTAAGGGAAACAAAAGACAGTCTGCCTTTCAAAAAAGAGAAATCTAAAAGAGTTTGAAGTGTGTTTTGAGGAATCCATGCTGAAAAATGCAGACTTAACATATGGGAAACAGGATAAAGCTCCATCTTCTACATTTGTTTAGCTTGCTAGATCTTGATCTTTCATGCAGGCTGGCTGGCTATAAAAGTTTATTTTCTCCAGAAACCATTAGTTTGTTGTGCCTTTAGCTAGTTCCTTGCTTCTACAAAAAAGGGACTGTACAGTGGGAAAACAAAGAGTAATATCCCAATTGCAAATACATGATGATCCAAAGTCTGAAGCTAATCCTTTATCACATTTCCTGAGAATGGTCTAGACCTACTGCAACAAACAGAACGCACAGCCAGGGAACTTTCAGACAAAAACAGGAACCAACAGAAAGTTGACAGAACACAAGCAATCTCAAGTCTCTTAGCAGTAGCACTTAAGAGAGACACCGCCCCCCCCCAAACATGCTACCAGTTAAAAAATCTGAGCTTGTCTGCAGTTGTCCTGTTTGCAAGCAGACACTCAATAGATAATGTAACAAAGAGAAGTTGCAAGCCTCCCTTGCAACTTGATGGCTATGTGCAGATTCCTTTCATCTCTTGCTTAGATTAAGAGTTAACATTACAAGCAAATCTACTGCTTGCTAAAAGCTGGCTCAACCTCAGCATCCATTCACCCACTGCCCTAAAGACTACCTAGAGAAAGTAATGTCAGGTCATACCTAGACATGAGAATGTATACTAGCACCTCCATCCCTCTCCACCATGCTCCAGCCTCAGGGCAGCAGCTCTTACTGTAACCATACTCAAATTAAGTCTGACACACACCCCTGACTGGTATGGCCAGTGCAGGAGTTTATCCCAGCTGAAATCTAAGCTCAGTTGTACTCTTGACAAAGACACAGGTGGCACCTCCAGACCAGGAACACTCCTCTTCAGTAGAGCTTCACCTCCTGCACTTTGCTCCCAGTGGTGCCCCAGGGGAAGATCTTGACAAGATAAGATGCCACACCTCTTCCTAGGCTGGACCAGTAACACACTAACAGCTGTGAGTTTGAGATGAGAGTGGTGACCACATTTCTTACCTCCCATAATCCCTACACACATCATGTTCACTGTGTCAGGATGTGGAAGGGAGAGGAGGTTGTAGCATACTTTGTAACCTTGTCTGCAAGCAGTTAGCCATCAAGAGCCCATCTTAAAAGGTCCCCTGCGCAGCTTCACCAAAAGAAAATAAAAAAGAACAAAAAAAAACCCACCCCAGACTGTAAAGATTCCTAGCTTTGATAATCAAGGGCATCATTGCATCACAGTGCACACAGAAATTTACAGGTCTCCACTGGAAGCCAACAAGTACAGATATTAAACACCATACAGATTGCTCTGGTCAGCAACCACATCTTTTACTGTAGATACACAAACAAGGATCCATGCATCCGCAGATACCCACTGAAAACTGAGATATACCTTTTCAGAAATAGGTGCACCAAAAGGGCTCCTAAAATTGTATGCTAAGCTTTGGCAAGCAATGGAAATAAGGAACTGTGTTATGGTTAATCAGGTCCTCTTTCCCCTCCAAACTAGATGCAGACATCTAAAACTGCCCAAAATACCTGCTACCATGATTAAGGATATGTTGCTGCAAGGACATTTAGAAAATAGTTACCCATATTGATAACTTTACCTCTTTAAAAAACAACCAAAATATTTAAAATACTTAATTTCTACCACCAATTTAAATACAGAAAGCAATCTTACTTAGTTTTCCATTTTGATACACACTATAAAGTACCATTGTCTTTAGGCAGTTGATAATATGAATGAGTCATTACACTCACTTAAGATACTATAAGCCAGCTAACTTGGAGTCACTAGAATTTCATAGAAACACACCAGACATTAGTCAGCCTATAACATCACAAGAAGTCCTGCCACTAGACTCAGACTATATACAAATCACTAGATTCTAAAACACTATTGGTACATCACAGGCCATTGCTTCAAAGCAGCTGACCCCTGTGACTAGTGGCAATAGCATCACTTAATCATTTGAAGAAACTCACTAACCCCTTAAAGTTGACCTGCAGTTCTACCACTCAGTCTTCTCAGTCCTCCTCCAATGACTGTAAATTACACAGCTGTGAGGAAATTGAGTTACTGGCCTCAAAAGTGGGCGTGATCTTAACTTTCTTTGAAATTATTAATTTAAACTGAAGTCACTGTCATGCACTCTAAGGTCAAACTACAATTCCAATGAAATCAAGCCAAACACACATATCCATAATAGCCATAGGGAAGTTACTGACCCCTGACAGCAGCAAACATACCATGTCACTGATCGAAAACAGTACTCTGGTCTTTAAAAAACAACTCCCACTTTACATAAAAGCTTAACTATCTAGTCTCAGTTGTCTAATAATTGTGATACTTTAACATCCTGGATGGCATCTTCTGTTTAATACAGCCAGGATAAATCAGGAACACAAGGTGAAAAATCTCAACCTTCTGACTCTAATCTTTCCAGAACAAAGTTTTAGAAGTCATCCATTTCACTGCTCCAGGCATTACAGTATATGCACTGTAGAGTCTCATCCCACCTAATTTGTGCATGCCTCAAATAACAAACATTTATGTACCTAAAAAATTTCAGTCTTCCTACTGCCAAGAAACTGTCATTCATTTTAACTTATTGCTCCCTGGTTAGGTCTTTCCTCTACAAATTCTGATGCCAGGAATAAAAAAAAAATTAAAAAAAAAAAAAAAAAAGTGTACAGTAAGCCCTCTGTATTTGCATAGGATACAGATTTTTAAAAAAACTGTAGGATAATATATACCTCTCCACAGTGTGTTTTAATGACTCACAGCTCCACCCTATCACAGTTCTGGACATATTATAGATCCCTTCCCCTCAGGGCAAATCCATTGTCTTAAAAGAAATTGTTGACAGTTTCCTAATATGATTTACAATCCTACAGAATAACCCAGTTAAGAGATTGCATAACTCAGGAAGTGGTAACAAACACCAGTCAGAGAAGATTCACCAAAGATAGCAGATTGCTGCCAACATACAGAATTCAAAGGCAGGCATCTCTCTCAGTTCTCTCACCACTTGCCTTTTCTGCTGATCTTTGAGCTCTTCATCATCAAAATTTTCCACACAAGACCTTCAGTTCTTGCTATGAGAAGCCTTTGATTTGGTCAATGGTTCCCAAGAGAGACAGGCTCTCTTATGTTTCACCTTCATCATGTGCTGCTTTTTTTATAAGGAGATAAAGATTAAGATATGCCTGAAACCAGGACTATCACTCTACAATTCTTCTAACGCTGGCCAGAGCCAAACTGACTACTGCCTGCTTTGCTGCCAACAAATACTGATAAAGATAAACCCACTACAGCTGTAAATTAATAGAATACTGCAGCACATCTGAGGCTGTTTCAAGCTCATTTAATCCACCATCCCTCCTTCCTAAAAGGAAGTCGTGGATATATTCTCACTTTCCACACCTTTTTTTCCCCTGAAGATGCATTAGTTTTTCATTTTATTAGGGCACAACAAGTTGAAAGGAACCAATAGCAAGCTGGTGTCATTAGTGCTGACTACATCACCTGGCTGTTGAGTTATCTGACATCAACTCAGATTTCAAACCTGCTCTGCTCTTTTCTCTGGGAGAAAAAATAAGCATTTAAGTTTCCCTTCTTCTAGACATTTTTGTAGCAAATAACAAAAGCAAAAGGTGACTACAACAGGTACTGGCAAATGCCCCCCTCTAATCTGCCTCACTCTCTCTCCCAGTCTAACATACTTTCAAAGTCAGTTGTGACCAGTTCTCCCTCACTCTCCTCAATGACCATTTCAGTTTCAGAAAATGCAATCTGTATGCAAGGATTAGGTTAAGTCTCACGTTCTGATTCACAACAACAGAATTCATTAGGAGTACTCCATATTATTTAATGCTGGATTGTCTTTTCACGTTGGAAATACTGAAACAATATGGGGAGGTTGGGGGGGGTGTGAAACAATAATTAAGAGTAAGAAACTCCTTAGTAGCAGCCAAAGATAGAAGCCCACAAAGCTGAGGTAACCTTAAGTAAGGAAGCAGAACAAAGACATCAATTGCTACCCAGCATGAAAAGCAACCAGAATACATCAGATCCAACTCAGCTGCAAGCCCTGGGTTCAGTCAGCCCTCGTCCAATTTAATGATGCAATTGTCAAGAGGCAGGCACATTTTTTTATATGGATTTTTCTTAGAGTCTTTCGATTTAGTACTTACGTAGAAGAAAAAACTTTCAAAAGAACTTTTCAACACTATTTGATTTTTATTTTTTTGTATTCTTTGATGTTACATATATGGATTAAGTTAGGCCTTACTGCTCATGGGTAATATTCTTCTTGTCGAATGTAAGCTTAAGGCAAAATTAGAAGTTATCACAGAACTCTTCCAAGTTAAATTTGTTTGCTTGTTGTTTGGGTTTTTTCTTCTTGCTTGCTTTTCCAATGTTATCTCAAACTACAGAAAGCCTTATCAAACTGGTTTGTGCGTGAACTATTTTTCCACTCCAGCTTGTCAGAAACTCTGTATGTGGATCTGCCCCGTTACATATGAGCAGGAGACTTTGCTTCAACTCCAAAGAGAAAGTCACAGGGGAATTAAACAATGTGCAGAGAAGGTGTTTCAATAGGTCTACTGAGCCTCCTCAGAGTTGAGCACATCAAAACTACAAGCAAGTGTAGCAAATGTATTTCCCCCTCTGAAAGACAGCTACAAAAGTAGCGTCCAAATAGGTCAGTACTATTATGGTCCAGCTCTCCATCATGTGCAACCCCAGCTGGTGACTACCTCATACCTTTTTGGTCGGCAGGGTGAGGGGGCACATGTGGGTACTTGGAGTGCTTCTTGATATGGAAGTTCACGTTGTCCAGCTCCACGTTCAGGCTGATAGAGGCGGCTGAATCACTGTCCATTGTGGACTGGAAGCTGCTGACTGAAGTGCGCTTGCTAGGGCTGGCGGAGTCTTTTAGTGTTGGGCAAGGGGGAAGATATAGGGAGGAGAAGGGTTCAAATGGGTATCATGAGGGTACCAGAGAGGAGAAAAATTGTCTTTAATGCATAAAGATCAGTGTGCAATGCTACAGGGATGCAGTATTGATACAGTATTTTCACAGTTCTAATCTTATCTTCATGTATACATGCCGATATATTGGGCTTTCTTTAGTGCATTACTATAGGGCCCAAAATCAAGCAGAAGTCTGCCTAAGAAACAGAAGGCAGCCTTTTACACTCTTCTCCTCAATTAGAAGTATGAAACTTTGCCAGTTCCACCAAATACATAATACTGTATCCATCATAAGAGGAGGACTAGCTAGGTTATAGTTTGTTTAGATCCTTACAGCCCCATGCGAACACACACGCACACGTAAAGCAAGACATGGTTATACTACTATGACCCAAAGGACTGGGGATAACAGGAGAAGGCAGAGTGAGAGCAGGACTCATGAGAACTCACTGGCTAAGTTATCTTCTCCTTCATCAGCTATCTGCTCTGTGTCACTGTCATCAAACTTGATGTCTTTGAACCAGGATGGCTCAGAGTGACCCTCTACAGAATTCACAGAGTCACTGTCTGGAGATGGGGTTTCTGAGAACTCCGTGCTCTAGAAGACAAGGAAATTAAAAAAAAACTGTTACGGGCAGTTCTGCTGAAATATTAGAAAACAGTCTGCTACAAACACAGATTCAACATTTTAAAAATCAGAGGATACTCTCAGTGGACTGAGCCAGGTTAGTCATCCAGCCACTCCCATTGGAGTGAAATAGAACGCTTTGGGACAGGAAATAAGCATTTCTTTACACTTCCCACAAGTTCAGTCTCTTGCCTCCTCCCCACATGTTGTGATTAAGTGGCACTAAAGGACAAGTTTATTCTACTGAACATTTTTTTGTCACCTCATCCAGCTGAGCAGTTTTAAATGCTTCCTATCTCTAGTCAAGGTGGGTGACGATCACATCCTTTCCCCAGAAACCAGCACATAAAGCTTTTGGTGGAGGCTAATTCTAAATTACTGGAGCAATTCCCTGACTGACCAAAGTAGCTCTAAGAGATTCACTCACGAATCAGACTCTAGCTGGGACAACTGTGTCAAAACAAAGCTTGGCTAGCATGCCAGAGAACCTGGAGAGCATCTAAGCCGTTTCCATCAGCCATCCTGATGCCTCCAGTCACCTTTGGGTACAGTGAATGCAGCAACATCAGACAGTGCTTCCCACTGACAAGAATTGGCTTCAAACCTCAAACAACATAACACTCTTACAAGTAGTTACAAACAGGGATCCACAAGCACTTGTTTGTTAAGGGCAAGCTTTTTACCTGCCAAACTCAGACAGTACAGCTAACAAGGTGATATGCAACCCAGAGCAATCTCAATGGAAGACCACACAACTGTGGCTGAGAGCTGAAATGCACAAGGAAGACAAGATGCTAATGGCTGCAAGTTTTCTGACTGAGTCCATGGGACAGCTAAGCCATTCTCTTAACGCAAGAAGCTGCAGAACACGGGAGACACAACTGAATGCCTTCATGTAACAGAGGCTACAGAAATGTCTTATTCAAGTTAAAAAAAACAATCTAGCCACTGAACCCAGTAACTGCTCTTACTTCTCAGCAAGTTTGCTTGCAATGAAATACAGTAAGATAGCAGCCCTAGCCTCTGGTTCCCTGCCTCCCCCTCAGCTAGTCAGTCCTATTTCAGGCACATGAAAAAGAACCCTTCCCAGTCGAACATCATGTTGCTAAGACAGTGAATTCTTTATTACTGCCATCACTGGAGATCAGAAGAAAGTAATCAATACAAAATGTAAGAAGATCCAATATTGTATAGGTAAAATATTCATTCTTTGGAATTTTTTAAACAAGGAACTTTGCAACAGAATTAGGAGACCACCATTGTGTCTCAGTCACCAGTAACTGCACACTAATTCTCAATTCTGCACCTGATAGCACAGCTTTCTTGGCAAAGCAGTTCTCTCAGGCTTGAAACCACTGAGGAAAAAGGCTCTGTACAGAGGAGCTGATTTAGTTAACATACAACAGCTGCTGCTAACAGGAAAAGACTGCAGTCTGCAGCCAAACCCAGCAAGAACCATAGCTTTCCTAATCCTTTTACCTGTAATGGTCTGTAGAGAGCATACTCATCTCTGAAGAGTTGATCATGATGACTGACACATTCCAGCCAGCGTCCATCAACCAACGCTTGTCCTATTGCAATGGCTTGGGCCCTGGAGGTGTTAAGAATACAGATAGTTTTCAAAGTCTGGTTCTATACACACAGGGTTTATGGTACAAGCATGCTACAGATGCAAAGAGTAGGCTGCTATGCACAGTTTGGCTCATCAGTATCCCACTGCCATGTTTAACTAGACACTATTTAAAATGTGCAGAGACAGCAGTGTACTGATTCAAGCATGGAGATAGATGAAGAGACTGCCAATACTCTGAACTCAGCTGAGGTGTCCAACAGATGATTAAGAAATACAGTTTATGCTCCTCCAATATTGTTGCTTGAGTTACACATACTGAAAATCTCTGCTGAGTGAAGACTGTTGCCCGATACTTAAGAACTGTTTCAGTTTCATCCCTCTCTTGCATAAATACAGCAGATACTTTATACTCACATGGTTAGGAACCGGCCAGCCCCACCAATAATTTGGCTATGAAACACTATCAGTGATCTCTGACCCCAGTAGCAGACTTGCCATTTGGAACAGCAATGAGTATTTTTGGACACTGTAATACACTCACTGTTCTGCATCTGCTTGAGTGATACTTGTCCTGTAAGCTGCCTCCCACACACTGGATGGCAGGCATCCCTGTGCCCTGTTGTTTCGGGACATGTAGAGTCAGAACCCCACCTCCAGTAAAGAGGAGGTCTGAATTTTCTTCCTTTCTTTCTCTCATCTCCCTGCAAAGGGGTCTATCTTTATAGCTAGAACTAACCAGCTCCTGTCTGGTTAGACAGGAAGATGTCTGCTGTCCTGAAGCATCAGAGTTACCTTGTGGTTATGTGCCCATTTCTGATAAGCCAGTTGACCAGCTCCTTCCCCACAATGCAGTTGGGATGTGTCCGCAGCCAGTAGCGATGGTCTTGAAACTCTATCCCACTGTTGTGATGACAGATTTTCTTCCACAGATCTTTCAGCTGGACTGAGTCCTGAACAGGGAGATGTGCAAGTTACTCACTAGTCTGATCTTAACTCTGTTTTCAAAAGCATCAACCTGGGCCCAGATCAGCTTCTAGATCAAGAGCCCTCCGAAAACAAATAAACAAAAGGCATAAAACCCAAACCTTTCTGTACAACTTATCAGAATGTGCCAACAGACATGAGATCAACTCCCTGTTATCCTTCCTTTTTATAAAATTGCAAACAAGAAACAAAATGTTTGTACCCTTAGAGTTAATGGAATTTTTTGTTTCTAATGTGGTAAGATTTTTACTGCTTACAAGATACTTGTGTCTTTCCTACTGCCCTCTTGCACACTTTTCTCAAGCTCAGGTGGTGTGTAACTATAGAACACAATGAAAACTAATCCTTCAAAAGAGGGTTTTTCTATATAGCTCATGCTCAACCTAGCCTTGTAAAGCACAGCAGTCCATTATTAAGTCCACATAAAAAGCAAGTACTTGACAAAGCAACGCAATGCTGCTAAGATCGAGTTCTAGGATACCATTTCTTTTTGAGGATTCTTTTTTTATTGTCTAGTATCAAGCCTTTTTTAGACACTGCTATCTTTGGCCACTAAGCAGAATGGTGTGTATCCTTCCCAACTCAATTAACCATTTTTGAACCTGTGATTCTCTTCCCCTCACCATTTAGAACTCTTCAGCCTGTACTTATTTCAGGCCTGTGAGGAATGTACACCAACTCTTGTGTAGGTTACGCTCCACACAAACCAAGCTGTCTCTGCACCTGGCCCATTTTGCTTTCCCATATGCACCCTGGCTTGGCACAGCACAATCCATTGATGCAGACTGGAAACTGGGACCTGGGATTATTCTGAAAGAGCAACAGAGCACCCCAAGGGGTGGAGAAGAGATACTGCAGATCACTTTCTTAAATGCCTCACTCATTCTGTTTTTGTGTAATGGAGGAGAAGAAAAAAAAAAAAAAAGCTTCAATGAAATCTTAACTGGTTTCAGCTTTCCAGTTAACTGCCAGACCCACATTATTTCATTTTCACAAGGGTGGCCTGAGATCCAAGAGTTTTGCTTCACTTGTGTTACTGAACTGACTTTTTGCTTATATTTCCAGCAATGGCTTTCCTGAGTATTACCCCAACACCAATGTCAGCAGCTTCCCTTCCACACTTGTTGTAGAGTTAAATGGATCAGTAACAGAACACACCACACGATCATAAAATTTCATGCAACTGATTTATCCACTGTTTAGCTGCCTTGTAGTTCACCCTTAACTCGCCTGGTGAATTCACTAAACTGGACAAACTGTCATAATACAGCAAAATCCTTTCATTAAGGACTTTGACCTCTAGTTCACAGAAGTATGTGCTTGCCCCATCATGCGCTCATGTGCGTACATCGTCTTCTACCTTTTACTTCATGAGCAAAGTTCATTAGTCTTCTGAATGGAATATGTTAAGCTTTAAATTAACTCCTGATACAGTCAGCTCCACATGCTAACATCATTAAAGAAACAGTGGGAATTCAGAGAAAATCCTACACTAATTGACACTGGTCTTACACAAGCAAAAGCAATGCTACCGATCATCTTCTTTCCTAAGGAAGGAGACAGCCAAAAAATTAAACAATGTGAACCACAGAATTACCAAGCCTGGGAAAGACCTCTGAGATCACCAAGTCCAGCCTGTGACCTAACACTAACCACACTGGCTAGACCATGGCACTAAGTGCCACATCCAGCCTTTCATTAAACACCTCCAGGGATGGTGACTCTGCCACTTCCTGGGCAGACCATTCCAGTTCCTGATCACCCTGTCCATGAGGAAGTGGTTTCTGATATCCAACCTAAATGTACCCTGGCACAGCTTCAGGCCATGCCCTCTCATCCTGTACAGTAACAGCCACCTACAGCACTGCCTCTGTAGGCAGGGGATAACAGGATTACAAAGAATACTGACGTACACTGACTTTCCTTCAAACAAGTATGTCACTAAAACCTTCTACAAAATGTTAGAGAAGGGGAAAGATGAAGTTATATTTTGGCCCAATAACAGCTTTAACTCACTCATCATGCCATAAGCATTTTGAAAAATTTAAAGTTTCCAAGAACGTGGCTTGAGAAAGAGAGAATCTGAACTTGTAGAAATACATAATCAAGCCATTTTGTTAAAGCAGCAAACATGACAGGTTTAAGCTGCAAGCAGCCACCCTAAAACAATTCCATACTGTGTAACAGATTTTTCAAGATTAAAACTGCAAACACCATTTGAAACTATTATTTGTTTCAGGAAGACAGTGTCCAAAGCAGCATTAATATTCTACATCCCTGCACCACCTGGAAAAAAGGTCCAGGTAAGAGCGCTCAGACAAGAGCCTTTAAAGGCAGCAAGATCCCCCTGCTGCATGATACAACAAACTTCACTGCCTTCACAGAGCAAGAGAAACAGAAGTTTGAAAGGTACCAGAAGGATTTTGCGCTCATCCTCGTTGGTCTCTGCCTTCGTGTGTGTGCGGCTGGCCTGGGGGCTGACAGAGGTTTCATAGGCAGGAACCATTGGTGAGCCTGACCGATCCAGTGACAGGTTAGTGATGCTGGATGATCTGTAGTGGAAGAAAGAAGGATTGAAGTGTGTTTGTTGTGCTTTCACCACAGCAGGCATTGATCTTGCAGCATGCTAAAAAGGAACGTAAGCTTGTGACAGTGCCCGCTCACCTCAGTACAGACTTAGTGCTTAAATCTTCGTTCCCTATCAAAGCAGAAGAAAGGATCCCCAAGAAAGCAAGTGTTTTGCTTTGGAATATTTAAATTAAACATAAACCTTTGTAAAGCTCTTTGTTGGGAGCAATGAGAACTATGTTCAGGCACAACAACTCACATATGTCTGCATTTGAATACGGGGATGGGACGCTGGGCAGTAAGAAGCTCCAGCAGTTTGGAGGCAAGACAGATGGCAGCAAGGGCAGCCATCACCAGGATCCCTGTCACAGGACACTGATACTCTCCCTCTCCTTGACCCATCTAAAATTCCTTCTCCTCAGCTCTCTGAAATACAGACTCTATAGCTTGCAGAGTCTGAATTTTGAGCACCTATTCCCTAAGCTGTTTGCTGAAGCTGTAGGTCACTCCAGCTGGCAATTCTCCTTGTACTGCAGTATGGAGCATTCACCTGATGTCAGCCCAGCTGTTAGGAAATCTTGGCTAGCCAAGTATCCAGTACAAACACACCATTTTGCAATAATCCTTGCAAAGATACAAACGCAAACACAAGTTCCAGATACCCTCTGGTCCAGTATCCCACAAGACTAAGCCTCTGAATAACCAAAGTGCAACTTCTCATCATGTAGCAGCAAAAAAGCAGGCATGCTGAACTGACTCTGGAAGCTTGCAGCAGTCTCTGTGATGAGAATACTTGCCAGCCTCTAGTTTTTGGCATGAAACTCAGAAACCATCACAGAGCTTACTAACTGGCTAACAGACACTAATTATTCCCAAGAATTCTCAATGGATGATGTGGCTGAGCCAAGACATGAAACAGCAGTGTCACTCTATTTCAGCTTTTGTACTGCAACAAAGTAGACACTGAAAGTACAGTAGTATGAAAATCACTTCATTTTCCTTCTCTGCCTCTTGGGGAGCAATACTGGGCTGATGAACAGGTATAGTGATGTCCTTTTTAGCCATTTATGCAGAATGAAAATAAACTATGTTGGCACTATATCCATAAAGATATCTGCAGATGACAAGCAAACTCTTTCTGCCATAGTCCAAGCATCCAAGGCAAGGCTAAAACTCTGCCAGTCTACTGCTCAGATGCTCTCAAGTTAACCAAAGTTAGAACTGGAAGCATTATTCAGCTTAACAGAAAGAAAACAGATGCAACTAAGGTGGAAGTCCAGCATATGCACTCCTCCCAAGAGTGAGCAGCAGGGATTTTTAATTTGTGTAAAAGGGCATTTAGCAAGAGTTAAACCAGTCAGATTTCATTGCTGTGTCTTTATCATCAGCAGTTACATCCTGGACTTAATTGTATTTAATCTTTTGTAAAAACATAGCAGGAGATTTTTTTTACCATGAAAATCGCTGTCCTTTAGAAGGATCTGAAAAAGAAGTAGTTCAGGTCCCTCCACTTCCAACATTTGACTGTTGTGCTGTTTTTTTTTTTAACCATAAATAGCCAGCCTGAGGAAAAAGCAACACATATCCCCTACCTACAGGGAAAACAAACAGTACTAAGTAAATTCTGATACCTGCATTTAAATGCACTCAATCTGCATCTTTTTTGCATCACCTCATCTACAAAGAGACATGGTCAAGCTTGCCTCAAAGAAACATCTACAGCTGCTTTGAGAAGATCTAAGGGCTATTGTTGCTTAGCTCAAAGCCAAGAGCTTTGTTTCCACAGGTTCAGAATTTTGACAGATGCACATTACATTATTGTTACGTTACTTCCCTAAAGTAAGTCCATACAGGTAAGTACTATGGTGAAACCATGAACAGGCTAATATTTAACTTGAATGAGCTGTTTGGACCTGCCAGGTCCAGCTTAGAGCCTTCTTACTACTGCATGGTTGAGCAAACAGTGAATGCTGCTGAAAATAGACAACCTCAGGAAGCAGGAGAGCATCCTCTAGGTATCAGACGTTTATTGACGTCACTACAGCTATTTAGCATTGAACTTTTAACTCTGTACTCCTTGTCATGTTTGCCCAGAATTCAGCTTTGGTGCTAGTTTATTCACTATTTTTTTTTTTCACCCTCTAGGGTGAAAAGGCAAGACATAGTACAGACAGTGTACATCTCCTCCTAACCATCCCCACCACACAGATGCACTGACTGTCTGTTCTTCAAAGGCACACCCAGCACCCTTCTCAGCCGAGTGCCCTGGTCTTTCCTGGTCCTACCAAATTCCTCCAAACTGCAAAACATTTTGCATTCCTGTAACACCAATGCAAGAAGTCTCTGAATGTCTCCTAACACAAATCCTTGCCTCACCTTTATTTCCCCAATTTAACCATAACAGAAGCATGTAACCAGCAGAAGTACTGGCATAGAAATCACTTGCTCCTGCTCTTCTAGTATCAACCTATTTGATGGAATTAAGTTCAAGCATTCACAGCTCACACTAAACTCTCATGAACATTTCCAAGTTGATTCCAGCATTCATGCATAAAGACTTATGATGGGATTTTAGCCTAAGGAAGCCTGGTAACTTAAGCAAGATTATACTTAATGGAAAAGCAGAAGGAGCAGATTGTGCAGGGAAGGGAAGTCATCACAAAACACACAAAAACTACACCTCTGCTCCTGCATGACCTCAGCATTTGCCTCTCATTACCAAGTCCCTTACCCCTTTTTCTTAAGCCTCCTCAGAGCTCTAGCTTTCTTAGCTACTTCTTTCCCTGCACCAAAACCTCTATTTGACTGACTCAGCAGCAAACCCTAGGTTATTTAAAGTAGTATATTAATAAATATGAACATGTACATAAATGGTATTTCCTTACCATTACATATGGGTAATGGGGTGTCCCATTTTAGACATTAAACAGAACACTAAAAAAAACAACCCCCAAAATACAGGTTGTACAGTAAAGAGTGAGCTAGGAGTGCATGCAGCACAGAAAATACTCAGACATTTATGACTTTACCTGTTCCTAGCTGGTGACTTCCCTGCATCCTCCTGGACAGGCCCAAGGCGTGCAGACAATGTGGTAGCTGAAGGCTCTGGGTGAATCAAACTGCAAGGAAAAGGAACATTTTATAAATCTTTTGAGAGATTTGCCTTATGACACAGCATCAATATAGCTGGAATTAAAACACAGTTAAGGATAGTGTTACTTCTCAATCAAACCCATGACTGGTAAATCAATGAGGGAATAGGGAAATCTTTTTCCATGTGTAGGCAAATAGTATCTGAAGGACAGTAAGCAAGTCTCCTCCCTTAAGACTGAAGACAGGGGCAATACAGCCTCTTCTCCCTTCTTGGATTATCCTGCCTTCCCAC
Organism: Heliangelus exortis; assembly: GCF_036169615.1. NCBI lineage: Eukaryota > Metazoa > Chordata > Aves > Apodiformes > Trochilidae > Heliangelus > Heliangelus exortis. The sequence continues at coordinate 22,597,729 of NC_092427.1, read as the reverse complement.
CCTCTCCCCCTGTAACCTTTTCTTACACATTCTCCTACCCTACAGGCTTCTATTCTATACTTCGGAGGTAGAGGCATTGTCCCCAGCTCCCCAGCACATCATCATTGCAATCCAAGCAATGCTAAACTATTGAATGTTACCAAATAGTGATGTTACCTAATGCTATTGAGGCTTTCAAAGGTAAAAACCATCAGGAGGAAGAGATCTCCCTGAAAAGCCCAAGGTGTCCCTGCAGAATCACTTCACAGTTCTGCAGACTGAAGAGGAAAAACATGTTGCATCAGGTAAGGTGCTGGAGCAGAGTAAGGTAGCCCAATCAGCACATCCTGTAACAGCTGGTACTAACAAGAAGCCCCAATGGGTGACAGTAGTGGAAGTCTCTCTTCTGAGAGGTATGGAGCCACCCATTTCCTGACCCAACCCATTCTCTAAGAGGTCTGCTGCTTACTGGGGGCTCATATTAAGGCTGTCAGTGAAAGACTACCACACCTTGTATATCCCACTATTATCTGCTGCTGCTCTTTCATGTGAGCATCATTAATACAGCCAGGAGCCATCTGGAGACCACCAAGAAGGATTACAGAGCCCTGGGAGTGGCACCAAAGGACTCAGGAGAGCACACAGTCTTTTCATCAGTCCTCTCAGTCAGAGGGAAGGGACTCAAAGGGTCAATCAAATTGGGAAGATCAATAAATGGTTACAGTAGTGGAGCCACAGCCAGGGCTTTGGTTCTTAGACCATGGAACTTGCTTTGAGAAACCTCATCTCCTAGGGACTGATGGGGTCTATCTCTCAGAGAAAAGGGGGCTGTAGACTTGCCAATTTAGTAAAGAGGGCTTCAAACTAGAGTTGTTTCTTATTCTATGATTCTGTGGTCTACAGCCATTGCTAGACAGTTTTTGCCAATACCCAATAACTTTCTGTTTAACCTTATTGTTACCACTTTTGCCCTCCTTTTCCTTCCACCCAAGGAGGAAGGAGAGCAGATGTATGCACACCATAAATAGAAATTCCTACTGGTAAAACTGTATCAGATATAAGCCACTACACTCCAACTTATAGAGTCATAATGGCTGTGCTCTGTGATGTGGACATGTTACTAGCACAATAAATGTTCTTCACAAAAAACTTTACAAAATACAACTGCCTGAGTAGCTGTACTTTCTCAGAGTGCACCACTCTTTTAAAGCCCTTCAAGTAAGTGAAATCAGGAACACAAACCTACTATGTTCCAGCTGCTTAAAGAGCGGAGCAATGTAAGACAAGCAAGCAAGCATCACTCCCCTAAATGCTTTCCTCAGCTTCACAGCATATGACAGCAACAGAGGAAAGAGCCTTATCTCAGATACATTATCTTGGGAAGAGACTCAATTCCCAAGTTTTCTTCTGAAGCAAACAACTTGCAGAGAAGCCACATACTAGAAAAAAAAATGTGCTTCCATTATGAAAGTGTGAGTTGCCACTTTCCACTGCAGTGGTGTTTAAGCTCAAAATCTTGAATTTAAACTGTAGGTCAATCAGAAAATTACCAAGCACAGTATCAAAAAAGCACTGTAGCAGTTTCACATTTTAAGAGCAACAAGCACTGAATAAAATTTTAATCCTCCTAAAGCAACAATAAACCACCTAATATGAATCTCTCTCCCTCCCCCACACAAAAGCAGCACGTGTTTATTCTGTGTCTCCCAACACATTTAAGTGTTCTAGTATAGAAAGTTATCAGCCTTACAAGAATAGGCAGTATTTTTTCTTGAGTGCTGCAAGGGCCACAAAATAAAGATATAAATACTTTCTTTACATGTTCATGTCTACAAGCTGTTGAAATGAAGACACTTAACACATCAGAAGACAGAACTAATGATGCCTTCTATTATTTTGTACACCAGAAGAGGAACATTCCAAGCACATGCACTTATTCTGTAATTCAAAATTTGGCAGTACTTATCCCAAGCATTGCAACATTACTGCTTTAGATGACCATGACATTGAACCAGAAATGCTTTCCTTTATTTAGGCCTAAAGCTAATTATTTAAATGCTTCCATATAGAAGCACCATACTCTGAAAAACAACATACAAACCAAGAGTCAGGGCATCTTCTGAAGACAGTATTTTGAGGTTTTTATTTTTGTATCACCAGAAACACTAAAAAAGATCTGTTGAGACAGGCACATGTCACTAGTGCTATTTCTCACTTAAAGAAAGGTTCTGACTCAAAACCTCCTCAGTCTGTTCTTCTGATTTTAGGGAAATAAGCACCAACACTACATCTCATTAGTTCTTCCTCCTCCCACACTAAATTAAATCAAGATCCTCCAAAATTAACTTGCATACCACTTCATAGGAAGTACAGTACTCTTTTATTCATCTTCCAAACATATTCCCCCATTCAAAAGCAGTTAGAAGAAATGCCCCTTGAAAGGAGATCAGAACCTTCATAGCTGTCCTTTCAATCCCACTTCAGTTGAAATGACTGATTACTTCCACCATTTCTCTCTTATGTACAGACAGCATCTCACCCAATCCAAAACCTGACAGGTAAAGAGTCAGCGGTACATTGACTTGCACCTCAGTACATGGGTGGTTCGAAGGGATGGTTTTTGGTTTTGTCTTTTTTAACTCTGAAGCTAAAAAAACTGCTCTGTCACTGGTATAGAATCATTGATTCAACAGATTAAAGGAAGAACTGCAAATAACTTAAAACTCCACTAGAAAAGCTTCCACATTTCAACTTGAAGAGAAGAGTATTAGAAGCAACCACAGGATAAGATACTTCTTACAGGAGATACTTCTAAGTTTCTCTGATGGAAACCAGCAACTTTAGTCTAGGCAGGTGTAAGCCTGAAAACAGTTAAGATCCTGGAGCTCAGAATGCAGGCATTCACTTTACCTTTGCCAGGTCAGATCCTCCTCCAGAAAGATGTTGCGGCTCGCTTTGCGGCTCCCGACCGGTGTGCGCGGCTCACCAGGATCCACTGACACAGCACATGTAGAATCTGACAGAGCATTTAAGTCTTCTCCAATGGAGTTACTGTCTGTGGAGTGTGCATAGCTTAAGGCTATTTTACGGCAGTAAGTGCAGGCTCGGAGATCCCCTATGGAAAGGGGAACCATGGAGTGTAAGTGAACAGGAGCAAACAAACAGTACTCTGTTCCTAGAGGATCAGAGATATGTAGTGGTGAAAAAGAAGGATTTCCTGCTTCAAAACCTCTTTGCATATTTAAGTCGAGTTCTCATATTCCTTTAAAGAACAAAACCTCAGATAATTATACACCCAGGAAATTTCTCCAAGTCAAATCATGCAGAACACATGACTGGTAAGAGAGAGAGAAGTAGCAGAGGAGGGGAAGAGAGAGCACATGTGCACACAAACTGTGGAATGAGAGACAGTCATATATGACATACCAGCTTACATCTGGAAATCATTACCCCCATCAGGAGACACTGAGAGTTTGGCAAATGGTATTTGAAAATTTCCTTCACCTTCAATTAGAACACGTGTCCCATTACATTTTAAAACTAATATTATTAGGAGCTGCTTTTACTTGGGCATGCTTTTTTAGTGAATATCCTTGTTAAAGAGAGCCGTATTTGTTATGTTGTTATGGATACAGAGTTGGTAAAAATAAGTAGGCATGGCATAACCCACCATCGTGCCTGAAAAAATTAGTAGAATTAGGTCCTGTGATTCTTTTTGCTTATTTCTAAGCCCACTAGATATCTATACAGCATGTTCTAGCAGATGCCAGAATCTAGAATTCAGTAGTCCAAACAGAGCAGAGCACACAGAGAATGTTTGGCTTCTCAACAGACAAACTCTACCTGTGTAGCCCATGAATTTTCCAGGGATTTCCTGATTGCAGCATCGACTACAGAAGATCTGCCCACAAAGTCGACAGTGGTGCCTCCGACGGAAGGTGGTGAATTTCTCACTGCAGTCGTAGCATTCTTTGCACTGGCTATCAGGCATCCAGTACTGCTTCAAGTCACTGTCCTACGAAGGAAGGCAGCAGAAAAAAAAAAAGTTTTTTTTCCTTTTTTTTGTAAAAAGCATGTTTATGACTACTTCGTAGACTGCATGTGAAAAAGAATTCCATATTTTTTTTTGTGTGTGTGTGTGTGTGTGTGTGTGTGTGTGTGTGCGCACTCTTGTGTATAAGCACACATCCACAGAAAGGATTTTTCATGTGATTTTATAGGGAGTCAGAGGGCTGGGGGAGTTCTTAACTGTGAGAAAAAAATCTAGTAAGCTTTTGCCCTTTTGATCCAAGATGGACGCAAAAAAGCCTATCACGAGCTGAAGATAAAGGTCAAGAAGAAACAAGCATATGGAGTACTGACTGCTATTCTCTCATTTGCTCCTAGCACATGACAGACTCTCAATTAGCATTTTTATTTTAAAAAATTAAAATTAAAAACAACCAAACAAAACCCACACATTACTTGAAGCTGTTATCAAGGAATATATCAAGTTGTCAGGAATTACCAGTGCAGGAAGATCATTTCAACAGCTAATACTGGGATTTGAAGGGATTACAGATACATATAAAAAGTTATGCTACATGACCAAATTCTTTAAAACCTTTACAAAACAGTTGTAAAATCCTGTGTGTCAAATTGATGTTGTTTCAAAACTTCAGGTTAGCTGCTGTGTGAAGACAAGCGTGGAGTACACACATACTGATTTACAGCATGGGTGCAGCCACATTTTTATCATTTTTATCTTGGTTTTAAGACTTGAAAGCAAAGAGTTAAAATTTCCATTTGGTGATGTAGCTACAAGCAGAGCAATACAAGTCTCTCCATTATGATTCTGAGCACACAAGCTGCAGTTACCACAGAGGGAGACAACTGCTAACAGTCACATGACAGCTCTGTTTGTGAAACACTCTTTGCTTGAGTTCCATTCTGGCAATAAGCCTCTTCAGAGACTGAAAGCTCTTCCAGAGACTGAAAGCCATTCTTCTTAGGAAGAGAAAGTGCTGCAAAAATTTTCTTAAAACAACCCAGAAAGAGAAGAACCACAGAGAAGAAAAGTGAGCTATACGCTGATTTTCACATAACAAAAAAGAAAAAAAAAAAAAGAAGAGGAAAAAACAAGGCACAGCATACCCAGAATTGTTTTTTTCATTTTAATGTTCACAAAACTAAATTTGACACAGCTGCTAGGACAATTTTGAGACCAAAATAGCTGTGATTAACAAGACCACAATTTCATGCAGCCCTTGCCCAAGAAAACTTCTACAGAGAAGTCTGAGACTGCTCAAATCAGCCTAGTGTTTAAGAAAGTCTAGAAATTAAGATGAACTCTAAGCTTCAGGCCAGGAAAGATGCAGTGAACCCCTTTGCCAAGTTACTGCTGCACAGCTGCAGGAGATGCCCATTAACAGTTTTTGCACAGCTCTGCGTAAGCCAAGTCTCTGGTTCTGCCCCCCAGAGAGTGGCTGTTCCAAGCAGTGGTGCTTCTGCCCATCATCCACCCCACGGGCACAAGATTTGGTGTTTAGAAACCCAGACACTGCTGGGGACACCTTCCAGCTCTCTGGCTTGCTCAAGTCAGAGGCAATGCTCACAACACGAACAGCCCACAAGGAAGGGTTCAGGACAGAAGTGTGGCCCCTGTTAGCACTGTTGATTACAGCATCATCTTCCAGGATCTGACACATCCTTTCTCCAACAGTGGTCTCCTGTAGAGACTGTTCAAGTCCAATATAGGAAGAAAGTGTTGCCCAGAGTAACTCAAGCAAGGCATGGCTGGAGCTAAGGGCAGTAATGCATTACCATTTAACAACAGTCAGCATGCTGACAACTAATATCCCACTTTCTGAGAAAGACCTGGATGTATTCCTTTACGTACACCCTGGCTGCTGGAGCACTTCTCCAATAGTTTCAAAGATGCCTGAAAATGTCCATAGCCTTCACAAGGTGCCATAAACCAAAATATTAGTAGGTGTCACACTCAGTGCCCTACTTACTGCAATGCAAGGCTTCTGTTTCACCCTCAAAAACACCACCCTTTTGACCAAAGCAAAGTTACTCTTACAAGCAGAATACCACTGGAAGATAAGTGAGTTTACTCAGTCTGGTTGTAAAAGCTACCAATCCAAAAGCCTCTCTCCTCTTCATTCAGTTTAATTACATGTACTTTTGCCTGTTCATGTCTTGCTCTCAGACACAGTTATTAATAACTTAAAAATAGTTGTGGCTTCTTTTCATACCTAGATACTTCCCTTAAAGGTATGGTCCAACATAGCAGAGAAAGGTAAAATCAGCATGCCAGTATCAACTACCATAACCTTATCCAGCTGAACAAAAGAAATAACAGAGCAAGCCTTTTAAGCAAGTATTTTTGACCAGTCATTAACAGAGCAGAGATTTCATATATTGTTAGAATTCTCATTACTATTTGTGACAGTCAATGTGTTTCACCTGCCCATGGTTAGCCTTCAAGGGAGAAAACCACCAGGTAATCCTGCATTAGCCAGTATAGAAGAGGGAAGGAGTCTAAAATGAGATAATCTGGTCCAAGTTCAAGAAGCTGAACAACTGCAATGCTTCAATCCCACAATTGGGATGTCTGACAAGTCAAAAATCAGCATCAACCTTTTTTTTCCCCGCACCCACACAATAATTTTTGAGTTTATTCACTCATCCTTCAAACATCTGAAAAAAAATCTGTGTGATGGATCTGAAAATTAAGTGCCGAGAATCCCATTAAACAGTTCAGTTTCAAAACAGTTCATCCTGCATGTCCCCCAGCAGTACCTGGCTCTTCCCCTCCATTATTTCTTTGAGGCGCTTTAAAACAGTGCTGAGGCTCCGTAACTGGACAGCTGTCCGGGGATCATGACCTCCAAGAGGTGGCTCTACTTTCCTTCGGCTGTCTGAAAGGGAAGGCACAGCAGTGTTCATTTCTCTGAATATACATCAACATTCATAACTCAGCACAGAATGCTATCTAGAGGGAGAAATGTTGTCATATATATATGCACTTTACAAGGGCACAGGGTGTTTCACTCCTTGGCCTTGCACTCTTCTCCCCCAGAGGAGCTTCTGCTGGCAGATCGCTTGCTTTGACTGACACCTTAAATGTCATCCCTGGTGTTTACAAGAACCGAGTTAAGTTCTCTGAGAAGGAAAACATCTTCTAACTAAGTTCTTTTCACCCTATTATATGAAGCTTGTAACGGTCTGAAGTCTCATTTTAGGGCACTGTCTGGATATTGATACATACAAAATAATTGCAACAATATTCACATCCATTCTAGGACTCGTGTAAGTCAATACCATAATCTGAACTTATTTATAAATTACTACAGCAAGTCTCAGGACTTGATAATGCAGTTTCTTTTAAAAACAGTAGTTCAGAATAAAATGAATACAAAAGTTCACTTTTTTTTAGTTTTTATTATTTTCTAGGAAAAAAGTAAAGAAAGTAAAGTTATTGAAAATTCAAACAGTCAATCTTGCTCAACTATAGCAAAGAGGGTCCTGATAAAAAGGCAGTGCAGTTAATTTCTTTGCTATAAAATGCTAGATTACATTGAAGCATTGCTGTATGAAATACAAAAAGGATCCTTCTCCCAAGAAATATCTGCAGTGTTGTATTTATCTGAGCATTTAAATACTTTCAGAGCCACTTTTCTTCACCAACTACTTTTCTGAATAGATTAAAATTTCTTACCAGTTTCGCTGTTCTCCATCTGACTAGTATATTATTTTGATTCCTCCCAGTACAAGCTGAACAGACATGGCTGCTTTCTGTTTACTGCTGTAGATATCACTGATGTCAGCAGAATGCTGATAACACCAGCAGAAGCATGTTAACTGTTGCCATGCAGCAAGGACCCAACTACTCCTCTATGTACAGATCAAAACCCTTAAGAATAATGTAATTAAAACTTTGGGGTTCCATGCCTCCTCTTCAGGTTCTTAGGAGATATTTTTAGTCGATCAGCCCACTTACAGCTGTTTAATGACCTATGCAAAAAAAAAAACCCATGACAGCCAATGATTTTAAAGGGATTCTATAGTGCTAATGGCTGGCCACTTGGCATTTATTTTTTTAAAAAGTAAAGCAAATATACTTTTCAGCAATGTACCAAGCAGAGCATTTGAGTGATTAAGGGGAGTTCAGAATTTCAAGAAAACATTGGTAATACCATAGAAACCATTGGCTTTTCCTTCTATCACAAGATCTACGACATATACTTCCTGGACTTCACTGTTTTAACTTTTGAATTCAGGAGGGTCTTCTTTCCAGAATGTTGCTTTCAATTAAAAAAATTACTACCAAGCTCCTGCCTAACTAGCTACAAATCTCGTCAGGCAAGTGGTTCCCCAAGTATGAGCATACACAGCACTGAGGAAATGCCACAGATAACTCAACACTCTCTCTTTGGTTAAGGTAGATGCCCTTTTCCTGTTGCACAAAACAAAGTCAAAAGGCTGGAATCTACATTAGAGAAAGCATGCCACCAGCAGTAAGAGCACAGGGTTAACCTAACACACTTTTCCTAAAAAGTGTGTTACACATCATCCTTACACAAGAATCCGTAGGTATAAATCTTACATTAACTTTTACTCTTGAGCTGAATTCCATTACTATAAACACCACAGCAATTTTCTCAGTTAATGCATGCACAATTTTTAGATGTGCCTGTTTTCAGCACTGTAACTGTACTCCCTTATTTCACTATTAAATCTAGAAAACTCACACTTCCTTCCAAACACAGAAACTAGAACATAAGAGTATTTTTCTTCCTTTGTCCACATCATCAGCCCACCATCAGTTGTGCTTCTGAAGATATTTCATACTTTCTTTTAATTTGGTTATGAGAGGGTTGACCACACTTACATCTAAGTAGGGCTAAGCTTTTTTAGTGCTCCTAAAGCAGCAAACTCAATATATGCTAACAAACAAAACCAACTAAAAATACCCCCAAAAACAATGCTCAAAAAACCCACACACCTCCCTCCCCCCCAAAAAAAACCCCCACACAGCCCTGTTTAAAATTAACACACGTTATTTTAAACAATATTTAATTATATGTAAAATATGTTTAATCTGCTATGACAACCAGATCAGCTCTCCAGACTTTTGCTTGTTGTTGTTCATTCAGGAAAAAAATAACTACAGGAAGTGATGACAACTTCCTCATGTTCTTTTGATATTTAGAATCATACTTTCTCAGTCTACCATATCTTCATCCATTTACTTTCTTTCCCAGCCAAACACTCATACAAGAAAGTAAAGTTTCACTTAATACAGTTTTGCATTGAACAAACAAAAGCCAGCTGCATCTCAGCCCTTCAATGTAGCACACCAACATGAGTGCACAACACTTCTTTTCAGGACTACCAGTTCATGCAAAAATTTTGTTTCTCCTATCCATTCCCATTCTTCATATTCAGTGAAGAAAACCCCAACATACCCAAAGAGCCCCACCTTGCATTTGTGACTTATTTCTAAACTGTGTATTCATCTTATGCTATAAACTAACTCTTACGGCTAAAAACAAAAAAATAAATTCTCATATCTCAATAGTAACCCTAGTCCTTCCATATGTATTCATGCCTGCTGATCCTTGCCAGAATCTACATGTCCTCTGAAATAGTTTGTTTTTCTCCTCTTTTTCCTATTCTCCCTACCCGAACTGTGCTCACTGGGAAGGGACCAGCAATGTCATTCCAGCTATGACTTCCTACTCAGTACACTCTTCTGAGTTCAGGACAAAGATTTGGTCAGTAAATTACACAAGAGTTATGAATCTTCAATTACTGAAATACCCTTTTTCAGAGTTTCTTTCATTACCCCATGTATTTTAGCATTTATTTTACAGTTAATGACAAATCAAAAACCCAACAAGATTTACTTTGTTACAACTCAACCTAGGTTTAGTTTACAAAGAGAACTGACCATGCACTAAGACAAGAGTTAAGACAGAGAGCTTCACAGTTTCAACAATGAACAAATACCCTCACCAGGGATACCATAGTTTTGCTAATATCAGCTAATGTGATTTAATTTCTAATTATTCACTGCCAAACTCTATCACTTCATAATCAAGTTCACTATCACAGTTCAAACACCACATCTTCCCCAAGTCACTGCCATACTGTCGTGAAATGTATGAAAGCTGTATGTAACTTCATTTTGAAAAACCCATTTTCATATTCTAAAACCAATTTAATTACACTCTGGTAATAACTCATGTTCTTTATGACTCCCTGTAACTAATACACATGCAGAGCTTCTTTTCCCTCATATTGGCCTTTCCTTACTCCTACTAAACTCCTTTGCCATTCCCTAATTGCTGCCAGTCTGCTACAACCGTCTAGCAATAACAGGATTATCCTGCATGAGAGGGCAAGAAGCTAGAAATCTTTTAAGTACCAAATGTCCCTCTCCAATTGGTCAGCATTTCTAGTTCTCCTTAAACTGGATTTGCAAACTGTGACATTACCTCAGTACGAGACCATCTTGGTTCAATCCAGCACCTTGGAAGTGATCAATTAACAGGACACAAAAACACAGTCCAGTACAACCAGCGGGGCCCACTAGCACTGCACAAGTCACACCAGCTCCCCAGCACACTACTCCAGTACATGACAATCCAACAAATTACCCAAGAGGGAGGCCACAGAAACAAGTGCTGAGTCTCAGCACTGGTTCTTCAGCTGTACAAACCTCATAGCACCCCCGATGCAAGGCCAGGAATCCAGCAGCTTCTCCTGTTTCCACAGGAGCCAGTAAGATGCTGTTGTAATGTTTTTGTGTAAGCAGTTCTGAAGGGACTGAAATACTACCTATCTGATGCTAAACAGTCTCCTATAAAAGCCACCATCTCTCCATGTTGTTCTGCACTTGCAGCTGTCAGCAAACCCAGTCCTTGAGCCATAAGAATATCTGCTATGCAGAGAAATGGACAAACAAGGGGTGGAAGTCAGCATCTTCACAAGCAATTTCATTTCATCACTTTTCAGAAGCACCAGCAGCCTTTTTATTTATGTATTCCTCTCAGATTTGCTTCAGCTTGGCATGTTTTTTAAACTCAAATAGGTTAGAGAGACCTTTGTGAAGGACCTACTCATTTTCCTGCCTACACTTGCTGATATTACAAATTATCTGTATAATACAATGCTGATACTACAAATTATCTGAGTAAAGGCCAAGCCTAGAGAGACATTTATAGGCCTGCAGATACAAGGTTGCAAGAAAACAAATAGATTAGCCACCTCTATCACTGAATTGAGTGGGTGAGGAGACCAACCAATCTATGTGTCCATGTAAATCACATAACATCTTTTCATATTTTTAATTTATATATGGAAATAATTTCTAGTATAATTTGTGCAGTCCAGCATCCTCTGCAATGGCAGACCTAAAATTCTCTGTTCAATGTTCAGAAATCCTCAAAGGTCTTACTACTCAGTACATTTTAAGATAAAAGAAGGCATGCAAATTAATTTTCTGAAGTTTGATTTTAAAAAAAAGATCCCCATTTTTTGGAGAGGGAAGATATAAGTATTTTTCCCTTTTTCAAATACAATGAGATCACCTGAAAAACTCCCCTCAAACTTCCTCACAAATCCAGTACACTTTTACTTGCATTACAGAGTTCACATTTGTTACAGCACCAAGGCTACTTAGACGAAGACACCCAACTGTGAGTAAAGCCACTCAGCACTCAATCTCACAGAAATCTTTTAAAAAGTCAGCAATTGTTGCCTGGCCTAACCTCACTTCTTTCCAAACTGATGTACATTTTTCTAAGCATATTTTCATCCAAACCCAGGGACATGAACAGAGGTCCTGAGAAGGAGCTGCAATAATCAGCAACAGCTCCTCCTCACACCTTAGACTAAGTTTCATTTCCCTGAAAAGTCCCAGTGGAAGTCAAAACAACAAGATTATCTCTCCATTTTGAGTTCCAAACAACCTACCTCACCTAAAGGCTTCTAACCTGTAATCCCCAAATAATTTCCAAGTGATATACAAGAATAAAGTAAACTGGCAAATCAGCCAAGAGTACATTGCTCTACTTGGGACATTCGAGAAAGGGCTTTAAAAAACAAACAAACAAACCAACCTTAATTGCTTTGTTGTGAAAGGCACAAATAAATAGCACAATAGTAGAGGGCAAGGAGGAAGATGATGAATGTGTTCAACTAAGACAGCACACAAATGAAAGAGATGAAAATGCTAGCATCTGTACTGGACTTTCACCTGGTTACCAAGAGTAGACATCTTCGTAAAAATCCCATACATGTTAACAAAACTAAGAAGGGTGGAGGGAACATGATTCTGAAGTTCAAGTGTGACCTCATTAATGGAAGCAGTGTAGCACGATACCAAACCTAGACAGTCAACAAACCACAGTTCACTTCTTTCCATCTCACCCTTAAGCATCCCAGACTGGCTAGTCCAACATTCCCTTGTAGCACAAAGAGCTGCAATTACCCAGGGTTGTAGAAGATCTTCTTTGCAGCTCACCAGTCAGTTGCTTTTTGTAAGGAACTGGTGACCTCAGAGATTGAGCCCTGGTGGGATGCTGAGGACTGGACCAGCCATCACTCAAGGCCTGGGGATCACTCTGTCCTGCTTCTGCTCTCTCAGCTGTTGATGAAAGCCTTCCATCATCTGGAGTTAAACAAAAAGCAAGAAAGAAACTGTTCAGACATGATAAAGAAAAACAGTAGCACATGCAAAACTAAGGGTAAAAAGCTCTCATGAATAGCTCTTTTGAATCATGATTATACATGGCAAAATACATGAATTTTTAGCCTGAAAAGTACCATACAAAACATGGAAACAGGCTATAATGTAGAACTTGTATGTCAAGGTTCAGGCTATATCAGAAATATCCCTAATGCGAAAAGCATCTAAAACAGCAAACAGCAGCCCATGAACTATGCTTGCTATCAGGAATAATGATGCTTGCTTATCAGCTACTACCCTGAAAAGTTATTCAGTTATGTTAGAAGCCAGTACTGAGGTCACATTAAGATTATCACAGCCTTTAATAAACCATCCTTTCCTATCAGACAACCAAGTACAGACAAGTTCTCACTGATTCCAGTAACACGCCAATTTCATGTGCTGTTTCAAGGTTGTTCTCCCATTCGTTCAACACAACACTTCCCTGACTCCAGCTACATTTGTCAGAGACAATCACGTGAAGCCAGTATTGTCCACATCTTATGTTACCTTCAATAACTGAATAATGACAGATAATATTCTACTATGGGTTCTAATAGCATTCATACCAAGTAATTATTTTTCATTCTGCATAAGGAGAGCCAGGACAGATCAGTTTGCTTATACAAAAAAAAATATCTTGGCTCTTTTTCCCTAGCCCAAACATTGCAGAAGTATGCTTAGCAGAGCTGGATAATGGACAGACTAAACAAAAGCAGCTGACCAGTTTGTAATCTCCAGCAAAGAGATACACAGTTCTTGAACAAAACCAAGGTGCATCTCCATTCACCACTCTTTGCAGTATGTTTCTTTGAAACAAAAAAGAAAAGCTCACATAAATCTTTAAGAGCTTGCCTTCTGAGAACGTTTCGTGATACATGATAGTACAAAGGCCAAAATCAAATAATACTTTTTAGTATTCAAAATTTTCACAACACTTCAGATCTCTTGATGGGAAACACCTAAGCCATGCAAATTAAGGGTGGAGTTACTGTAAATACACTGATTTATTGCAGCTCAGCTGCCACCCAACTGAAGGTAAAAGATGCACAGGAAGGTGAGGAGCCAAGTAGGTCTGGAGTAAGAATTTGCACTGAAAGGTGAGCACATATTTGGCTCATATAGGCTGGTAGAGGGTTACTCCTGCTTTTAGCCCCAGAAAATTCATACAAGCCAAGGAGATTCAGATGCCCAGCTAAGCAGCTCTCTCTTAACTGGTTTGTTCCTCTTTCCTCTGACTTGTTGGAAGCCACAAATTTCTAGCCAGCATCCTGCAGCTACCTTCTTCCATAGAAAAGCTCTAACATGTCACCCCAAAACAAGATGCAACATTCCTCACAAAAGAACTCTATCACCATCAATTTGTCCAGCAATTTGACATTACAGTATTATATTCAGAGGTATTTTTGCAAGTCTACATGGCAGCAGAGGGCATCAATAAAACACATTCCCCCAAGCACCTACCTTTGCTGAAACGGAAGAGATTTACAAAAGAACTGTAGGCTGACTTGAAAGGAGGCTCATCCTGGTCAGGAGTCAGGGGTTTGAAGTGAGTGAGATGAGATGGACTGCTAGGAGAACGAGGTAGGTCACTGGCAGAGTCCAGTGTTGGAGACCATTTGTCATCTGTGGCCATTTCATGTGCCCTGGAAAGAGTTCAGCAACATGCATTATTCAGAGGGTGGCAAAACAGAACATCTTCTGTCAACTGAAGAGAAAGTGCCTCATCAGATGCTAAAAGGGGACATTCACCACACCTACCACAGACATCTGCTACCAGCACAGGTCATGAGTGCCAGAGTTAGGAGACCATGTCCCCTGCCCATTCACTGGCAAGAAATCAGCACCTCAACAGAGAGCAATTCAGAGTTCCCAGTTAAACTTCCAATGCAACCAAAGTACATAAGCAGCCACTACACCGTGGGATGACACACTTTGGTTGCTGTTTTATGGTAACCTGAAGTTTTCAAATGGAGATTCTGCACGCACATCACAAAGAAGTTTTAATTTCACCTCAAGAGAAGAGCTGTCAATGCTGCGACTTACACAGCCCTTGTAAGAAGAAAACTGAAGATAAGCATGCCAGAGCAAGCACAAAACATAGTTGTTTGGCCAGATTAACTTCAGAATGAAAAACAGAACAAACTGCAAACAAAAGCAGGACTCCAAGATAAAGTTTGGTGGCACAACACTCCCCTCCCCTCTGCACTACAATGCAGGTCCTTGTACAAGTTACCAGGGAAGCAACTTAAGCCTACTTGCCATGTACCGAAGTCTTCATACAGCCAAGAGTCATACTTCAATACACATTTGATTTCTTCCACTCTATCTCGCTAAGCCTGCTATTCTAGCCTGCTAGGCTAAGGTGCTTACAACCTTCATCTTTGCTTAAGCAAGACCAAGAGAAACAATTCACAGAGCAAAAACATGGGAAGGAACCCAGCTGTGATGCCTGACTTTTACCTGTACCAAAGATCAAAACCCTGATGAGTCTACTTCCCACTCAGCAGCTGATACATGCTCCTTCACAAGATACCATTTCCACAACTACTCCCTAGAATCTACAGGCAGAGCAGACTACAGCACTTTCTTCTAAAAAGCCCCACTGAAAAGCTATGCATTCCAGAGAAAACGCACGTGGTTGACAAGCGACATTGGAAGCGCTAACAAGCTGCATGCAGCTCACGTGGCAAGGTCTGACCACAACAAACACAGAGATGTCATCTGCAAACCAACAACATGACCGCTCAGTGGACTTCTCCTTGTTGCTCTGCAGAGTAAGCAGCTGTAGCTCAGAGTTTTACTGATACATATCCTTAAGCAAGGAGACATAGAGACACTATTCACAAATTTTCAAGAGAATCTTTGATCCCTGTGTACAACTGAGTCTTAGTCTGAATCCCTCTCCCCAATAAGTCACGGCATTTTTTGCTGTTATGCATTTCAGCAGTATTATTGCAACAGATGATTTGAACATCCCTAAAAAACACAGTTCATGCAAAATACATCATAAGGAAAACTTGGAATTGTTCCTTCAATACTTAAGGGAACTGATAATTTGCTTTTTAAATGCTGGGTGTACAACAGGGCTGTGCTCACACGCATACTACCACATTAAAAATGCTGTTGTGAAGGCAACCAGAAATTTGAGAGGAAACCATGTTCATCTTGCAGAAACTGACTATAGCCTGGCAAGATAAAAGTAAACAAGGAAGTCTCTGAACTTGCATACATTATATATATATATATATATATATATATATGTGATTCTAGAACAATAAACTTTAGCTTCAGGGGCAAAAAAAAACACAGTAATTGCTTCTCTGACGACAGTACTAGACAAATTAAAACATCCTGAAAAAAAAACACTGTAGTTGGCATTAGCTCCAGAAACACCTGGATTTTCTGGACTGTGCAGCACTTGAAAAAGGAATACACTGCATAGCTAAAGAGCTCTAGTTCTCTCACTAAAACACAAACCTTCTCCAAAAAAAACCTGATACACAGACACTTACTTGTATATAATGGGAAATCAAAAAGAAAGGTGCACATACCTGTCAACAGGCACAAAAGCAGACTACATCCTCCTCAGGATCCTTACCAAAAAGCCAGAGGGGATATATCTGAAGCAACTTTAGGCTGCAACGTCTTCAGCAATCACAAGCTCAGTAAAAGAACAAGTGCGGATGGGAACCTCCCATAGAGCGGTCAGCAGTTACATCCAGGCCGGCTCTGTGACACCCTGCACCCCAGAAAACTGACCAGAACCGCTCAGTGCCAGAAGGATGCAGGCACTCCTTGTTACTCGGATGCTACTTCCAGGCACCTGACTAACACACGCCGGGTGTAAAGGCTGAAGAGTTGTAATTTACACATAATTGCATTACACACACACACACTCGCTTCCGACCTCGGCACCGCAGCCAAGCTGGCTGCTCTGCTTCGCTTTCCCTTCCCTCCTGTCAGGGGACCCTCCACCTTCCTTCCCCCGTCACAGACACGCACCCGCCTGCTATGGCGGAGCCGGAAGATCACCTGCGACGGGACGGGAAGGAAGAAGCACAAAGCTGCTCGCAGGCAGCGGCCAAGAAGCGAACCCCAGAAGAGCCACCGCCCATTAAGGACAGGACCGGACCGAACGGGACCGGACCAGGCCAGGCCTCAGGAGGAGGGCTCGCGCGCCCCGAGAAGCCCCTACCGGGAAGCTTCGCGAAGCCCCGGCAGGTTCGCCCGACCCCGGCCGGGACAGCCTCACCTGCTCCTGGCGGGTGGCGGTGCCGGGACGCAGGCCCAAAGCGGTGCCGCCTCTTGTCACCCCCTCACCCCGGCCCCACGCCAGCCCCGCCCCTAGCAACCTGCCGCGATCCCGCCAGCCCTGCCCAATCGCCCGCCGATAGCGGAGCTCCTCTCCCAGGCATCGCCAATGGAGGCTCCACGACAACCTCCACACCGCCCACGGCCTTCGGGGCGGTGCCCTCCGCACCGGCGGATCCACAGCGCGCGGCCCCGGCACGGCGCTCCGCCTCCACCCACCCAGCCCCCCCCCCGCGGCCCCTTCCCCAGCTCCGCGATGGGAGCAGGCTCCTCCCGGGCGTGGCCGTTCCACGCTGCCGCCAGCCCGGCAGAGAATAGAACCGGGAAAGGAGAGCGGGAAAGGAGAGCGTGTCTCCCGGGGTCACTTCCCCACTCCCGTCTGGTTCTGTCCCGAGAGGGGTGTCGTTTGCTGCCCCTCAGCACGGGGAGCCCTGTCACTTGAGGGGGTCCGACCCATGGCCACACCCACGCCAACCAACGTGTCCGCACCCGCCCGTGTATTCGCTTTTACCCTGGGCTGGGGTGCGGACCGGTTTCGCCGGGACCCCGCGGCTGGGGAGAGGCCAGCACAGCGCTGAGGACAGGCTGACCGCCCACGCTCTCCCCGGGACCCGCTCCAGCAGGTCCCGAGACACGCCCGAACCCCTAAGAGCCCCGGGCGTTCGTGCCCTCCTGTGCCATCGGCTTCCCTGTGGCGACGCAGGCCACTTACTGCGGCTGTCCCGGGAGAGCGCGGGAAGGGCCCGACTCGGCGAGCAGGCCACCGCGCTGCGGGCCGCTTGGCCCGGCGGAAGGGCCGCGGCGCGTTTTGTGCTGCCGAAACCTCGCAATGAGGCATCGGCACCCAAAACCCGGGCAGGCCACCGGCCACCGACCTGCGACGGCGCCAGCGGGCTCAAGGCGCTCGCCCCGCCCCCGGGAGGAGGGTCCCTGCGCGGCAGGCGGGGCCGGCAGTGGGGGCCGCGGTGGCGGGGCTGGGTGGCTGGGGGGGCGCGGTCCGATAAAAGGCTCCGCGCGCATTCGGGGCCTTTATCGCCGGGAGGACCGTACGGGCGGTTCGTGAAGGTAACGGGGCTCAGCGCCCCAGGGCTCTGCGGGTGGGGCGGAGCGGGGGGGGGGGGGGACGAGGACGAGATAGCGCTGGGTACGGTCGCACCCTTTGTCCTTCCCTCCCAGGCCCGGTGACCCCCCCCTCCTCCTCCGCCCGACCCCCACCCGCCCTGTAGGGTTTCCTGAGGCGGTGGCTTCGTGTTTTAAAGGCTTTTTTTCGGGGCGGGAGCTCGGCAGGAGACTGCCTGCCCCAGCACCTCATCCCGTCGCCGGTATCGCCTCAGACGTTCTGGGTGCTGAGGGGTTTCGTGCGGCCTCGTCTCGGCCTCCTCGGCCCGGGGCTGGGTTTTCTCCCCTCGCAATCCAGATGTCTCTGAATGGGGAGGGTGCTGTCACCTAATGTCGGCTGCGCCTGGGGTCCCTCGTCTGTGCTAGGGGCAGCCTCCTAGGCCGGGCTGCGGGCTTGGGTTGTGCCGGGATCTCATCCCATCCCTCTGCTGGGCCTGGTCGGTAAATCCTACCTGTGCCGGGGCCGCCGGGCTGGCTGCAGGGAGGAGGTGGGGGCAGCGCAGCAGTGCGGGCAGGAGCTGCTGGTGACAGCGATCTGCACTGCTGCCCCCGAGAGCCTGCCTGAGCAGAAGAGATCTTCCGTAAATCTGAATTATGGAGTCGTTGCAATACTTAATTACGGTTTGCCCCGAGTCCTTCCTGAGGACCAAGGAGTATTTGGAAATACACAAAGTTTCTTCTAAGCTGCCCTGGCTAGGTGCCTGGGTTAAGTGTATTTAAAGAAGAGTTGCTGTAGCAGAAAGTCCGTGCTGACTTTTGGCAGTTCTGGAAAGTATATATAATCAAAGGGGAAGAGTGCCAGAGCTGAACTCCAGGGAATGTGTGTGCTCCAGAGGAACTTCTTGGTATGGTGACTCTGCTGTGACGGTAGTACTGGCCCTGTACAGAGAAACTGGGGACATCAGCGTTTGAGAAGGGGGAAAGTACTGGGACTATGATCGGATAAACTTATATGATGCTGTCTGAGGTGTTTAAGAAGCTGCTGGTTCCAAATATTAGTGGAATGTATCTCAGTGAAGGGGCATCTCATGTACCTTTTTTGTTGCCCATGTTAAAGCAACACCATGTAGATCTGATGCCAGCTTTGCAAAATCTATTCCTATGACTGGCATAATCTGATTTGGTTTATTTAAGTAGTGGCCAAACCACAACACAAGTGATGGTGGGTGGGTGTGTACATTTTGGCTTAAACTAATCAGACTGTTTCTTAGACTGTGGAAGTGCCAAAAGCACAACTGAAGTTTCCTGAGTACTAATCCTGTGCCTAGGCCACAGGAGTGTGATGCAGTTCTTCTTTCAATAGTCACAGTTGAAAACTGTGCCCAAAATATTGGCATAAATAAACTCAGTTTAGACAAAGTATGATCATGTGAAGTTAAATTTTTCCATGAAGACTAAAGAGGCCTAATATAAGACAAGATATTGTCTTATTGGTATAGGAGTGCCTCAGACCAGTTAATTTTTCATTAATCTCATTTTGCTTTTTTTTTTTTTTAATTCGTAGTCTAAAAGGTTTGGAAAAACTTGGTATATATAGCTTAGAAAGTTTATCATGTTCCCAGACTAAAAATGGTTATTTTATTGGATTTTGGAGTTAGTTCACTTTTTTTTTTTTTTAAGTTGAAAATTGAATTGACACCTGGATAACTTAATTTAGATGAACAGACTGTGTATAGTAGGACCCATCACTCTGTATAAAGCCATTGATGGAATTCAGTGTCTGTGAGACTGCAACCTCAGGCACTGGGGCTTGGTATCCCACTGTAGGATCCTAACACCTGCACATAAGAAGGGGACTGTCTTGGAGGAACTTGCCAAGTCATAGCTCTTGCATAACCAGAGCTGAGAAATGAGAAGCTCTGACTGATAAAAAGCAGGGTGCTATGTTAGAGCAGTTCAGTGGCTTGTGTGGCTGCTTTTCTGTCAAGGAGCAAAGTGCAAATAGAAGGGCAGAGTTCAGTTTTATTTTTTTGAGGCTTTGTGAACAAATATCTTGGGAAATCTCTGTTCCACGCAGAAAACAGATCTGTCCGTGTTTATTTTAACAGCAGAAACAAAGCTTGCCAAGAGAAAGTACTCTGGATGTGGCCCTTAGATTTCTGTACCTGTGTCCTTCCTTCCTGGGGAAGGAAGTTAATAAAGAAGTTGGCACTGTATTAATCTTAATAGTGCCATAAATATGATCTGGCATTAAAATAATGTCCGTTAACTCCTGTTTTTCTGAAAATGGGCAACTGGACCGGAACTCATAAAATCTGAAAACAAACAGTGCTCATCTGGTTTTGTGGAATTTGGGGGAAGAGTTTGATCGTGCTTTCAAATTCTTTTGTACACCCATATTTAAAAATCATGCCCTTAGAACACATGCCCTTAAATTTCAGGTATTGAACTTAATTTTTATTCTCAAATGGGTCTCCCTAGGAGCTGGGGCTTTCAGAAAAATACCATCTAGCATGAAACCAGGGATAAACCATGGTTATTTTTAAGACTCGTAGGAGAGATCCTGTATGCTGTGTTAGTACTACTCTTCTATTTTGGTTGTAAAAATGCAGGATACATGTACTGGTGATGTGTTTTGGCAGTTTTTAACTTGTGTTTTTGTCTGTTGCACCCCCAGATGTCAAAAAAAATCCATGGAGGCTCTGTTGTGGAGATGCAAGGAGATGAAATGACACGGGTCATCTGGGATCTAATTAAAGAAAAGCTCATTTTTCCTTATGTAGATCTGGATTTGCACAGGTAATGGCTCTTTATGACAAACAGACACTTTGTACTGCAATATGCATGTGTCACTAGGCATTGATCATGTTTCATTTAGCACTGAGAGTCTAGTAGAGCCTCCTGCACTGCTGCAAAGAGGCAAACTAGCCCTTCTTTTGCTGGTAGAGTTCCCAGAAGTAACTTATATAAGGGCCTCACTAAGCACTTTGGAAAACATGGACTCATGGTGAAGGTATTTTGTCAAAGTCTGTCAGCCTCTCTGCTGGGGCTCCTCACAGCAGTAAGTAGTGAATGCTTAATTGTGAGTTAGCTTTTTTCCTGTACTGTACCTCTAAGAAGGCCTGTCACAGATGTCGTCCATGTTTTTATCTCCTAAGTCTTGGTTTTCCAGCACCTGGGTAGTCTGGGTGGCTTTCTGCAGTATAAACAAATAGAAACATGGAGTGTTTCAGCCACTCCCTGACTTGAAGCCTAATATCTGTAGACTCTGAGTAGGCTTATGGCTTCTTGCCATCTCTGAAGATCTACCCAAAGGGCAAAAGGGTGGTTGTAGGGCACAGACTCTGCTCTGTCTGTAAGCTTGAGCTGTTTTGCTGACAGTGTGAACTAACTGTTGCAATTATTCCCCAGGCCTAGGCTATGTCCTTGTGCTTCCTTCTGGAAAAAACAAATAGTAGCAGTTATGGCAACAGGGACATGCTATCTACAGCATCTGGTCATGCAGAACTAATAACCACTTTCCTTTCTAGCTACTGAGCAATAATTATTAGAGAAGTATCCAGCTACATTGCTCCTAGGCATGTGGACAGAGGCCTTCAGTGGTGTCTGCCATTATTAAACCCACAAGTCTGAACTCTTTTTCTGCTCCTGGAGTCATTTGTATGCCACCTACATCAGGCTTGCTGGTTCTGAGAACCAATCAAACAGGAACCCAGCAGCATAATATGTGCACGCAGTCTGAAAAAGATTTCTCTTCAAAGAAGGTTGGGAGGAGCAAAAGCAGACCCCTGGCTGAGGCAGTATAGTGGCTAGATTCATGTACAGCTGGCTATGCTTCAGGGCTCTCCTACCCTGAGCACCAGTTGTTCTCCAAAAGCTGTGAAAATGGTGAGTGTGGGAAATGTACTTCCTCTGACTGAGGGAATATTGGCAGTTGTGCTGCCAGAGCAGGATTGTCAAGGCAGTTCTTAAAGCCTCATGTAGCTTCATACTTGAAGGAAGCTGGAATCCTCAGCACAGGAGGTTTGACATAAAGGCCTGTATTTATCTGGGGAAGGTGCTGCTCCATACCAGTACAATCCCAGACTGAAAGCTTCCATTGCAGGAAGCTCAGAAGGGAAGACATGAGAGATACTGGCTGTGTCCCATGCTGGCAGAGCCTCAGCCATAAACTGAAGCTGCACTTTCTCCAACCTTTTACCAGCAGCAGAAGTATCAGCATATGAGTCTGTTTTCTTCCAGTCCAGTACCATTTGCACTGGAAGAGGGATACTTTCAGTTATTGCAGAGTGCTAGAACTGCTCTCACATGGTCTGTTTTCTTCCCTGTTGGACACAGACAAACGTCCTAGGCAGTTCTGACTGTGTTTGTGGGTTTGTTACAGCTATGACTTGGGCATTGAGCATCGTGATGCTACAAATGATAAAGTAACTGTGGAAGCTGCTGAAGCCATAAAGAAATACAATGTTGGCATAAAGTGTGCAACCATCACTCCTGATGAAAAAAGAGTGGAGGAATTCAATCTGAAGCAGATGTGGAAGTCTCCCAATGGGACAATTAGAAACATCCTGGGTGGCACTGTCTTCAGGGAGGCTATTATCTGCAAGAACATTCCCAGGCTGGTTTCTGGATGGGTGAAACCCATTGTCATTGGTCGTCATGCCTATGGGGATCAGGTGAGTCATTTCAGTCCTTAACCTCCTTCAACAGGCCTGCTTCTGACTGGTACAGAGCCACAAAGACTTAGGCATCCCTGTATTGCTGGTTTATCTCCTGTACTCCTCCTGGGAGTGGGGACTTGCTAAGTACTTTGTACAGCACTGGATAAAGTGTGGGAGAACCTCTAAGTTATTTTTCTTCACCTCTTCAGAATCCTCCTCCCTCCATAACACCACCTTTAGAAAATATCCTTTACACTGCCCATCTTCTTACTTCTCAGAAGGACATTTTGATGGCAAATGTTGCTTGCAGCAAAAATAGATAAGTGTGAGTGATTTTTAGGTGATTTTTAAGTGGTGATTCTAGTGAGAGATTTTTAGATTTACCATGGCTGTGTTTTTTGGGATTTTTTTGTTTGTTTTTAAATTGAGATCTGCTTCTTAAACTTACTTGCACAGCATCCCTGCAGAGTTAGTAATCATACTGGACACACCAGGCTGTGCTACTGAAGGAGGGAAACGGCCTTGATCAGAGCTCTCCTGGCACAGGTAGTACAAGGACATGGAGAGCCCAAGCGTGGTACCAAGTGTTAGTAGCCTTTGGGCAGCCCAGAGGACAAGAATTAATGATACTGTTCTCTATGGGTAATGATAGGCTGTAAAGCAGCCAAACATGACAAAAGGAAAGTCTTCTAGAAAAGTCAAATATCTAAGCAGATGGATTAACCCACAAACTGAGGCCAGGCCTGACACTAGAAAAAAATGAGTTTAGCATTCTTAACATTCTAGTACTGAGTAATCAAGGAGGTCAAAATAAGAATTGAAAAAAATGGATTAAGGGGGAAGGATTGAAACCCTCCCAAAGTATGAGATTAATGTGAAAGGAATAATACAAGAACATGTAAACAACATTTGAGCAAGACAGCTCTGTAACTTCAGAACAGTTCAGGGAACTTATTCTCTCAATAGGAGGTAGACTACATGAAAAAGGATAATGAATTTCAAGGAAATGTAGCCTTAAATAGTATTGTTTAGGGCACCATTTAAAAACTTGAAGTACATGTTATCTCTTCTTTTGAGTCTGTGTAGCTCAGAGGAGCAAAATATGTCCCCATTTAGAGAATTCAAAGAACTCTTACTACAGATTGTTCTTTTTAATGTCATATGATGATGGAAATAATGTCTTTCAATAAGATGATGTATGATTCCCCTTTATGCATGAGATCAGTAGTTTTGATATGAATGACTTTTTTTGAGGCATAGAGAGGAGCCTCTCACTCACCATACAAGACTCTGGATTCTTTGCACTGTAAAACCACTGCATTTGCTAAAATATTGTGCCTATTGATGGGGCCCAAGAATCTGTAAGCTTTTTCACTTAAGAGGAAGAACTCTTCTGAAAAAGGCAGACTCTTGACTACTTGTCTTGCTAATCTGTAGTAAAACAATCTGATGACCATGTGAGTAAGCAGAACCTGTTCAATGGGGGTTTTGGTACAACTGTTTGCTTTTCTGCACCCTGCCTTCCCAAAATACAGGTTGTTTTTATGGTCCTGTCTTCCTAATAGAAAAAAATCATCATGGCATTTTTTGTTTGTTTTGTTTTTGTGGGTTTGTTTGTTTGTTTTTTGTTTGACAGTACAGAGCAACTGATTTTGTGGTACCTGGGCCTGGAAAGGTAGAGATGACCTACACTCCAGAGAATGGAGGCAAACCAATCACATATCTGGTGCATAACTTTGAAAGTAGGTATTAACTCTAAATTGTGATTAAGGTTGATATTTTGGTTGAATTCAGCCTTGAAGTATCACTAAGATTTGTTTTATGGTAAAATATGACTTGGAGGTAGAGTTGGGTAGAAGGACTGGACCTTCTTCATTTATCTGAAATACTAAAAATTAATCTTTCTGGCCATCTGTCATGCTTCTTTTATGATGATTCTGGTAGTGGTATGTATGATTTTTTCCTTCCTGATCAGAGGCAAACTTTCCATCTGAACTAAGGGGTTATACATTTGAGAAGTTCAGGTATAAATCTCTGATTTTAGTTTGTCTTAATGAGCTCTCTATACCTTTGCAGATTACACCCTTTTTTATTAAGCAGTCTTTTTTTCAATAGAAATGAGAACTGACTCTTTCTCTGTGAGGTGGAAAGGAGATTTGGCAAGGATGCTCCTGGCTGTAGGCTCTAACTGTTTTAACAGATGCAGTCCCAAAGATGTTGGTGTCCCTTCTAGCAGTATTGCTGTGCTAATTGTAGGTGTTGCTAGGCTCAAGAGGAGGAGTCCTAACGTTGCTGGACTTTGTCACATGGAAACAATTATACACACGTAGCTAGAACACAGGATTATTCTCTAAGGGCAGGATTCAGCACATACAAGTAATTTCTCTTGCCTATTAGTGATCAAAGGGTTCAGGATTTGAAGCCTTATGGTGACCTATGTGTGCAGTGTTTTGTTTCTAGCTGCAAAAAACTAATACAACCATGTAAACCTCAGAATCCTAGTTTGTATGCAGTTGGCTTGGAAGACAGATAATAAAATTGCCATATAACCCTCTTTTGCAATACTTGATTTCTGTGACATTCTTGGTCACAGGAGCTTAAATCTCTACTATCAGGTGGTAAATTCTCTTACCAGGAGTTCACCTGCTTCACTGCCAGTCCTGATCTGGTTTCATTTGATAGGTGGCTGCTGAGCCTGTACTGGAGATGTCTGGCAGGTCAGCTGCCATTCTGATTCACTGCTCTGCATTACATCAGTGAGCAGAAAGCAAGGAATTGCAAAAATGGCAGATTATTGCTCTTGCTTTTGGGGGAACCTCCTCTCCCCAAAGATAAGTGTTGTGCCAGCATTATCTCCAGAGGTATAAAGGAAACTTGTCCTATTGCTGTACTAATATGTTCAACCTTGACACTAAATCAAGAGAACTTAGCAGGCAGTAGGATTGCAACAACATTTTGGTTTTTGAATATGTATTAAAACTTGATAGCTGTCATCCAGTAACCATGAAATCGTGGCTTCAGAGGACACAGTCTCTGTAGCTAATCATACCCTGTTCTGTCCTTGACTTACTAAGAGAGACAAGGAGACAACTTGTATTTTCATTGGTAACAACAGGAATTAATTCCCTACCAATGCCAACTTTAAATGACCTTGTTATCTTAGCAAGCAAATAAACCTTCTCTGTCTTTCCCTCTTCATTCTGTGTGCAGTAACAACCATCTGGAGGAGGTAAGGGCAAATGGATATCTGGAAAGGGTATTTTTTTTTTTTTTTAATATTAAAAAATTAAAAAGTACTCTATTACTTACATGGCTAGTAGGAGTTCAAGCACACACACTCATGTCACAGTTTTACTGATTAGGCTGGATTAGGAAGAAACTTCTTAGGGGTATTAGATCACAGTATTAAGATATACCTAGCTGTAAACCAAAACCAGCTTACGATCTATGCTGGAGCTTTGAAAGCAAATCTTCTCTGACAGACTCAGCCTTAAATTGAGGACTGCATCAAGACATTCGGGTGTATCACCAGCTTGTCTGCCAGAGTATGCTACAAAGAGACTGTCAAATTCTTAACCAAAACTAAATCTAGTTGATTCCTGTCTGTTCTTCCTCTGCTAACAGGCTGTGGAGGTGTAGCCATGGGAATGTACAATCTTGACCAGTCTATCAAGGATTTTGCCCATAGTTCCTTCCAAATGGCACTGTCTAAGGGCTGGCCCCTCTACATGAGCACCAAGAACACCATCCTGAAGAAATATGATGGCCGCTTTAAAGACATCTTCCAGGAAATCTATGACAGGTAACTAGGATAGTTTTGTACTTCTAACCACTTAAATCTGCAAGAGGAACATTCTCTCCAGCCCTGTGAGCTGCTATAGTTAATTCAGCATTTTCAGAAACTCAGCAGCATGGGAGGGGGGAAGGAGGTATGCACCTTCCCTGTTGGTTTCCTTTGTCCTGCAGGACACAGTACTCAAAAGCTCTGCTAAATGTGGCTGTGGTGCTCATCTCTTCTAAGAGGAAATCAGATTCTTCATGGGCTCCTCTGGGATTCTGAAGCAAACTTGCAGTAGCCTAGCAAAGCAAACAAGGGAAAACAGTGATGCAAATTGATTTTTATTTTATATTTTATTTGTTTCCTGCCATGTCAATGCACCTCCCTCACTATGCACAATCACACACACAGGTTGTGAATTCCCGGTATTTATATTGACAAGGTGTTCTGTTTTTTGTTTTCCAGGGAGTATAAGTCACAGTTTGAAGCCAAAAAGATCTGGTATGAGCACAGGCTCATAGATGACATGGTTGCTCAGGCCCTGAAATCTGAAGGAGGATTTGTCTGGGCCTGCAAGAACTATGATGGTGATGTGCAGTCAGACTCTGTTGCACAAGGTATGAGATGTTCTCCGTGCTACACTGAAGCAAGCTCAGTGATTTTGTGTCATACCTTATGTAGTGTCCCAGGAGGTGGTGTTTGGTCTCAGAAGTTAAATCTGCAGCCAGTCACAGAGATACCAGGCAGGCAAAGAATATCTGCTTTTGCTTTTACAAGAAAGTCCATTGAATGTAGACTGCATAGTTGCACTTCTTTACCAGGTGGCAGTTCCTACTAACATAATAACTGACAACCTTTCCATTCCAATGTAAAGTATCCAGGCAGCTGGGATTCTGTCACTGACAGCTTGAGTTGAACTGACTGTATACTAGCAGGTGCTCTGCAGATAAGAAAGAAAATCTTCAGGTCCTAAAGCTACCTGACAGGTGTAAAGAGAGAGAGTGAGGTATTTAACTTTACAGACTTGTAGTGCTTGATCAAAATCCTGTATATTAATCTGCCTCATACCAAAACAAATATGGAGGGAGAAACTGACAGGGCAAGTTGTGTGGCTTTATGTAATGTGGTCTATCTGAAGTAATGCTGGTAAACTGCATCCCACAGAACAAGAATGTGTGTTGGACTACTGAACAAAGAAGTTTTCAAAGACACAGATCTCTGAAACTTACAGAGTTAGAAGTGATGTGAATGTCCAGTTTTGCCAGCTCATGGTTCCTTTCACTAGAGCAGATGCTCTTACTATGAAGCAGGTTTGCTTGCTATCACCCTGTGGGGAAGATAGTGATTGGCAGCCCAACACTTCTTGTTTAGGATTCTTTCCTCTTATACTTTCTTATACACCTTTTCAGTAAAAATCTGTCCATCAAATTAGGTGAGAATACTAATTTTCTTGAAGTGATGCAGAATGTCTCATGGTTCAGCAGCACCTTCTGTTTAGACAAAGTGTTATTCTGATGTCGCACTCCTGGTTGCTTGCAGCAGCACCACAGTTCAGAAGTACTCGCTTCAAGGCTGGGAGGATGTAGTGGGATGTAGAATAAGGGGACTGAGAGGAATTAAAAGGGGCTGTCCAAATGAGACACTGAACTTTTTAAACTGTGTATTCTGTAGGCTATGGTTCTCTGGGGATGATGACCAGTGTGCTGATCTGCCCTGATGGCAAGACTGTAGAAGCAGAAGCTGCTCATGGCACCGTTACTCGTCACTACCGCATGCACCAGAAAGGCCAGGAAACCTCCACCAACCCCATCGGTGAGGTGCTTTTCACTGCCCTTCAGTGATCTCTACACGTGAAAGAACAGATTTAGAATAAGAACATCTGCATCCTTTCTGCAGAGAATCACACCACTGAGTGGTGAAACTGGGAATTCACAATGTATTTTTCTTCCCTGGAGATAGCTGCAGCCTGGAGTAAAAACAGGCTGGAATGGAGTGTGTGACCTATAAGCCTGACCTAACCAGCCTTTGAGATATGCTCTCACTCTTCAGCAAATGATGGGTGTATAGATACAATGGCCTTAAGGTTTAGGTTGGTTGTTTTTTTAGTTTACTACCCTTTCTGATGCTCCAAAAGATCCAACTACCTTCTAAACAATGTATGTACTTAAAGTGTAAGTGCACCTAGAATGAGACATGAGGGAACAAATTCCTCTGTGAATACACAGGAACCAAAGTGTAATGTAATACGAGGAAGAAGACTGCACCCTTCTATCATAAGGACAACTTTCTGTGTAACCACAGTCCTACCACTGGTCATTCTTTCCAACTTGGACAGGAACAAAATAAGATAAAATAGCATGCAGAAAGAGGTTGATTGCAACAGTGAGTACTTCCTAAGGTTTGCTAGATTTTCTATCTTTTTCTGTCTGTTTTCAGTTCTAGTAATATTAAAATAATAGCTGTTCCACATGACAGTTTCTAACAATGTCCAGAGAGTTCTAGAAGGACAGAGTAATCTGGTGTTCTCTCTCAGCCTCCATCTTTGCATGGACAAGAGGACTAGCTCACAGAGCTAAGCTGGACAACAACAGTAGCCTCAAGAACTTCGCAGTTGCCCTGGAAGAAGTCTGCATTGAGACCATTGAGTCTGGCTTTATGACAAAGGACCTTGCTGCCTGTATCAAAGGCCTATCTAAGTAAGTGTATGAAATAATCAGCTGTGCTTAGAGGAGGCTGTTCTGCTTGATGCTTCTGAACAGCCCTTTCTGGAAATTATTATGGTGGAGGAGCCTGGTCACAGAACAGGGCTCATCTGTAGTACCCAGTGCTGTACAAACAGAACATGGGACACTCCCTGCCCTAAGCAGTTTAGTCTGCCTTGCTTTGTTCCTGTTATTGAACCAAATGCATGGGGAAAAGTAAAGAAGGAACTGCAGAGATTTCACTTACGACAGGCTGGCTACATTTGCCAGATCCTGCCCATGTATTGGGATGGAGATGTATCTCTCTGCAAAATACTACCTGACTACCTCACCTACCTCTTCTCTGGAGCCTTTTGGCAAAAAACATCAGTCTGAGTAGGAGAACTCTTGGTTTTAGGGGAAAGATTTAAGAGTTCCTTGAACAGTCTTCCCCTCTTTTGAGCATTTGAATGGCTTTAGAACTAATATGTCTTGTTTTGTTTCCCTCACTCAGTGTCACACGCTCTGACTACTTGAACACCTTTGAGTTCATGGACAAGCTTGCTGAAAACCTGAAGAGAAAGCTCACATCTCTGCAGAAGCTTTAAGTCTACTCAGCTAATTAAGTGTCTCCCACTTACAGCAGAGTGTAAGTGGCACTGAATCACACTAACATTTCAAATACTAGACAAAAGTGAACATGTATGCTTTTTTTAGCTTTTTTAAAGACCATGTTTTCTTAAACCCCTTGAGCTGCTGGGCTAGGCCTTCCTTCTGCTAAGCAGCTGAATGTGAAAGTATTCAAACTTAGTGTGGGTCTGAATTCCACGTGTCAGTCACTGTAGACCTACGGTTTCTCTCTCTGACTTTATGATCCATTTCCTTTTCTCCTCTCAGACTGAAAGCTGGTCTGTGTTACTACTCTGGTTAAACCAGCGACCACTTACTGTCCAAGAGATTTTAGAAATCAGAACTGTCCTCATATCTAGTACTGTCTATTGAGTATAAGTGAGTTCACAGGGCTATGAAAGCTCTGCTCTTGCCCCTCTCTTACTTAAATTATGTTTTTTGTGCCAACCAGAGCATGGTATCCTCATACTAGGGGATTTAGTCCCACAGTTACAGTCAGGACTGTAGTATTGGAGAAGCACTTGGTGAATTCTGCAAACAAACCCTATAGGCTAAGAGCCTCAAAAACCCATGCTGCTGTGTCTAAATGCAGGTTGTGCATTTAGTTATACTCCTGACTGGATGTGAAGCATAGGCACTTTTATCTCTTCCTCATCCCACAATTCATAAAGGTGCAAAACTTTTCTCCAGTTGTCTAGACTATTTCTTACCCTTCCTGGTGTGATAGAGCAAGTCAGATAAGATAATGACTCTGAAAAACTTCCATCCATTTGTTTGTGTTTGGTATTTGTTTTTTTTTTTAAAGGAGACCTTTTGTCTCTCCTTTTGTATCATTAGCAGATACAGGGAGAGAGAATCCAGTACCTTTCAGTATGGTCCAGTACATGCTGGAACATACTGTTGGAAATTGATACAAATACAAAATAATCTCTCCCTCAGAATAGTTTTAATTTGTTCTGGATCATGGCAAGATATGATCTGTGTGATAGTAAGCATTGGGTAGTGCACAAGAATTTGAAGATACTGCTTCTATTAAGTTTTTATTTTAGGACTAACATCAGTTTGAGTATATATTGGTATCACTGCCTGACAAGAATCAAAAACTGGTTATACACAAGCCAGACTCTCACTCTGCAGCTGACAAGTGTTGGTTAGGATAGAAATGCAGTGTTAAATGAGACCAGCTCGTACTGAGGTTTGTTCTGGGATAAGCATGTGTTTGAAAAGTATCTCTACAACTGCTAGCAGCTGTCACTATGCCTGCAATGTGAATGAACATAGTAGTCTGTTCTGTTATTAACACAACCATGTAAGAAGTGCAGCTGAAACAAGTCCCATTGTTCACCTGTAGAAGGACCATCTGGAGATCTCTACTCCTGCCTGGCTTCTGACAGCAGTACTTCAAATTACTGTGCCACAGCCACTCAGGTCATACTACAGCAGCATGTCTAAAAACTTCCCTGTTACTTACTAGCTCCTCCTCAGCTTCCAGAGTTATAGTACCAGACATAGCTTAGTACCTTTCAGTGAACTGAACAAATAAATAAAGGGGCATTTTTAATTATTATACTTTTGTTTGTTTTAATGACTTAACTGTATTGCTTAAGTGTAAGCAATGTAGTAACACTTTTCTGACTGCAGATTACACTATTTTCCCTCTACTAACAAAGGTTTCATCTTCTGGAGGACTCTGCAGAGTATAGCAAGAACAAATCTATCCTCATGACTGAGGGATATTGCTAAGGAGAGAAAGGAACACTTTGTGCTGAGAGAAGCAGTAAGTGTGATCATAAGAACAGCATGACTCTCCCTGCTCTGCTTTGGAGAAGGAAAACATTTTTCCTGCATCCAAGGAGGTGTGTTCCCTTCCCCTTATGATTACTTTTTCCTCACCACTGTCAAACATTTAGTATCAATAACCTTCAAAATTTGACACCAGTAGACCCTTAGAAAGAAGTGCTGGAGGCCCGCGGATACTTAGTCCGTAAAAAACACAGGATTTCCTGAATCAAACACAATTGTCTGTGTCACAGTATACCAGTTACTTTACAGAGCTCTTGGACAGGGCCTCTGTAGCCCTCTCCACCAGTAGCAGTCCTTTGCACCAACCCTTCTATCAGTGGACCCAGCAAAAGCTGGTTTTCATCAAAGTATAGCCCAGCTTGCTTTCAGTGCTGACACTGTAATTCAGTGCATGCTTAGGATGCTCAGGACTGATAGAAAGCTGTTTTCAACCCCATAGTTACACAGCAAGTTCAGTGAGAGGAGCTACCTCAGTTACTGATGTGGCTCCCCTCCAGAATAGTAGAGAGCTCTGACTTCTAGGGTTGTCCAAGGCTTCGGACGTCAACCCTAAGTGCATCTTCCCAGTGGACTGCTCTACCTGTACAGCAGCCAAATGTTAGAGGAGGCAATGCCAGGCAGAATGTCAGCATGCCTCTTCTGCTTGCTGCCAAAGCCTGGGTGCTGCACCCCTTTCATACCCTTTCAGCAGCACTTGTGGATACCTGCAGTACCAGGTCAGGCTGCCAAGGTGTCCTGTCCCCAGCTTGTGCAGGGCCAGGAGTGAACTGGCAAGAGCCAGGGAGCTGCCTGTGGTGCCCCAAGCACTTGTGCAGGAAGACTGCAAAAAAGCACCCCAGCATTTAAAGGTGCTGAGGGAGAGGGTAGAGAACAGATGTCACAAAGCTTTGATAATGTCCACATAGGAAACTTTATTTATATTCTATATTTAATATAAAAAAAGAAACTGTGCAAAACATTAGAGATATTCTGGCAAGGACATGCAAGTCTATAGTGTAGGAGCTTGGGGGTGGCCTGTTCAACCTCTGTTTCACTTCTGGCTCCAAGTCTCTTCCCCTTCTTATTACCTTCTCTGTCTTGGCACTGGGATATTCTTCAGGAAGCTGTTTTTTCCTCTTTGATCTCAATGGTCATTTTGTTGGCTTTGGCAGTTCTCTTGGTTTTGTAGAGAGGAGCGTAGAGGAACTTTGTGTCTGTAAATGGGTCACCCTGCCTCAGTTTGCTGCAGAATCAAAAGACTTAGATTAAGCCATCAAGGTATTTCTTGAATACATGTATGGTTTCAGTTTCTAAAGTTCCTGATTTTATTAAACTGTTTCCACTATAAGTGAATAGTACAGTTTTTTCCTTGTCCATTACAGGACAGCGCCTTTAGACCCAGTGTTCCCAACACCTCACACAAAGCTCAAACTGTGACACTTTTCAGGAAAAAAACCATAGTATTACCCAATAGCATAATAACAAAGTCATCACTGTAGGAACTAAATTGTTCTGTACAATTGCCATTGTATTTGCTGAATCTAGTTTCTTAGGGAAAAAATGCAGCTACTTATTCAGGTAGTTCTCACAAAAAAAAACACATGTAGCAAAGCCTGTTCCCAGGGGAGAACCCTCAAAAAAAGACAGAATTTTCTTCACTGAAATCCAATTAAATCTGAAGTATCACTCAGTTGTGTAAAATTTCTGGTACTATACAGAATCACAGCCAGTGAAATCAGGGCTTTCACTCAGCTGTCTTTATTTAGCCTCTATTTTATCCTCACACTAATGATTTATTAGCACTGGTGTACCACAAATGCACTCTAGGAGATGGGCTCATTTCACTTAGTGAAGTGACATCTTTGGTAACTTGTTACCAGAAGCTCACACATGCATCTGTGCTAATGCAGAATTTTAGTTTAACCACATTGTGGTAGAAGAGGAGGCTCCCAGAAACACAAGGGGTAAGAGGAGCTTAAAGACAAACAAAATTACAGAATGTTCAGTCCTGGACAGTGAGCACATGAGAGCAGAGCGGGAGTTGTTACAGCATGGGAACAGTCATGGGAAGGAGTAGTTTAAAGCCCAACCTGCCAATTCTTGGCTCTGTATAGCAGACCGGCTTCTTTCTGCGCCTGGATGAGCGCACTGCCACTTCTTCCAAGCTGGAGCAAGACAGAGAGCTGGCATTGGTCAAGTCCTGTAGTGGCCTGATCTCTGCAAAAGGAGATATTCACACATGAATTGATCAAGTGTTTCCAAGTAATTTCCACACAGTTTAAGAAATACAGCTGCCAAATACCAGTTTTGCTGAACACTTCCCAATCCTGAAGCCAGTCATGTTTCCTCTAAACTGAGGAGATTTGTGGTCCAAAAATCCCAGACCTGCTCCTCAAAAGTCAGCTCATAAATCAAGTTCCTCACTTAAAAAATACAGGTCACTAATACTGCTAGTATCTTTGGACCCTGGTATAGTAGAAAAATTATTTTAAAATCATAGTTGATGGTTCTAAGGCCCAGTAGCTTACAGCCTGGAGGAAAAAACAAGCTTTTGGCACACAAACAACCTGCGAAATGGAGCCCACTATAGCTATAACAGGCCTGTTCGTTCACAGCTACAGGAAGGAAAAACCTCACAAAACAACTTTCTTTACAGAGCATCCAATAAAAACAAGTGCCTAAAAGGGCTCAGCTGGTATTACCAGCCAAGGGATACCGAGTCCAAATTAAAAAACAAACAAAAAAACCACAGCCAACAGAACTTGGGTGAAGATATCACCTAGAGGTATAAAGTCTGAAACCTTGCAGCACTAACCATTCTGGACCAAAACCTGCCATCTTTATCATATTCTTTGATTCAGTAACACTGGCTCTGGTAGGCAGGGCCAGCATCAAATTATACATTTCAGCTTCTTGAATAATTTGTTTTCTAAACTGACAGGCATGCCCTGGAGATAACATTAATAAAACAGAACTTGCAGTACATATTTCTAGTCTTTTCCCAATATCCACACATGAATAAGGGACCAGAATTTTTTACAAGAATGGTGATAAACAAGAAGCAAATTGAGACACAGAAATTACTGTCCAGCATGAGTGGAAGCATAAGTGGTGTGCTGGTCACTGATCTTTAACCTTGAAGAAAAATATAAGCACTTGCTGCATGGATATTTGGCACTTGCCTCCAAACACAGCTCCCCTCCCCAGCCTACCACATACCAGGTTTCTGTGAACATGAGCTCTGGGAACTTGACTCAGTCTGGTTTCTTTCCCCATGTATTTCATCTGCGGTATTTTCTTTAAATAACGGGGAGCTTTCCAGCCAAACAGAAGATTTCTCTGGCATTCTGTTCCTCTCAGTAGTTAAGCTCTTGGTACTTGGTACCTCTGTAACCCTGGAGCTGACAGGCAAAGCTGTAGAATGGATCACAGACAAGGATTCAAAAAGGTCCGTTGATGAAAGGTCCATAAGTTTATTTGTAAGTGATATCTCAGTTATCTGCTCTTCCAGGAAGGCATTTGGCTTAGAAAGCATATCTGGAATGCAAGAAAACTTCCCTGTCAGTACGGTTTGCTTGGATGCAAGTTCTGCTGAACTTCCAGTGAGCACCTTGGAACCATCATTTTGTCTGGCCAAGGAATCAGTCCCTAGAGGTCTAGAAGTGTTCCTCTTCTGAGGCTTTGGTTGGGAATAGGCCTCTTTTTTCAAAGCATTCATGTTGCTGTCAACTTCAGCTTGCCCCTTTTCTTGAAGGTCCCCTGTCTGGTTTTTATTGCTGTGAGCAGCCACCATCCTCTGAACTCTGGGAATTTTGCTAGGTTTTCTTCCAATAATAGAACTGGGAGATACAATTTCACCTCCTTCAAAATCTGTCTGAACACAACTCAGGTTTTCTGCAAGATCCAAAGGACCAATAATGTAAGTTTTCCTGTTTTTTTTAAGATTACTTGGTGAATCTTTTGTGCTCTCCTTAGCTACTCCCCTAACATCTGTACATGACCCTAAAACATCAACTTCATTTCTCAGATCACTACAACTATTTTTCCTGACAGTCTTCTTTCTGCTTGTCTGGATTCTTTTAAGCTGCTCTTCAGCTTTGGCCTCTTGTATTTTCACTTTTTTTGGCAGATATTCCTCCTCAGAGTCATCTCTTTGCCTAATGACTCTAGTTCTTCTGTTGATTTTCTGTCTGACGCTCTTTATGCTCACACCTGAGTCTTCTTGCAAAGCACAGGCACTTGAAGTCTCCTTACTCAAAAGGGAATTATGTAGAATGGGATCCTCTGAGGGAGCCTCATGACTTGAAAAGGTACAAACCGTGATTTTTGGCAAGCTCTCCATACTTTGGATCTCAAAGATAGCTTCCTTCTTAACCTTTTGTAGTAAGTCATCACATCCAAGACTGTGCAGCTGTGGTGGATTTACCACATATGTTCTTCTGAGATTCTGGACTTTATCAGGAGAGCAGGAATGTTGCTCCACACCACAGCTTCCATTCTTCCTGTCAACTCCCCCCTCACAAGCCTTCTGCCTCATCCCAGAAGCTGCAGATTCACTAGAACATGTTGCAGATTTTGGCTGAAGAAGCTTCTTTGCATTTTGAGCACTCTCTTCAGCTTGAGGTATATCAGGGCCATTTTCTGCAATGTTTTTAATTGCATTCGTTTTCTTTTTTCCTGTTCTCACTTTTTTAACTGCTGCTTTCTCACCAGTTTTACCACTACCTTTGCCTTTAACCTTTACTGGAACAAACTCAGGGACCTGGCTATTGGCTGTTTCAACACCACACCCAGTTTCTTTATCCTGTGGCGGATCATCAAAAATCTCTTTACCCAAAGACTTGCTATCAGGAATAACAGTGGTTTGAGTGGGTGAAACCAGGGAGCAGGGAGGTTTCAGCTGTGACTGCACATTGTTCTTGCTGGAGCTGCTGCTGTCTTTTGTCGTACTCCACTGAGCTGCTTGAGTGGAACCAACACATGGGAAGATATCAGCAGCAGAAGATGGAGTGCTTGTTGCAAACAGGGTGGAACGCTTTCTCCTCTCCGTAACACGCCCGTGTGAGAGATGATCAAAGTAATCTTTTGCCATCTCATCACCCCCATATGAAAGAGGATGACTTTCCCAGGCAAGCACTGGCAAATTGTCAGGACTTTGTTGGGTGGTGCATAAGGCCTCTGCTGGAAAGACAAAATTCATTCCTAAGACTGAGAAATACAGCAGGCAAATCCCATTATTCCCCATATCACTAAAAGCTGTGCCCCACATACTGCCACAAATACAGAGTACAGAAGAAGCATGATTTTGTCTATTCCCCAAAGTTACTGTGTAACATAATTGCTCAGTTGGCTGCCCTCAGAACAGAATGACAACCCAAAGCAAGATCCCTTAACCAGCCCAAATATTTAGGAATGCTTATGATCTGTATGGCAGTTACTATTTTTATGGCAAATCCACAAGGAAGAGATGTGCATCTCATCAGATTCTGCCATTTCAGACGTTTCTGAAAATCTTATATAAGCTCAGTGCCTATTACTCAGCCTGAGGCATGATCTTGACCTATTGAAAACATGCCAAATATCCCTACCAAGATATCCCATGAGTGATGGTTAGGAGCTAACTGGAGATTAGGCACAGCAAACATTGATTTATGAACACATATATGCAAAATCAGGAGAACAGCAGAGGATGCAAATTTACCTCCAAAGATGCAAGAATCCATAAAATCCTCTCGAGCTCCCATTAATTCAGTTGGCTTTTCCCCATTCTCATCCTGGTGTGGCTGAGGCTTCCCAGCAGGCTGAGGTGGCAAAGTGTCTTTGAAGACAACAGGCACAGTTTCCAGGGGCTCATTAGAAGCAGGTCTCTGAAGATCAAGTGAGGATGTCTGTACTGCCTTGGAGGTGGCACTTTGCTGTCCTGCATCAGGCAGCTTTGAAATGGGCACCCTCATTGGCATCCCTGCAGCCCTGCTGAAAAATAATAACAGCACTGGAGCATGTTCAATACTTGTGACAAGCCCCAGAATCCAGCAGAATAGCTGGATATTGGATATAGGATAGCTACAGCTCTATCAACAGTTGCTGAAAAATGTTTCTGAAGGCTTCAAGCACCCAGCCAGGACAGATTTAATTTCCCATTTTTGTGCAAGGACAGCTCATAAGGAAAGTACACCACTGCAGACACAGAAGCAGGAGCAAGATACACAGGGGAAACAAGGAAGTCAGGTCTTTCAGCACACAGGTTGCAGTCACAGGCTCACTGTGAAACACCAACATGGCTGCTTGGAGGTATGTGTGCAAACAGGAGACTAGACAGAGGAGAAAAAGAACTATAATGTATTTTAAGAGACCCTGCTACTACCTTCTTTGCAGAATCTTACATTGCACAAGCATATGACTACTAAGCATTTATAAGTAACAAACATCAAAGCAGCCAACTATGGCAGTTGGTCACACAAGGAAATCTTGCAGTGCTTACTAGCTAAAAAAGAAAAACTACTTAAAAGCAATGTGCATTCAAACAAATAAGGAAGAAGGCTCAGTTTATGTGCAGACTTGACATTAGGATAAATGACAAGGAGTGGCAGCAGAAAGAGTGAAGGAAAACATCAAGCCGTGGTAGTTTAGAGAAGACAGCTCATGTGAAATAGAAACTGGGCACACACATAAAACACAAGAGGAAGTTTAGCATATAGAAAAATCAGGACAAGCCTGGTGATATCTGACATTTTATGTCATACCTCTCAAGCTGACCATCAGGAACATCAGCATCCCAGCTATCTTCAGTCACATCGCTCTTCTGGCCATTGGACAAGGATACAAAACTTGTATGGAACTGGAAAGCAGAGTGATAGAAGAGTGGTTTAAGCTCTTGCAACCCCTTGTGCAGCCTCCTGCATAGAAATAGCAGAAGCTCAGTCTCTCTCTGGAAAGCACGTCAAATACTGCTGGTGACCTCCCATTTAAAATTATACAAATTATGAAATAAATTGCAGCAGTCAGATCCTGTCTCCACAGGCTAAAGGATGATGTTAAACTAGTTCAAATAATCTGAGACCAGGAAGCAGGAACATTGTCCCACCCACTCATAGACAGGATCTATGGAAATTGTTGGAATGGGAACTTTGGAATAGAACACTTTAAAAAATAAATTGAAAAGAAGAGAAGAGTCTACTGGCCAATACAGCACATGACCCAGAGGAAAGCAGTTTAAAACTGTAGCCATCCCTACAGAAGAAGTTACCCTGCATTAACACCAAGCTAAAAATGAGGATGCAGCCAAGCACAAATCAAGCAAGCAAATTACAACAGATGAAGCATCAAATACTGAAGTGAGCAGACAACACAAAGGAAAAGACAAACACAGCCCTCTCCCCAGAACAGTGTGCTCACATTTCCCATGGTTTACCTCTGATAGCTGAGCCGTCTTAACTGCAGACATAAGGTTTTCAAGTTTTTTCAAGATGTTATTCTATGTTGAAAGAACAAAGAGAAAAAATCATAAAGACATTAAGTTGGAACATCTATTCCCAACAAGGATGCCAATAGCCAGAACAAGGCATGTTCTGTTGAGAACACATTTTGGAAGAATTAATGAACAACTTAATGGTGACGTTTTTCATATGCAGAGTATGAACAATAAGTGACAAATCACTCCTCCCGAGGTCAGGATGCTAGTGCTGCAATACCTTGCCCACCACCTCTCCCCAGGCCAGCCACACTGTTAGTGCCATACCAGGAAGGAGAGTTTGTGCCTCAGTGCAGCATTCTGGAAGTGGCACTGCTCCACTTCCTTCTGCAATACAGCCTTCTCCTGTGTGAGTCTCTGTGCATTGGCCTTCTGTGCGTTCAGGGCCAGGGCCAGTGCTTTGTTGTTGTGCTTGAGGGAGACTTTAATGGTGGAGGAGTTGTCTGTAAGGGATAAAGAAGTATCACACAGAATCAGCATCCCAGGTCTCATCCGTGCCTCCACCCTCATTATGCTCCTTCCCTTTCCCAGAACAGCATCCCTCAGGCTCACATCTCTGCAGCTCAGTAGCCTCCAAACAAAGTCAGCAGTGTAATTCCTACCAGCAATAGAAGTTCCAGAGAACTGTTATAACATTCTGTAATAACTTGCAACACTTCAGCAAGCCTTTGCTTCAGTTCTTAATGATGGCATGCTTCAGCTGCCAAGTTCAGAAGGACACACTTCTGACTTTGAACAAGTCACCTATAGCTCTGAGTCCTCATCTCTGTTCAAATGAGAAGGAGAAAAACCTCGTTTCCTCTCTAGTAGCTCTTGAGCAGATTTAGATCCATGTTTCATAATTTCAAAACAAATAAATAAAGTAACAGAAATAGCTAACTTTTTCAAGGTAGTCCAAACTATCTCACATACTATTGTTGCATTATTTATCCCATAAAAACAAAGCACAGTTGGTTAGTTCCTGCACAGGAATGCAGATGCACTAAAATATTTTCCACATCTCTTATTTTTTCTCTTTGGACCCTGAAGATGCCATTAACCTGACACAGCTAATGCCATCTGAGATGCTGCCGAGCAGCCTGTAAAATGGCCCCAGTTGCTGATCCAAAGGTTCTGGGTTAAACCTGCCAGTCACAGATACCTCAGACACCTTTAGGCACATCAGTGGCGTTCGACACTCATTTGCAGGGTACCGAATTCACCCACAGGCAGAGAAGCAGCTGTTAATTACAAGCTCTGGGTAAGAGTGCCTCCCACCATCGCAGCCACCGCC
Organism: Heliangelus exortis; assembly: GCF_036169615.1. Lineage (NCBI taxonomy): Eukaryota > Metazoa > Chordata > Aves > Apodiformes > Trochilidae > Heliangelus > Heliangelus exortis. The sequence continues at coordinate 22,557,380 of NC_092427.1, read as the reverse complement.
AAAAGCACAATTACAACCTGACCGAGCTACCAGTGTCCGCGCACAATGCAAGTCAAATACACTCACTAATGATTTTCGTTTTGATTTTTGATGCAAGCGAGGCATTCAGCTTCGCAGTTCTCAAGGCACCGTTCCTCTTCTCCCGCATCCGCTCTCTTACACCACTCAGGCTGAAGAGGGATGTTTCGGAAGCCTCCATAGCTGGAAGAGGGCGACACCGAGGAGGGGTTAGCACGCCCGTTCTTCCCCTCAGCAAGAACGAACTTACCGGCCAAACCTTACAATCTTCCCGAGAACCGGCCCTGCGGACTCGCCCGCTGCTGCGGGGGAAAACGAGGCGGCAGGGAGGGCGGCAGGGACCCAGCCCCACGCCGCGCCTGGCCCCGAGACACCCCAAGGACCGAGAGGGCCACGGGCCGCTACCGCCCCTCCACCGCCCCCCTCCTCCAGAGGCGCCTCAGCGCCGCAGAAAGGCGCAGATCCCTCGTCTCACCTCATGCGGGGCGGCAGCCTCGACCGCCGGCAGCCAGCGAGCTCTGCGGGTCGGTGAGCGGCTGCCCCTCGGCACGGCAACGGGCGGAGGGGATCCGTTACCCGCTCAGAGAGTTTTGAATGTAGCCGGGACGGCGGCCAGCCCGCCCCTTGCCCCGCCCCGCAGGACGGCGGCTGGAGGGTGGCGGTTTCGGTACGGTTGGCCGCCGGGGAGAGGGGCCAAAAGAAAGTGTGTGCAGAAAGTTCACACCCAGGCTCGGTTGCGGCGGGGTGAGGGGCGTAACTTCTCCGGCACTACAGGAGCAGGGCGCAGGCGGAGGGCCCGCGGACACCGTGCGCTCGCCCAAGGCCGCACCTCCATTTTGCGGCGCCGGTCCGGACCGCTGCCGCTGGGGGGAACCTCTCCGCCCTGACGGCCAAAGGGGTGACAAATGCCGGCTCCTCAGAGCCGCGGCATCGCTGCCCTTCGGGCTGGAAGCGCCCAAGTTTGAGGCCGTGCTTGTCAGGTTCTGCTGCCGCCACTTTGTCCCAGGCACGGAAGAGCTGAAACGCTCCTGGGACGCCCTGGAAAAGGCCGCGAGTTGTTCTGAAGGACCAGTTTCACCCAAAACTGTTTCCTCATTCACAAAATTCAGCACCTGGCTTGCAGCTTTCACCTAGAAAAACGTGACAATTTTACTACCTATTAAAAGAATATTTTTTTCTCAAGGAATTTACATTTTGGTCCAAGTTAATGCACCTTTAAATTTTTCCTCAGTAAGTTAACAGAGCACGTGCAGATGTGATTATGTGAAATATTTTGTGGAAGTTACATGTAAGGAAAAAGCAGCCATATAGTTTGAAGCACAGCAATTTACTGTGGAGGTGCAGAGGGAATTAGCAATATGAACCAAGCTGGTAACAACACTTCTACCTGGTGCCACAGGGATGTGAATGGTAGCCCTTTGTAAGAATCCATCTCCCCTTACTCTTTTATGTGGTATTTGTTAATATGTTAGCTGATGAGCATTAATTAAAGTGAATTATTAAATAATTTATTCCTTCTATGTTAATTAAGCAACAGATTGTCAATAGAACCTCCATACTAATCTTGAAAATTGGACCTGCTGTTCATAGCACAGACCTGCACCACTTTCTTTCTAGTTCTGGAGAACCTGTGACTGGTATTAAATGTGCTGTGGTGTGTGGAAAGTATTCTTCTCTAAAGGATGTTGGCTTTTACTATCCTCTTTAAAGTTATGCTGTGCTCCATGTATGACAATTTCCACATTTCAAGTGACCTAAAGTTGCTCTTACTAAATGTACTACGTTTACTAAGTTAATGAAGCACACTGGAAGCAAATTAAATTAACAGTGGACAGCTTAAAACCAGGGGTCCTTTCCCACACAGCCCTTCTTGCACGGTGGAAGTGTTTTTCCAGGTGATATTGCAGATGTCAATTACTCAGGTTTCAGAAAGAGATTGGACAAATTTGTGGAAGTAAAAAGCAAGCAAGGGCTATTAAATGCCAAGACAACGCTTTTTAGGTCCTGAGATGCTATCAGTAGAGAACGGGGAAAGTCTGATACCTACTTTTGCATCTCTTCCATCTCTTCCCCAGGTATCAACTAGTGGCTGTTTCTTTTTTTTTTTTTTTTTTTTTTTTTAATTCCCCAGGAAGCACACAAACACAGTGCTATCCTAGCTCCCTGCCTTGCATTTTTGCTTTTGCAGGGCTTAGTTCACCGCAAGGCTGGGGACCAGCCTCGTTGCAGGACAGTCACTTACTTAGGGTACCACCCTTGCCACATAATAGGAGAGGGGCTGGGTTAGCAGGGCTTCAGATCAATCCTGGCATGGCTACGTTCACTTTGTGAAGGTCATCTTATCTTCACATGGCTGTACCAGCAGATGAGACCCGGGTGGGTGTAACTGTAGGAAAGGCAGGCAGTAGATCTGCATTCCTCAAGCAGCACTTCTACTGGATACACAGGGCTACCATGATGCCTGCAGAGCAGATGCCCTCAGAAATCAGACTGAACTTGATTACAAGCCCCTCAGATGGAATGAAAAGTGGAGAAGTTATAAACTTGTTGCTCCTTTTGCCATAGAATTAATGAGAAGTGCCACGAACATCAAATACTGCCAGGATTTCCAAAACTCCAGGCCTCCCTCAGTGGCTGCCCACCTGGCTTTCTACTGCTATGGCAAAGATGGGGTAGATGGCAGAACTCTGTCTGCCACCTTCACACCTTGCACTTGGCTGGGCACATGCCCAAAGCTTGGGCTCTGTGAAGAGCAGTGAAATGAAGCAAGGAAGAGAAAGCACAACATAAATTCTGTAAATGCCAAGTAGGCTTTTCCCTACAAAACATCTATGTCTTATGATAATACATTTGGATTTATGCTTTCTTCAGACATCAAAAAGAGAGGCAACATAATGATCATGTCTCATAAACCCATTCCTATTGTTTACTAAGTAATCAGTTAATATAATGAGAATTACATACCTAAGAAGGCCAATGGCTCATTCCATTCAGGACTCAAACCTGCAAACCTTCCTAATTTACCAAATCCAATAGCATCTCACTGATTTGTTAGTCATCATGATGCATTGGCTTCCATCAGCAGTCATGTGCAAGATATGCCCTGCATCCATTGGAAGGACAACAGCAAGATTTAGTAAGTCATGCTGAGATTTTGTGTCTGTAAATGAAAACACAACACTGATGAGAAGACAAGTAGCAGGATCCTTGCTGTATGCCATTAACACTGCAAATGGAACACCAAATGGGTTCTTGGGAGTTATCAGGTCTAGTTTTTCATTGTTCCATACAGTGGAAGCTGATCCTTTGACAAGCAATTAGATCCATCAGAAACCCAGTAAATAGTCTCTGCCTTCTTTGTTAGCAAGTCTTCTCTGTTTCCAACTAGTCACTCAGCAGTGAAACTCAATGCCTAGAAGAGAAAAAGGATCATTTAGATTGAAACTGATGACCCCACCTGAAGGTGCTGGTTTAACCTCTTCCGTTTGGTTGGTTGTGTTGTTTGTTTTTTTCTTTTCATTTCTCTCGGCAGCATTGTTTCTAAGTTACAGCAGAAAGCTGCAGTCCTGCATGAAGGCATAGCCTAATGTCCTGGGGCCACAAACTCAATGGCAGAGTCAAGAAAGGAACAGCAACATCAAGAGCAAATTCCTCCTCATAGATACCTGAAGTCAGAGAGGCTCCAAAAACCAGATCCTGAAGCCTATTCCGACACACAGGTAGTGCATGATTTCTTGTGTACACAAATGAGAGAGAATAGGGGGGTATAGGGGGATGGTCTGAAAGGCGGGGGCGTGCGGCGCTGCTGTATGCACAACCCCATGTTTTGACTGTTCAGAGTTACAAGGACACCCTGTCCTGGATGTTAGATTAGGAGAAGGCACAAAGTGAAAAACAAGTGGCTTCTACCCCTGCACCAATAGGATTTGCTTTTGCTGTGTGTGAACGGCACCGGGTGACCTGTAGCAGGTAGTTTTGGAGTGCGGTGGAGGGGGGAGTGACCACTGTAAAAGTATATAAGCGGTTTTCATATGTAATAAAAGACCTTTTTTTCTGGAAGCATCGATTATACCTCTGTGAGGACTCATCTTTGACTTCAGCGCCAAACCCCTAAGGTTGCCACCTCCCGCAACAGGGGGGCAATATCCAATTTACTAGGTATTGTGTATTAATTATGGAGCAGATGAGAGAAGCATGCACTTTGATATTACAAAAAAAATTAGTCGGCCAGGGGTTGGCTTTTTTCTCTTTCTGTGTCCTGTCAGGCCAGCTGTTAATCCATGTCTTACAGACTGTCCTCTTCCCTGTCCATCCACAGTTTGTACCACACAGGTTTGATTAATATGCACATAGTGGCAAGACAAAGCAAGTATTAGGAAACTCAGAAGCAGCAGCAGGTCAGTAGATTGCATTATATAAGAGAATATACATCACTGTGATGGGGATGCAAGCAACCCAAAAGCTGGCATTCAAGATTGATGCTGATCTTCAATGGGCTCATTCTGCCCATTTCCTGTTACCAAACTTCTTTCCTTCACTTTCAGTACTATGTGTGTCGTCTTCTCATTCTTGACTATAGTTTTCTCAGCCGCTGTTTTAATCCTACCTGGGAAATGGTTTTGGCCAAATTTTGTAAGGGGTCTCCAAGTGTCCCATAATCTTTATCTGTGATTCAGATTTGCTCACTGGCAGATGTTTGGTAGTCTGGACTTTTCTTTTCTAGATCCCACGGAGTTTAGGTTACAATGACAGCTGGAGTATGGAAAGAAAACGCCTGAAGAAAGAGATTGAAAAACTCCTGTAAGTAATAACTACCCACAGCTGCCATTATTGCATTTAAGAGGGACTTTTTTTCATTGCAAAGGGTTGTACAATTTATCTGGATGACCTTAGCTTCCTCTTGCTGGAATGTATGAACAGACCCCTTTGAGATGTGCTTCATTTTCTTACATGCAATCTGTAGTGAAAGACCTGACTGTATATGTGACAGTAGAGATGTTGCAGCCCGGAACTTGCTCCTTATCGGGGTGGGTGACCAGGCAGGTGCAAAGTTTCTCCCTTGCCATGCAGCTGCTGTTTCTCTAAGGGGTCTTCTAGTTCATGCAGCAGCATCTAATGCTCTTTGATTCAGGAGTGCCAAACAGACAGCTCCTTCAGTAATGTAAGCAGTGTCCCCTCTATTTCATACAAGTCCTGTGTCAATCTTCCTTCCCTAGGACTGCTTGCATGAATCAGTAATGCTCAGTCTGAGTGAAAAACTGTAGAATCAGGCCTCCCCTGAATGAGGCAAACAAGCACCAGAAAAGCATCTTTTTTAGACCCTTGGCTGTACAACAAAATCCTTGTTTGAGTCCCCAGACTTTAAATACTTGATTCATATTTTAACTTCTTCCTATACTTTGGGGCATTTGTGGAAGACAGCAGTGTGGCTTGAGGGAAGATAAGATGAGCTGTGATACAGAAAACTAACAGCTTTCCTACTTAGTCTGTGAGAAATCATACAGGAGATTCCTAGCCTGAGTCATAGCAAATTTAGCCCCAGTTTAGCTTTAGAACCATCCACTATATATCTTATGCACTAGATTGCTTAGAATCAGTTGTAATTGTTATTTCCTCTCTTTAAGGAGAGATTATGTTGGCATCAGACTACGAGAAAATGCATTTGATCCAAGAGGACAAAGGCAGTCCACCTTTCTGGATGATGTGGTAAACACCAGACTTCTTACTTCCCATCCTCTTTGACTGCAGGGCTACTGAGAACTCTGAAGGATGGCTGTTTCATACAGCTAAATAACCCGTTTATACAGTGACCAATAAAAGCCCATTACTGAAATGAGTATCTAAAGAGATTGGTGGTGAATAGCATCCAGGTGTAATGTATCCAAGGTAATTCAAGTTTTATGTTGAGTTTTCAGCAAGACAAAAGTCATCCACAGAGGACATTTGATTAAGTTGAAGTCAACTAAGCAAAGAGAATCCTTCATAAACTAAATCTGTCTGTGCATAGCAATATATCTTTCAGCCAAACTGAGAAAATCTTCGTGGGTGTGTTTAAAAACCCTCAGACCTCAGCAAGTGTCACAACTGGTGGGGTATCCAGATTAGAGCTGAGATAATACTGGGCTCCAGCTCTCATTTCCCTGCATTTCTCATGTCTTTCTGTCATCCCTCAGTCAAGACAGGTTCTTCTGTCTTTCCAGGTCCATTACAACTTAGCCTTTAGTGTTGCTTTGCTCTGGCTGAGTGACTTGGATGCTCAGACTGCACTGACAAGAGAGGAAATGTGAGTATTGCAGACCTAGGGCCCTGCTGTTACAGTGGGTTACACCAGTGTGAAAATGGAGTAAAAACAGCAGTGAATTGAGTCCAGAACTACTTGTTGGATTTATAGCACCAGACTAATAATCTTCTCATTCAAAACACCATACAGGAATTTTGAAAACTGCAACCGATACTTGTACCCCAACCGAATTAAGAGGGAAGCTATGATATTATCTTCATATGCTGGAATATTAATGGTAAGAGGGCAAGAAAGACTAATATTTTTTGCTTTACACACCTGTCTGGAAACACTTACTGTGCCCTGGATTTCTTTGTTCATTGAAAGAACAGTATGCAGACAATGCAAATATTACAAATCTATATTGTTTTTATCAGGTAGCCATTAAGTTTTGCTCAGCACTGAAAAACACAACAGGCAGTTTCAGTAGGTGGTCCTACATGTGTGTATACGTTGCTTATCTTGTCCCACCCAAGTGCAAAACAGTGAGCAAGTTTCAGAACCAGATCTCAGTATATTTTTACTAGCAGCATGAAACAATACTAGGAATTCATGGGAAGGCTGCTTCAGAGATCAAAGGGAGGGGATATGAGCTGGATTACATACATTTACTTTAAAGAATACTAATTCTGAGAGCCAAACCTCTCTCTTCCTGTCTTCACAGAACAGCATTCCCATTGAAGAGATCTTTGAGATTTACAGCATGAGGCCCTTAGCAACACACTGGCAGAACTCTGCAAATGTGAGTCATTTGATGGTTTTTTAAGTATCTCTAAGGGTCTGAGTGAAGATCTCTCTTACCTGTAGTGGCCTGGTCCTGCATTTAGTGCATTGGGCTCACATTCTAGGATTGTGATCCACACGGATCCACATAATTCCATTCTCCCATGGAGTAAGCACTGCTGAACAGTTCTCACATCAGCCATTATGGCTTAGAGCCTTGTGGGTGGTCAAAGTTGCTTTCCTGAGCATTATAGCCTGTAAACTGTTGTTTAAACAAGTAAAATTCTCCAAGCACTGCCCACTTCTTTGCTGGTTTTTCTGTCCTTCTCTTTCATATGGACTCTGCAGATTGTTCTTGGTCTCATTGACTTAGTCCCTTGTAAACTTTAATTCTTCCAGCTAAGAAAATATGCTGTATGCCTGACATAAGGCATTTGTCAGAGAAACCAAAGGTGTGACATTTGGCTAGAGACTTACTCTGCAAGACAGGTTCTTCCTTCCTTTTTTTGTAAACTATTGTATGCTGCTTAGCAGAGTGTGTCAACACTGCAGGTCTTTATCTGGGGTCTTGTTTAGGTATGTGCATACAGTCAGTGTTACACTTACAGAAGACAAATCTTGGAAGGACACTCTGACTCTCACATAGGCATTACATGATTCTGTTCAAGGAGATTCAGCATCTACATCCTAGGAATCCCTTCTAGCAAAGGATCAGAGATTGCACTTGTTGTAGTGCCTTAAATTCTCCCTTCATTGCAGTGTGAAAACAAGAGAATAAGAAAACTGTGCTAAGCCAATTTCCCTTGCAGTGACTCAAGACACAAGAAAATATTCTGTATGGCCCAGCTACTTAACAAATGAGCATTTGTACTGGAATATATAGATTTTATTTTCAGTAACACAGACTTTATTGATGTTTCAGTGGAATTGTAATCAGACTATAATACATGATTCACTTGTAATTTACAGCGCTTCACTTTTTTTTTTTTTTTTTTTTAAATCTCGGTCATGCTTAACTGTAATATTAATGACAGACTGCCACCCTGTGTCCAGAAGGGGCTATAGCTGAATCCAGCTCACTGTTATATGCATCAGAACAGCCTTGGCCATAATCTCTCTTAGCTGAATTTTCCCATGTCAAGAACTAGAAATGCCACTAAATGCCATGTAGGGCCACTTCATAACATGTTCATTAGAAGGAGGGATCTTTGCTTCTGGGAGGGAGCTATCTGTCTTTACTGTCAAGCTTCTTGTGGGCAGGAAGCTTCCTTTTTTCCAGGAATTTCCAACCCGGGATATTTTTAGACATCTCCATTTTGAGTGCACACGATACACTGCAGATGGGTGATGTTTTATTGGAAGTTTTCCAGCTACTTGTGCTGTTTCCCATGGAGTGGTTGTTTGGGTTGTTGTTTTTTTGGGTATTGTTTTGGTTTGGTTTGGTTGGCTTTGTTTGTTTGGGGTTTTTTTTGTTTGTGTATTTGTTTTTCTGGAAGGGGGAGCAAGTTACTGGGTTTGTTTTGTTTGGGCTTTTTTTTTTTTGCTTCAGTTTATATTCCAGTTTTATGCAAACAGAGATAAAAGACAAAGAAAGAACAGAAACAGTCTTTCTGTTCATCTCATTACTGTGAACTTGCCTAGATTCTGTCCCTAGTGTACTCAAGGATACTTCCTGGATGGTGATGACATAACAAAGGTACAAAATTTTCTGAAGAGGAAGATAAGGCATTGTTGTCAGGAACTCCAGTTTCTATTTCAGCCAACAATGCTGCCCATTTTCAATCTTAAAGGGCCTTTTAATCTTTAATGGTCTTAAGATCATTCCCACTCTATGAGAAAAGAACAGAAATGCTTCACTGAATTTGGAAGCAAAGGTTAATTTATTTTGCAAAGCCCTCGTTAATTTAAGAGGTTAAATCTATTGGTTTTGTTAACAATAACTGATGGAGCACAGCTTATGCATCCTTAAGAGCCCTAGACTCAAAGAACTGGAATTCCAGCCCATCTCAAAATTCTGTTTCTTTGGATCTCAGTTCTGATTATCTTTTTTTCCCCTCCAGTTTCCCATCAAAGTGTAATGGTGGAGATTCCAGTTATCCCTCATCACTTTTGAAGTCTTGGTTTAGATCTCCCTGAAGGTCAAGCATTAGCTTTACCAAGGTATATAGGTACTTTGGGAGCTGAAGTTACATACTGATGGGCTTTAGGATCCAAAAGATTTCTGATTCATGAGAAGGGCTATCCTAGCCTGAGATGGATGTAATGGTTGCTATCCCAACTGCCTGCCACATCTCAGAGTTTCCTTCCCTGTTGGCCAGAAATTTCAGGATCTGCCATGTGAACAGCTGAGCAGACCACAATCCCCAGGCTGTACCAGTATATACATGGCTATAAAATGCAGCTGTTCAGTTACTCTATGGATGACTGAAATATCTGGAAAGCAGGGATGGACACTTGAAGAAGCAGGGTGGGCCAAGCAGCCAGGGCCAATACTGCCAGCAAAGCTATGCTCATTTATCCATCAGGGCCTGTGAAGCAGTTATCTTCCAACTACTGACCACAAAAAGAATACCCATTAGGGCTGGCACATAGGTTCTGCAGCCATACTGATCTATCAATTGTTGTGTTTCTAGTACCACTGGAATCAACGTTTCAAGCTCTCCCTGCATCCATTTTCCATGCTGACTGCCCCTGAGGCTGCAGAATATACCTGGAAGCAAAGTGAGCACATTTCACCCCAACTCTCACGAGGCCAGAGCAGGGTGACATGGGACAGCTGCACCTGGCCCAGCAGAGCCACCAAGTCACAGCCTGCTGAGCTCCAACAGCTGCACACTGAAAAGATATTTGAAACCTTGGTCTGTGTCTATTCTCTTGCAGAGGGGGAGGTACAGGCATATTCTCATTGTAGCCTAGAAATAGGGTCTAGCTCAGGCTCCTGAAGTCCATGAGAATTGCAAAAGGAGCATTTTCCTCAAGTTGAGGTGAACAATAAGATTATACATGTCTAGCAGAATCAGCCTTCTTGTCTGACAATCACTTGTTTGTTCTTAAGCTTGGACTAATACCAGAGCTTTTACAAAGGTCAGACATACTACTGGCCAGTGAAAGAGGCACTCCCACTTCCCTGGTTTTTTTCCAAGTGCAGTAAAAATGGGAGAAACTTCGGGAGCATTAGAGAATTTGAAGCTGGGACCCCTTACCTCCAACCATATATTGCAACTGACCCCATGCAGCAGGTCTGTAAACCAGGTTGGTGGCAACCTGTAAGCAGAAGACGTCACAAGGCTCTTTATCCCTCCCAAGGCATCAAGTACCAGGCAGCAGCAGCAGCAGCACATGGTAAGAGCAACTGTCATCAAGCAAGGAGAGCTAAAAAGAACAGCAAGCAACTGGATTCAGTGACCAGAGGAAAGGAACAAATTGACAAAGTAGGTGTGAAGAATTCACAGAAGCCAGTAAAACTGTTTTTGCAACACTACCACTGAGTGTCACAGCCCGAGTGGCACCTGAGGCCACACAGAGCCCACAAAGCCTTTCTTGCCTGCCCTTCACAGCACTCTGTAAAATGAGATGCTTCATAGTAGCACTACTGGAGTGACCATCCTAAATTGGACTTTCACAGCAAATGTATGGTATCTATAAGTAGGTGGTGTCACTCAGAGCTGAAAAGTCAGCTCTAGGAACACTGAACATGCACATGAAAGGCACTCTTTTGGTTAAAATACCTGCAAAACTCATTCACTACTACCATTTTTAGGTTAAAGATAAAAAACCAAACCAAAACAAGCCAAACCATGCCAAAAAAGAAAAACAACAAACCACCACTGAAACAAACAAACAAAAAAGCAGTAAAAGATTATTTTTTTTATTAACAAAAACCTGATTCCATAAAGAGCCCACTAATGTCAGATTAACCTAGCATGTGCATGAATTAGACTCTGCCTTTCTATTTGTCCATAATTTGCTAAAGCCCATTGTTTGCTGCCACTTCACTAAGCAGGAGAGCTAAGAAAACATTCCAGCAGAAGAGATGGAGATGTCCTAGTACAGTAAAAGGGCTGCACCACAGTCCTGAGTCCCATGTGCATCCCATGTCACACAGCAAGAGGGAAGCTGATTTGCTGTGTAGTCCCCATCTTTTCTGATGGATTTGGCCCTGCCTGCTGTGCTTGTGCTTATTATAATTTATACCCTGCAGGGAGCTGCAGAAGCAAAACAAGACATCTCTCCAGGGAAGTCTGAAACAGATTCAAAGGCAAGGACTGCAAAGGAAGCAAAGACACAGCAAAGAACCTGACTTCATGTACCTCAGCTGTAGGTGAGCTAACTGGTATCTTCTACCTTTCAGCTTTAGTATAATTCATTTGCAACTTGTGTCTGGGGAGATTTCTGTTTTTCTTAGCAGCTATTGCCTCCTTCCCACACCTCACACTTGTACCTGAGACTCTGACATTCCTTTCTTCTCCCTTAGCCACCTCTCTCCTACTTCTTTGCTAGTGCATTGGGAGTTTCCATTTTCCCAGTGCTTCCCTACTGTTCCCAGTTGCTTCTCAACCCACCATGCTACTCTGCCAGAGAAAGGGTGCAGAACTTCAGACATAAGGGAGTACATACTTTCCCTTGTCCATAGTGCTGTACAACTCCCACACATGACCCAGAGTGGGGCACTCTGGATTTCCCTGCATGTGACACGAGGGTTGTGCCTCTCAGGATGATGTACTTTTCTTCAGCTCTCCCCTTTAACCATCCTGCTTTCTTATTCTCTTAAAGGACTCAGCAAAAGCAAAAAGCCTCTCTCTGCAGTGGCAATGTTGCTCTAAAACCTAACTGTCTTCCATTCCCCATTTGTAGGTCTCGGATGGTTTGCCTCTGTTATGTCCATGCTGGGCTGTCCAAGAACAATTCCCATTTCCTAGATGGGCTGTCACAATCTTCATCCTTGTACTAACTCAGGGTATAGACATCCATCCATATTGTACAGCTGTATTAACCCAGCCTTGGAGATGGTCCTGTACTCTAGTGCAAGATACCTGCTAGAGGAAAAAACAATAAACACTTGTGAAGCAAAACTGTTTTTCCTCTTCTACCTGCTGATTCTCAGTCCTTGAACCTATTTATGGAGATTCCAAAAGGTAGCACTAAATGAGAAAGCCTGGGGGTGGTTAAATTTAATCAGGGATTCATAGAATCATTGAATCATCTGGGTTGGAAAGGACCTCTGAGATCACCAAATCCAACCCTTGATCCCCTACCACTGTGGTTCCCAGACCATGGCACTGAGTGCCAAGCCCAGTCTCTTTTTAAATATCTCCAGGGATGGAGAATCCACCACTTCCCGGGGCAGCCCATTCCAATGTCTGATCACCCTCTCTGTAAAGAAATTCTAATATCCAACCTAAACCTCCCCTGGCACAACTTGAGACCCTGCCCTCTTGTCTTGCTGAGAGTTGCCTGGGAAAAGAGACCAACCCCCCCCAGGCTCCAACCTCCTTTCAGGGAGTTGTAGAGAGTGATGAGGTCTCCCCTGAGCCTCCTCCAGGCTGAACAGCCCCAGTTTCCTCAGCCTCTCCTCACAGGACTTGTGCTAGAGTCCCTTCACCAGCCTGGTTGCCCTCCTTTGGACCTGCTCCAGCACCTCAATCTCCTTCCTGAGCTAAGAGGCCCAGAACTGGACACAGTACTTGAGGTGTGGCCTCACCAGTGCTGAGTACAGGCGAAGAATCCCTTCCTTGGACCTGCTGGCCACGCTGTTCCTGATCCAGGCCAGGATGCCGTTGGCCTTCTTGGCCACCTGGGCACACTGCTGGCTCATGTTCAGATTCCTGTCAATCCAGATTCCCAGGTCCCTTTCTGTCTGGCTGCTCTCAGCCACTCTGTGCCCAGCCTGGAGCTCCCCATGGGGTTGTTGTGGCCAAAGTGCAGGACCCGGCACTTGGCCTTGTTGAACCTCATCCCGTTGGAATCAGCCCAACTCTCCAGTCTGTCCAGGTCCCTCTGCAGAGCCCTCCTGCCTTCCAGCTGATCCACACTTCCCCCCAGCTTAGTGCCGTCTGCGAATTTGCTAATTGTGGACTCAATCCCCTCATCTAAATCATCAATAAAGATATTAAACAGAACTGGGCCCAACACTGATCCCTGGGGGACACCATGGCCACCAACTGGATGCAGCACCGTTCAGCACCACTCTCTGGGCCCGGCCCTCCAGCCAGCTACAAGGTGACCTTACAGTGACTTCCCAATATTTGAAGGGGGCCTATAAGAAAGCTGGGGTAGGGCTTTTTACATGGGTGTGTAGTGAGAGGACAAGGGGAAACGGTTTCAAACTTGAAGAGGGGAGATTTAGGTTAGACATTAGGAAAAAATTCTCTCCTATGAGAGTGGCAAGATGCTGGACCAGGTTGCCAAGGAAGTTTTGGCTCCCTCATCCCTGGAAGTATTCAAAGCCAGGTTGGATGGGGCCTGGAGCAACCTGGTCTAGTGGAAGGAGTCCCTCCCCATGCAGGGGGTTGGAACTGGAGGATCTTTAAGGTCCCTTCCAACCTAAACCATTCGATGATATGATATGGAGGGCAGTTGGAACAGATATAAATAACCAGACTCTTCAGATGATGGATTTGGCTAGCAAGATATTTTGGCTCCAGAGTTTAAGATCATCCCACAGCCAATGCAGTGCACAGCCAATCTGTGGGACATGTGGATCCAGGATTTAAGCAGAAGCTGGATGAATACTTGGAAGACAAATCCACTGAGAGAACCAGAGAGATGCAACCTCCTGCTCAGGAAACCTCTTGAGCAAAAAAAACCCAGTTGTGGTCTTGAAGACTGAACAAAGTATCATATGTATTTGCTTCAGATCCACCCCTTCCCCTGGTGCCTACTCACAGTCACCATTGCTGTCAAGTTATTTGACAAGCAGGACAAGTGGTCTGACCCCTGATGGCTGCCCTACATTTGTAGCTACAGTAAGGGATTCACTGCCCCTGCCCCAGTCTCTCAAGATCCAAATTTCATCACCAGCCCACTGTATTAAATGATCAAGGACCATATGGAACCCAAAGGACAAGAGGGCTCCACAAAGCAAGCATGATCACAGAAAGAACAAAAAAAGTGTATAACATTTCCAAGCCTGTCAGAGATCTTTGAGGAATACAAATACAGACCTGAACCTAGAAGTTGTTCCTTTAAGTTAAATCAATTTGCTTAGCATTAACCATTAGGAAGAAGTTATTTTTGATCCAAAGAAGATATGGAGTCATAGAAAAATATTTAAATCTTCTGAAGAAAAACTCAAAATTGTGCTGATTATCCTTTTATTTTGAAAAAAAAACAGTCAGATTTTTTAAAAATTTTATTTAACTTTTTTTATCTTTTAAAAAATTTCAAACAGATATCAAATTTAATTCCCTGATATTTTAGCTCTGGTTTGCACTTAAGACTTTGTGATTACTAGACTGAAAGGAAAATATTTGAAAAGCCTGGCCTAGGACTTATAGCACAAAACTTTTACTCAGGTTATCTTCAATTACACAAATGAGACAAACTGAGAAAAAAGGCTCCTGGTAGAACCCAAAGATGATCATCAGCAGAATAAGTTTATTTGAATAATAAACATGAGTTTCAACCTGTCCTTCCAATAAGTTCAAAGTAGCTCTGACTTTGAGGCTGCCTGTTGCCCAGATTTCTGAAGACCACTAGAAAAGTGGGTAGTCTGAGAACTGCACAACACTCCTAAATAAAGGCCCAGAATTAAGACAGTACTGATCATCTCTGGGATTAATCGGATCAGACTTAAAACTTACCACAATGTTCTTGCTAAACAACTTCTTATTTCTTAACTTCAGCTGCAATTAAAGTTTCTTCAGCTGAAGAAATGACTGTGCAGTTGTGTTTTGCTTCAATGGCTCATAACTGACTTCCAGAAATCTGTAGATATCTCAAGGAAAATATCCCTGTACAGATTCAGAAAGCTCTTCTCTGCCTTAAATAAGTGGTATCCATCCTTCAGTTTCCAGCCTCTTTATCTATGAACTCTGAAACACATTAATATAGAATTTCAGCTGTGAAGTCTGGATAGATGTGATAGTCCTTTATTACACATTTTTTTTTGCATCATTTCCTCTCTCATACACTTACTCCTGTTGAAGGAAATGGCAGTGATACCTGGTCTGAAGGTACCTGAAAATCAGGACATCACCTACTGCTATTGCCCTTTGTTTAGAGAATGACACTGGAGAGAGGGAAGGGAAAAAACATTCATTCTCTTCATTGAGAAAGGACTTCTCTTTTACCCTATTTTGTTGGATGTAGCACTATGTGTGGTGTACTGTTCACAGACTCTGTTGTTTTCCTTGCTGAGGCAAAACGAAACAAAGTTTATTCACCTGAGGGTCCATTTATATCCTAGTACTTTCCCAGGGTCCTCCCAGAAGACCATCCCAAGTTCCTTGCACCAAGACCCGGTATTTTTCCACTGTTTTTCAGTAATTTTTCACCATCCCTCTAGTAAACAGGGTAACTTGATTAGCACATCCATTTGTCACCCACATTATTTTCACCACTTCCTACATCTCCCCCTTTCTTTTAAGTTTTAGCAAACTTCTCAATTGCACAACTTAATACAAACTAAAGGTAAACAAAAATCAACAGGATGAAACCTCCCAATATAATATTTTTCCTTAACATTTTTGCAAAAAGTTTCCATCCCTTTTCAACTTCAATTTTTTAGGCTCACACAACACAAGACATCCCAGCCATGTTCATAAGCAAGGAGCAAAAAAATCAACAACTGTATGGATGGTCAGAGGGGATGTTCATCCTTTTCCTTTGAGGTTGGTCTCACAAATCTTGCCAGTATACAGCGAGGTCCAGAATCTGTGGAAACACAAGCATACCCTTACTTCCAGGTAATGAAAGGAAATTACCCTTCCCATAAATGAGTTTAGGGTCCCAGATTTTGACATAATCTTTCCCTTGCTGTATACTTTGTGTCTTTCCAAACCGTTTCTCTATTGGGGTCACATCATTTTCTGCTTGGTTTAGGATGTTTAAGACATAGAGTCCTTTTTGTAAGCATTCCTGGGGGGTGCATCCCAGGCTTCCCCTTTTCTGTTTTGTTAACATGGCTTGTAAAGTGCCATGTGCTTGTCCCATTATCTGTTCTTACCTGTGCTGGAACACCAAGCACTGCAAATACAGCTAGAAGATGCCTCTTGGCATCTTGAGGCTTTCCCCCAGTATGAGCAGACACAAAGATAGAGGCTGAAAAAGTGTCAGTGGAAACATGAACGTATTTTAGACCTGACCCATAGCTGCTAGGTCAGCAATCTTATTGCCTTCTGCCACAGGGCCAGGAAGGTTTTGCCTAGATTGTACAGAATTGCTCTTCAGCTGAAAGGTCTGTGGATGACTCCTGTGTATCACACAGTCATTCAAAGTTGTGCTCATCTCCTGCACCTTGTCCTGGGCTTTTAGAAGTTTTATGCAATGTGGAATACAGACAAAGGAAGGAATAATTTTATGTCTGACCTGTGCTGAAGCTTTCATTTCTGTTAATGATACAGGAACAAAACAGGACTGTTGTGTCTAGCTCAAGTAAATAATCAAGCTCACTAGGTCCTGTTGACAGCTATATCTTAGACTTAGTAAAATCAAGTTACAGATATTTAAACTCAGTGGCATCATTTGATAATATTTTCTCTTTCAGCAGCTGATAAGCTCAAAGGCAAACTAGCCAGACAGAAAATTAACAACAGACTATTTATATGTGTGAATGTTTTGCATTTGAAACTAATTCCTTCCTATTTACAAATTCTGCAAACAACCAACAAGCCCTGAATTACCTAGGGTACAATGTGAACATGGTGGAAAAAGGAAAATTAAATATTAATTAAGTTTGCTGGATTACCTAAAAGGGCAATTGCACACTCATTTTGTGCATTTATAGCCAGAGAAACTTAAGGCAAGCTGATCCTGTGCTGCCCTCAGCGAAACACCACCTCAGAGACCTTGGTATTGTGCAAGGGCATCTTTCCAATATCCAAACAAAATGCAGTCTCAAGTTATTTTGTCTTCAATATCTAGAAACTAGAATCCACAAAGTCCTGCTTCTTTACATGCAGCAAAGGGTATTTTGGTAGTAGGAGTTTTAGACACAGCTCTGAGGCCACTTGCTTACTTAGGTTATAAAGATTACTCCTTGCTTCTTGTGCAAGAAAGATGTTTGTGAAGCAAGATGGGAGAGCTGAGAGGCAGGATAATTTCTAAGCATAATTCAAGTCTTCACAAACAGTTAAAAAAGCATCAGCCCTAAGACAGCAAGCACAACCTCAGACAAAAACTTTGCCATAGACCTATCCCAGCATGTTTTTCCTAACCTGGGGTATTATTCCAGTAGAAGCCTTAGAGCCAAACAACGGGTTTGAGAATAACTGAAAGTCAGTTGCAGATTTATGTCATTTTCATTTGCTTCTCTTGAAAAAAGTATAGCTTAACAAAAGCATGACTATAAGGTGTGTGGGTTTCCCTGCCCCTTTAAGGGTCCCTGGACTCAGAGCTGCAAACCAATGCAGACCATTTCCTTTATTAAATCTTCCCTTAGTCTCAAATTCATGCCTTCTCCCTACCCACTCTCTTCTGTCTTCTCATTTTGTTACCTGAATTTGCTGAATGGTTAATTTAAAGCTATGCCGAAGAGATAAATTAAAAAACAGCAAGTAAGAAAAGTATCAGAAAAGTATCAGTATCAGAAAGTATCCACAAAAGTATCAGAAACAGCTACTGTTGCAAACAGGCAGTTACCTGTTACTGTTGCAAGACAGCAGCTAAGGGACAATGAAATACTAATGAAACATGGACATAATTACAAAAGAGGAGCTCATGAAAAGTCTAATAATTAGCTTTCATAGCTGGACTAATCCATAAACACTAATTTTTTTAAGTACCCATATGTAGCTAATAATAATATAATATTTTGTTTTATATCTTCGTCCATTCTTTGACAACTATACCCTTAGCTGAATGTTTATGAAGGTAAGAACAATGAAATGTAAATTCACCTCAAATTATTCTACATCAGTGGGGGGCAAAGCTGTAGCCCAGCTTTGTCCATTGACCTCTCTCATTGTTAATGTTTGCATGTCAGATAGAACTCATGATGAATACTGGATGTCTGCCTGTATTGGCAGGGAGAGACTATATTTGACCTACAACCAGTGATGCAGACATTCAGAAGCCACCTTAACAACTTCACAGTGAGCTACCTGGCTCCAGAGAACTTGCAGAAGGTCAGACTAGCAAGCCACTCACCCTGTGTGCCACTGGAACAGACTGTCCTGCTGCAGAACAGAAATGCTTTACTTTCCCTTCAGAACACCTATATAAGGCAAGAACTGCCTACACAAGCAGTAGTGATTGCCTAGGATAACCATGTCACTTCAGCTCCAGCAGAACAAAAAATGGATGCTTTATACTCTGTGAACATTTTTTGTTGTTGTTGTTTCACTAGGGCCTGTTGCAGGACTTCTGTATGAGGGAGCAACTACTATCACTTGGAAAAGTCAGTAATGCAAGAAAGTACAGCAGTGTCTCAAGGGAGGATTGGGGTTTGGAGGTGTCTTTGCTTGTGCCTGGCATATTTGAAAGGAGCAAGATGTGAGAAAAGTTTGAAAATGGCTGCTTTTTGCCTAGAAAAGGCCTTAAAAAGATGCAATAAAAAACTGGAAATAAAAGGCATTCTACAAAGAGCTTCTTTTTCCGATGTTGCTGTGGAAGGGACAAATAACAATAGTTTGCATTAGCTTCAAAAGTTGACCGGAGGGAGGAGCTTGTAGCAGTAATTCAAGCCCTGAGAGAAGTCCCTCAGGGAGGAGGCAGAATCTCTTCTGTTCCTGGAGGCTGTTGACAGGGAGGGGCCCACAGGAGGGTGGTTTAAGCATAGCAGATTCTGCCCTGGAGACAGACGTGAACTCTGAGATCTTATTTTTTTCTTGGTGGGAAAAATGGTGTTGCAACCTCAAGGCAGGAGACCATTATGACTAGCAGCAAGTA
Organism: Heliangelus exortis; assembly: GCF_036169615.1. Taxonomy (NCBI): domain Eukaryota; kingdom Metazoa; phylum Chordata; class Aves; order Apodiformes; family Trochilidae; genus Heliangelus; species Heliangelus exortis. The sequence goes on along the minus strand of NC_092427.1, from coordinate 22,538,311 downwards.
CCAGAGCACATGTATCACCTGAGTGAAAATAATTTTACAGACCCTTTTTTAGTCACTGTTCCTCCAACAATGCTAGGAAACACGTTTAGGTAGCACAGTAAAAGATTGTTCTCCTACTCCTGCACTGTCAGATATGACATTATAACTCTCTACAACTATCTGAAAGGAGCTTGTAGTGGGATGGGTGTTTGCCCCTTCTCTCAAGTAAATAACAATAGAACTAGAGGAAATGTCCTTGAGTTGTGCCAAGGAAGGTTTAGACTCGATGTTAGGAAGAATTTATTTGCTGAGGGAGTAGTCAGGTGTTGGAACAGATTGCCCAGTGAGGTGCTAGAGTAACCCTCCCTGGAGGTATTCAAAAACTGTGTAGAGGACACACTTCAGAATATGCTCTCATTGGCATGGTGGTTTTTTTCTGGGTTAATGGTTGGATCCAGTTATCTTAGAGGTCTTTTGTAAACATGACAATTCTGAGATTCTGTGAACACCAAGCACAGATGAGGCCTTAAATTTCTCCAGGTAAATATCATTGACCTTCTAAAAACAGAAAAACCTGCAAAAGTATGCTGCAGGGACTAATCTCAGGTTGTGTCTGGGCTCTTGGTGACATTTACCCATCCCTAGCAATTTTTTATACAGCAAACAATACTTCACAGTCAATTCCTTTGCAAAGGATTTCCATATCTTGCATGAAACCATCCCAGCTGTGCAATGAATGTCAGTGAATGCTTCGTCACATAAAGCTGTATGAGGTCCACCCAGGTGAGGAGATGACCCAGTGTCAGAAGACCATCACATCACTGTGGCCAGACATCACATGGCTGTGATCCTCCCGGCTGAGTGGGAAGCAGTCCCACGTCTCCTTAAATATCCTTCTCCCTGCTTCAGAGCCTGACACAGCATTGGTTTCCAGCCTCACTTCCCAAGGGAGTAGATGGACACAGAAGGAGCTTTTTCTCCACGGCGTGCCCTGGGAGTCACGCTAGCAGCCCTGTTATGAGCAAGCAGGAGGAAGGTCCTTTGCGGGAGCCTGTGCCTCAGGAGAGTCAGTGCATTACGGGTATGCTGGGAAAGAGGCCACAGCAGTGAGCTGGAAAATGTCTTTTCACATTTCTCCTTTAGAAATCTACTTTATTTTAGGAATGTTTTCTTTGTGTTACACAAGCTCTGCACAGGAGGTATGGGCTGCTTTAAAGCGACTGCAGACTGTATGTATGTACACTCCACAGGCTACACAGGCAAGGCCTCTTTGGAGCCTATGTAAAACCTGTGTGTGCTTGAGAACCTTTCCCACTTGTAAAGCAGTGCGGAGGTTTCTGGGGTGCCCTGTCCCAAGGGACTGGGGACGCCGATGTTCCCTGGCAGAGACTCCTGCAGCAGGGGGACGCGGCGCCTGACAGAGACCGCCTGGTCCTCAGGTGAGGCGCTGTAGGCAACAGAGAGGCTTTGCCGCCGGCATTCGCAGCGGCCCCGTCCCGCAGGGGTCCCCTCAGCCTTGCCAGCGGCCATGGGCACAACTGCTGCGCCACGGCTGCCGGGAGACCAACGGAGCGGGACCCCGGGACCCCGGGACTCCGGGACTCCGGGACTCCGCCTGCGGGACAGGCGCTGCCCCTGCCCGCAACCAAGATGGCGCCCGTGGCCTCCCCGCCCCTCGGCGGCGGCCCGGGGCGTGTGCCGGAATGCGGGCGGGGTGGACGACGTGGCGAGGCTCAGCCCCCTCCACCGCCCAGCGTTGCCCGGCCGCCAGCCGCCCTGGCCCGAGTAGGCTACGGGGTGAGGCAGGGGTGGCCGTGGGGGTTTGCTGGGGGAGGCTGCGGGCGCGGTAGGGGTTAGCGCGGGGCGGCTGATCTCGCCTGGCCGTGGGCAGCGCGGCGGCGCCCGGATTCTCCCACGCTCTGCAGGGCAGGGGCAAGGCCGGGGCCGGCGTCTCTGCCTGGGCAGCCGCTGCTCTGCCAGGGCCTGCGGGGCTCTGGGGCCGCTGTGGAGCCCGGGGTGGGGGGGCAGGGGAGGAGGGCGGTGGCTGTCACTGCCAGGCCGGGGCTCCGGCGTGCGGAGTCCGCCCGTCCCCTTCCCCCCGTGGGGAAGGTGAAGCCGTCTCCCCGCCCCCTCCGGGCTCCGGAGTCCCCTCTCAGCAGCCCCGCTGCTCTCATCCCCCTCCCCTCCGTCCCCATTGACTCTTTGCAAGAAAAGAAAATCAGAAACCGAGACTTCTCTGTCCTGGGTACAGTAAAGGCCAGAGATGAAAGCAATGGGACTTGCCGCTGCGCAGTTCCCGAGGTGTTCTGTGCGGTTTTAAAGACGGATTTGTTTTTTCCTCCTCCACCAAAGGCCTGAAGGGTTGTTTTCACTTCCAGAGATTAAAACCGAAGCGGCGCTGGCAAAGAACGGACATGCTTGACCCTTGCCTGCAGTCGCTTGTGTTGTGCTACGCTGTTTACCCGAAGAGGAGAGGCTGAGACCTTGTTAATTTCATCGTTGACTTTTTCTCGGGTTATGTTATAATCGTAACAATAAAGTAAAAACTGCGGAAAGAGCACCTGCGAACTGAGCATGGTAGGATCTTGAAAAAAAGGTATCGACGAAAAGAGGAAGGGAAGGAATGGCATCGCGGGAGAGGCTGTATGAGCTTTGGATGCTTTACTGCAGTAAGGTAAATATTTGGAGTTGAGATTGTTTGTGTTTACACTCTTGTGTTTGAAAGGTATTTAAAATGTATCTCTAACATCTTTTAACACATACTTCTTAGAAGTCTCGTAGACTTGTTCTAGCTTCTGGTAGAGGTATAACAGCTTCCTGGACTGTTTACAACCTGATCTCATGATTTGCTTTGTGATTTGTTTGGGCTTTTTTGTTTGTGGTGTGAACTGCACAGTGTTCATGGCTCAGCTTAAGCAGTAGCTGTATCTTTTAACTATGTGAATGTGTATGTTCATATAATTCTTTGTTTTGTAGGGCCAAGGCATTAAGATGTATTGTATTAATTTAATACCCTGCTGTCTATTATTTAGCTTTCTATTTAATGTTTTCTGTGCAGCTTCAGTTTCATTTGAACTATATTAGTGCAAGCCTTCCAAAAGAGCGGGTTTATTAGGTTACTCCTGAGTCTTCCTTTGCTGGTTATCACCATAATATCTCAGTACTCTTAATAACTGTGAATTTCCTTCACCTGACAGGAATGTTATTAAGATACTGTGCTGTTTCCATTTGTATTTTACAGTGTTAAACAATGTATATGTTCAAGCACAGTAAGTATATGTATAAGCACAGTCCTAATTGCCACTAGGTATGTACACAAATTGGATTGCAGATTATCTAAATAGATATCTGTAAATTAAGGAATATACAAGAAATAACTGTAAAAGCAGGGGAAAGGACTGGCCTGTTGTCATATAGGAATTTGGTGGCAGTGGCAAGGATAGCTTTGGGTGGCCTTATTCTCTGGTTTTCTTTTGCTGTTTCTATCTGCAGTTTCATGCCTTGTTTATACAGTGTTTTCTCTAATTTTTCAAACGAGTAGGACAATAAGGGTGGAGCAAACATTCTCTGGTTCTTCCCAGTTCATTTCAAGGTCCATATCAAGAGCATGGAATGTGAGACACTAAGTACAGAACATCTTAACACAAGTGCACAAAGAAGTGGATGAAGCTTCCACAAAACAGTCTTGATTGTAGCTTTTTAAAATTTTTTGTGTTTGCAATCCTGTGCAGTTAAAAATAAAACTGGTGCAAACATAACAGTGTTTTACAGACTTTTACAGCTACCCAGGTGGGTGATCTCTTAGGTTGAGACGTATTTGCATAGACCTTTGCCTTTTAAACTGATGTAGTAATGCTAATGGCAGTAGGAAATGGAGTAGCACTGGAAGAGATGGGTGTTTTGCCAGTGAATTTCATCGATGTGGGAACAACAGAGACACTCTTAACAGTCTCCAAGAATCGGTGTTTTTCTCTGCTTTGGGAGACACAGGGCTACAGAGATGAGCCAAGCTCTGAATTTCTTTGCCCACCTGGTCCTTGTTTCTTTTTTCCTTAGTTCTTTATAAAATTCTTCTGCTTGAACCTTCCATTCAGATAGTATGCTTTCCATCTGCATGTTGTGTGCATGCTAGCAGGAAGTTTGTATAAATAAAGGAGTGCTAGCTAAAAAGTGTGCTTTAAATCACTTAGGGGATGTTCAGGCTCTTTATGGGAATGATGCATATGCAGTGTAGTCAGCTCCTAGATGTGGTGAGGATGGATTATTTAAAAAAAAATGTTTTAATATAGTAAGCCTCCATGAGCTGTTGGTGACTTTTTTAGCCTTTCTTCTTCCAGACTTGTATATTAAGGGCATGATTAAGTGGATTTGTATCTTGATAAGGACATTCCTAAGTAGGAAAATATATATATATTTTAAAGTAAAATAGCTTGTCTTCAAAATTTGAAGGCAACTTGAGTGATTTCAGAAAAAGAGTCTTCACTTTTTCAAAAAGTGCTAGACACAAAAACCTGTTTTTTCCTTCTTTCTCAACTGCTTCAGGTTAAAATGATGTCTCATTCTGCTTCAGGCAGGGATCCAGCATAACAGTGTTTCATCTTGGATTAGGTTTGGTGGAGTTAAGGGCAACAGAAGATAGGTCTTAGGATGCAAAATGTTGTGAAACCTTAATGTAAATGACATTGTTCAGTCATGTATTGAAAACATCTGTGAACTGTACTTTGTTCTCCTTGGAGGCTCTAGGACAATGGGAAAGTGTAGCAGTAAATAATCACCAGTGACAGGATACAGTGGTTTAGGGAGAAATATCTTTATACCCCAGGGCTGCCCAGTAAAGTGTATTATCATATCCTGTGTGTTGCACTGTCATGACTTTGTGGCTGACATCCTGGGAAGCAAAGCCAGGCAATTTCTCCAAACTAAAAAAACTGCTGGAGAGCCACAGTTGAATAAGATCAGAATTTTTTATGCCACAAATCCCAAATACGTTGTTTTAGTTTTTGCAGCCTTGTTGAAGAAAGCATCAGTGAAATCCAAGCTCTTTTTTTATGTGATGCTTCAGATTGTGGCTAGTAAGTTGCCTTGTTTGTTTTGCCTTTTTTAGATACTCGGGATAGTGTGTGAAATACAGCACCCTGAGCTACCTCAGCATGGCTTTTCAAGGCTTTAAAGTGATGAATAATGTTGTGTTACTATCTTGCAATACATCCTGGGTCATGACTCTTGTTCTTTGTGATGGTGTTCTTGTTCACTTGACATCTCTGGCAGAGTCAGGTGTCAATTGCAACTACTTTTGAGCAAAGTAGCATTAGGAAGGCATATTTCTGTTTGGTTGCCTTTTGTGAAGGAGATTTAGGCAGACAGCAGCATGGAACTAGAATCTCTGAAGAAGTATTCTTTGGATTACAACATATATGATGTGGTTGCTTATTCTTTTTTTCTTTCTCTTAAGAGTATGTTTCAGTGACTGCAAAAGTTCATTTTTAGTTGATATCCAGCTGTTTTTAATTTAAGTTTCTAATCGAAGGTTGTGGTTTGGTTTTGGAATTTTTTTCCTGCTTCTGTTCCCCTAAAAATGCTCCTGTAGGGTATAGATACAAGGCTGCAGATTATGGTCTGCTGTTTAAGATGGCCAGGGAAAGTGGTAGCCACACATGATTTACAGTGCTTCTGATGTTGGATGGAAGCAGTTTAAAAATTCTTTAGATTTAGTGAAGTTTAGATTTGTGTCACTGGAATTGTATCACAACGTCATGTTGCTAACTCTATGAGCAGTTCCTGTCTTTAGTTTTTAGGTGGTTTTTTGTTTTTTGTTTTTTGTTTTTGTTTTTTTTTTTGTTTGTTTGTTTGTTTTTTGTTGTTGTTGATTTGTTTTGTGGTTTTGTTGTCAAATTTTCTGCAAAGAAGGCATTGTTAAGCATACAACTTGCTGTCACACTTTTTTGATTATTTTCTTTTTTTTTTTCTGTTCAATTCTGTTAATGTCTAGTGCTGTTACTCACCTGATTATTGATATAAATGCAAGCTGCTATCATCTCATCCAAGTGTAAGAACATGTGCATTTTAAGATAGTTGAAATATGTATAGAATAGATAACAGAGGCCCTTTCCGTACAAATCACAAGGAGAAATTTTCTCCTGCAGGTTGGGTAGACAATGACAAGGTTTTTGGTTCAGAGCTTCCAATAACCCATATGGGAGCACAATCACTTCTCATGGAAGTGCCTAAGCAGCCATTGCCTGAAAATACATCAGGAGAAGAGCACTATTAGGTGAACTGAAGTAGTCTGGGAAAAGGAGATGCTTTCATGTATGTCTGTGATCTTTTCATGTTCATTTTGACTCAGTTAATCTCTACTAGTTTTGCTCTGTAGCCTTAGACCAGCATGGCTGTAATAATATTACTATTGTAATATTGGCTGATTAACCTTTCCTTAGATGTTAATTGTGTATCAGTATACAAAATTAATTCATGTTTTATAGTGCTCTGAAGTTACTGTAGATTCAAATTAGAGAGATTCAACCTCTATGTTATCTGTAAGATTTTAACTATGTGTATTTCATTTTCTCCAGTTGTTCTGGTAGATCTTTCAGACTTTTAGACATAAAACACGTCAGCATTTTAATATCTTTTATTCTACTCAATGACCAGATACTCTTTTATATGGAAAGATATTTTTCTCTATTAAGAAAAAAAAAATAGCCCAGTTGCCAGTTGCCTTCATGTAGGGTTTTGTAAACGCAGGTACTTAGCTGCCACATGTACCTCAAAAATTCCCAGTTTTCTTTGTATTGCAGTGGTTCTGAGCTTTTTCTTGCACTCTCATCTTCAGTAGAGCCCTGATGTTTAAACATGGCCTTATCTTGTAGGTGATACAATACTTTGAAGGGAAAGTTCCGAGTCTGTTCTTCATCCATCTTCTAGGCTGTGCTTCACATTTCAGAGTGGGAACATTCAGTCATAGGATCCTCAATATAATAGGGTCTCTCTGTGTTAGCAGTTTGAAAGCTGATCATAATGTTCTGGTCTTTCATAATGCAAAGAGCTGAGACAATCACATCTCTTGCTGTGTTCAGAGCAGCAGACTTGGGCATCAGCTGTCATCTTAAATGTGCTTTCTTATGTTGTGCTGTACTTCTCATTTGTTCCTACAAAATCTGATTCTAATGAGGTAAATGTGTTGTAATTTTCTCTCTGGCATAGTGAAGGGTGTCTAATATATTATAAATATATTTTCATTTACTATTGCAGCATTGAAAGCGATATGGTACGTGTTTATAGGAGAGCATTTTCTAATATTAAATATTCTAAAAATGTCCAAAAGTGGTCAAATTCTCATTACCTTGAGTTATTTTTTCCTCATCTGGGGTCATTATAGGTTCCCTTACAGGAATCAGAAGATGACTTGAATGAGAAAGTCATTGGTCTTGGGAGAAATTGTTTTTTCTTTGCTAGTCAGGAGCAGATGACTGAAATGTGTGAAGGGTTACAAACTGTGGTGTGCCAGCAGTGTAAGATTTTCTGGAATTATGTTCCTGTCTGTATTATTTGAAGAGCATTGCTGTGCAAATACTTAAAAGCTGAAGCTTTAAGAACTAACACCTGCATTTAATTGGCTGTTATATTCACATTCCGAGTACTAAACAAGTCATTTAAATTAATGTGCACTCTGTCTTGCTAAACTAACCTAACTGGCTGCCACTTACCAAAGGGGTCCTCCCATACTGTCAGCATCCCTTCAGTTGTGTTTTACAATCTACAGATTGCCTCCCAGACAGTATTTTGCAGTTCAATTTAGTCCCTCACCAACATCAGAAGATCAGGATATGTAATGTGGTGTTCAGGAAGTGACAGCAAATGTTCAAAATATTATGAAGTTATAAATAATGGTTCATCAGTTTATATTAAATACTATGAGGTTTTACTTGTAAGAGATTTTTAACTTGTGTCTCTGTAAAACTGGAGAATGTTTGTAAATAAACTGAAGAAGATCATGATCAGATCAGCTTTTAGATAAGACTGTTGCAGGGCTGCATAAAGCAGCATGATAGAACTGAATTTGTTCAGCTAAAAGATGTAGTTGTGTTTCTCAAAGAAATGTGGGTTTAGTGAAATTATGCTTAGTTATGGTGAGATGCATGTAATTCAACAAAAATATAATTGTTAACATTAAACTCTAAGCCCCATGTAAAACACTGACCTTTACATCCCAAATATGATCTCATCTGGACTTAAACTGCTCTTGTCTTCTTCTTGTGCGATTGCTTCTCTGTCAGTGATTCATATCACATTGCTATATATTGCCTTTGTTATATTAGATAAAGAAGTATTCATCTTACAGCTGAATGGAATTCTCAAGTAAGCCAAACGTTCAGTAAAAGTACTTTTTTGTAAGTCATTGTCATATAAATTCATGCCTCTACTCAAACTAGTAAGTGAAGATTTATTAAACATTTGCTCTATTCTGAGAGTGTAAATTGTATGAGTGAGTCACAACTCACTTTCTGCCGTGTATTGGTGAAAATATCTTGGTTCTGTCTTTGAGATGCTGTATTAAGAATGGATATAGGTAAGAAAAGTTGGCCTTCAATTCTGAATCTACTCTCCGCTATTTAAAGAAATGTCTCATAGCCCAAGAACATAGTTCTAATCCTTAAAAATATAGAACTTTTCATATAAATAACTGGCATTCATATACGAGACATGGGTCTCTTAAATTAGTCCTTACCTTCCTTAATTATGGACCAGGTGACCTTGTGCTGATGGTTGTTCAGGCACAGAACAGAAACTGCCACAGAGAATGCAGACTTCAGGTTGAAATGAGACAACAGATAAATTGAAACTGACAGAGATGTAGGAAAACCATAACATTTTGCAAGATAAGGAGAAACTATTTTTGTTTCTTATAATTCTATATTGGGCAATACTTATCTGTAGCTGCTACCTTTAGATAAAGAAGTCTCTGAGGTCTGTCCATGCCTTTACTCTAAGATTCAGTGTTTTCCAGGTGTCCAGCATGAGGCTGAAATTCCTGCATGTCCACTGTTTTGTGCATTAGCACTTTACAGAATGAATAAGAAACACCCAGTTCTGAACATACTGACAAATGTATTTCAGATCAAGCTTTTACTGAAATGAAATAATTCAGCATCTTTTAAGTGGAATGATTTATCACAAAGTTAGAAACACAGGCTTCTGGTTCTCTGTGTTGATGTAGTAGTACAAGGGCAAATGTAATAAACACTAGGCTGCTGTGTGCTATCTGGGTTATGGCACTTTTAACTTGGTCATCTGTTTCAGATCTGGGGATAGCATGTGTTCTGGTGAAAAAATACTGCAGAATCAACCCAAATATGCAGTATGTTTGTGCTGTAATACGGAAACGGGAGAAAGGCTGGCCAGCTGCCTGCTGAACAGCATCGTGGCTTAGAGCCTGAATCTAAATGTTGTCACTAGATACTGTTAAAATATTTACAGGCTTCAGAAAGGTTAAACAACTCCTGTAGAGGAGAGAAGAGCTGCTTTAATTAATTTAATTTGCTCAGAATTTCTCCAATTTATCTTCTAGTAAACTGCAGTAGGGAAAGATGAGAGATACAACAGGGAACACTGAGCAGTTAAAACTATATTGGTACTGTTTTATATTTGACATCTTATTAAGGCTCCCCTCCAAATCTAAACATGAGCTGTTCAATATATATGCTGCTAAAATATTTCTCTCTGTGTTGATGTTTATATTTAAAGCATTCATGATAATCTGGGGTTTTTTCTGATTTATGATTGAGAATTGCATGTACCTTTAGTAAGAATGGGAATAAGTGTTATTAAATAATTGTTTGACCAGGTGCTTACATGGCAAGTGCAGGACAGCCAGGGGATCAGGCCCAGCCAGCATGGGTTCAGGTCCTGCTTGACCAGCCTTGTTCTGTGACCCACCTAGTGGCAAAGGGAAAGGCTGGGGATATTGTCTACCTGGACATTGGTAAAGCCTTTGACACAGCTTCCCCCAGCATTCTCCTAGAGAGGCTGGTGGGTCATGGCATAGACAGGTGTACTCTTTGCTGGGTTAGAAACTGGCTGGATGGCTGGGCCCAGAGAGTTGTACTCAATGGAGTTCAATCCAGTTGGTACCCATCACCTCTGCTGTTCCCCAGGGCTCGGTTTTGGGGCCAGTGTTATTCAATATCTAGATGAAGGGATTGAATGCTTCCTCAGCAAGTTTGCAGACACCAAGTTGGGTGGTAGTGTTGATCTGTTTGAGGGTAGGAAGGCTCTGAATAGGGAATCTGAACAGGTTGGATTAATGGGTTGAGGTAAATTGTGTGAGGTTTAACAAGGCCGAGTGCTGGGTCCTGCATTTTGGTCTCAAAAACACTACAAGCAGAATTGCATGGGTGTCAAACAGCAGCTGCACAAGTAACTATGTCCTAGTTTTTGAGTCTTTTATCTTCCTAAGGGTGGTTTTAAAAAGTGGATTTGGGGTTTTATACCTTCAGGTGGTACTCCCTATCAATTGTGAAGACATTAAAATCAGAGTTCTGAGTAGCAAGATTCATCCCATGGATGGCATAAGTTACATGCCACTTCCAAGCTAGGAGGCTGCAATTATATTGTCATTCAGAAACAACCCCCCAGAAAATGAGCAAGAGAAAGCAAAACAGAGGCTTCACTTTCATTTTAGTAAGCAAACTGTTTTTCCAGTTTTGTTGGGGATCTGAAGTAGAAAGGAAATTGAGTAACAGCTCTACAATAATTACCTTTGTCTTTAGCCTAAGGCATTAGTGGAAGACTATTTTTCTTGTTTTGAAAATAAATAAATTTCTAATGTGTGTGAGCTAAATTTTACCATGATTGATGGCTTATTTTAGTATAAATCTCTATGTTAAATGGAATTTTTTAACTTTTCCCAAAACAGTTGTTACTATCATGATTCACTGCTACTCGTCTATAAAACCAAACACCCTCCCCTTTTTCTTTTAGTTCCAGAAATGGAACAGAATGCTTGTGTGGATTTTGAAAAAAGAGATTTATAATTACTTGCCAGAAGCATTTCTTCTTTTGGATCAACAGCAGATTCATAAATTACTATTGTGATTAAAATTAAAAGTTGTGTGCAAAGGTGATTCCCTGGATAATTACTGTCGATTGATTGAATTTATCAAAGCAATTTAGCCAGTTTTGAATGGTTTGTGGTGAAGTCTTTCATTAATTCTGATTGTAATATTGCTGTTATAGCAAAACTTTGCAGGTTTTATATTGGTGTTTTATAGATTTGAAAGGTTCACAAAAAGTATAAACACTTGGACATATTTCAGAATAAAGGCTGCCAGGAGATTGTGTGCTGAAAATGTTGCCTTTTATGTCTGAAAAAATGAAGAGGAAAAAACTGCCTTAAAACAAACCTCATAACCCCCAATGAATACTTTATTTCAAACAGTGTTGTCAGATGTTTTACGATTCTGCATTATGCAGACTTCCAATTAATTTTAAATCTATTAAATTCACTGGTAAAATAAAGGCAATATTTAATGTTGAATTTCCTAACATTTATTTTTAGAGGTCTAAATCATCTTTAACACCAAGGGATTATTTTTGTTGTAAATATAATACTTGGGGATTGGGGTTTAGTTACTCTAATACCAGTCCCGGTGAGATTTTATGGTAGTGCCTGTGAGCTGCAATCCGCTTTGAAGTGTGACTGAGTGAGTGCTACACACAGTGGTCGGGCCAGGCTGGCTATTTATGAGTGCATGTTAAATTTAATGACTTCAAAGAACTGTCTTGTCAGACAAATCCAGCTTATCTGACAGACTCGGTGCTGCCCTGCAGGGAATTTTTGCCTTTAGAGCACGGAATGTGGCACTGCAAATAGCCTCGGGTGGATCCAGCTTTTGTTTTTAGCAACCAATCCTTCCTGGACGTAGTTATAAAAATTGTGTCGAGCTTTACCCTCCTAGTTGTGACTGCTTGCTTGAAACCTTAGTAGAAATGGAAGTTACCATTAAATCTAAAAGCAACACATATATAAATAGACACACAGTGTGGATTTGAAGCCTTGGTTGATCCTGTGCCTGGATTCCACAGGCGGGAGGACTTCAATGCCTGTTTTGTATAAAATGTTTCCATTTACGTTAGAGTAAGCAGTAAAAGTCCAATGTTACCTTGCTTGTGATGAATTTAAAAAATGGTATTAATGGTGCAAAAATTAATGTCGAATTTCTTGCATAGGCAAAGTAGTTGCTGGGGATAAAAAAAAGACTGAATGACATTTCTGTCATTCATTTTGTCAGTCTTCAGAAAGAGAAAACCTGTTCGAACAGTGGAGATTTTGGCTATGGTTTTTCTTTTTTGCCTTTTCTAAGGCAATTCTCATTGCCTTAAGCAATGTCATCCCTGTCAGAAGGATATTAGACTCTCCTCCTCTCTACTGTTGGCTTTGTTTCAGTGTTTTTAAATGCTAAAGTTGGTGTTAGCACTTGTTTGATCCCCAGCTTGTTTAGCAGTGTTTACCCATGCTATTGCTATGCATACTGTAGACCAGTAGACTGGTTTTATTTAGCACCTACTTTTTATTTCCAGCATTGTACTAACTGGTAAAGAAAAAACCCCCATCTCTCCAGATGCTTTGTGGGGTTTTGGTGTGTTGTGTTTTTTGTGGTGGTTGCTTTTTTCTGTCGGGTTTTTTTGTTAGGTTGTTATATTAGGTACCTGTTAGAAACACTGTATTGCTCAGACCTGGCAGTAATCTGTCTTTTTTTGATATAAAAAGAGCTATGACAAATACTATTGTGCCAAGAGGATCTTTTGAAAATGGAGGCCTAAAGAGTGGTGTATTGTTTTGCCTGGGTTTGTTTTGGTTTGGGTTTGGTTTTTTTGTTTTGTTGTTTTTGTTTTTTTTTTTGTTTGTTTGTTTTTGTTGTTTAAAAGACAGAACTATTTAAGGAAGAGAAAGAACAAGGAAGCATTTTTAATTTCAGTGCTTGTTAACATTTGTTTTTATAGGCTTAAAATATTTTTTTTTCATTACTGCAGCTGAATGGCTATTGCAGTTTCACAGGACTTTGAAAAAAGTTTAAAGCTCTTGCAAAATTTTGAAAATTATGGAGTAGATGTAGAAATAATTTGAAATCTTTAATACTTTAGAGGAATATTTTAAAGTTCTTTTGAAAGTTATTTATAACATAGAATGGGGCTTGTTGGTGGATAACCTTGAGTGCAATATGCCTAAAGTTCTCTTCTTTTTTACAGAAAGATCCGGATTACCTGAAGCTCTGGTTGGATAGTTTTGTTTCTAGCTATGAACAGTTTCTGGATGTGGACTTTGAGAAGCTGCCAACTAGGTATGTAGAATTACAGAACTGTTCATCTTTGTTTGGTATCTGAAACAGACCTGGCTTCAAGCCCAGTCTTGTTCAACGGCAACACTGCCTTTAAACAAAAGAAAGTTTTTTAGTTGTTGAGTGGCACTCCCATTCTTCCAAAGATCAAATTGGGTTGGGAATGATTAATCTTGGCAAACAATGGTATTTGCATCATATCAGGAGATGTCGTGAGTATTCATTCACAGGTTCTTGCCTGTAGAAATATAGTCCTTATTCCTTGTTAATTTCTTGAGTATTCAGTAAAAGTTGCATATGAGATAGTATTAGTCAATACTTGTGCTTGGTACATGCATCAGCAGTGACTGAAGAGAAGTGAGTTGTAGGTGAAGACTTTTGTAACTAGATTTCAGAGATTGCTTTAAGATTTACAGATGAAATGAAATGCTTAATGTAAGATTTTTATACCATGGTAAAAATCTTTTAAAAATCAAAAAAGCACAAGTTACAGGCTTGGAAGTGCTTTCTTTATTTTCATCTCTGCAAACTTCAGTTCAGAGCAAGAGTATTGCTGACTTAACTCATGCTGCTAACCTCAGGTTCTCAGATGTAATCACGAGGTGGTATTGAATTCCATATTTTGTATTTTGAATCTCTCTGCTGTGTTCTAAGGATTGTGTTTTTAACACTAAGCTTGCAAATGAGGAGTAGAAACTTAGCCACTGGATGGATTTTTTTGCTTTTGAGATGCTTGCGTGAACCAAGGGTTTTCAGAAAAAAGCCAAATGTTGCAGCACTCAGAAATAATGAGAACTGGTATCAGTGTTGTACCTGATGTTGCTGCTGGTGTTTGGATGCAAAGAGTGGCTCTCCCTGTGTGATGGCTGCAGTCCAAACCTTGTTTAAATCAATGGAAATTCTTTAATGGGCTTTGGATCAGATCCTGTTTGAACTGTAAGCAATAGCCTCTACAGTTACAAGGAAATGAATGCTGCAACTGTATCTCACTGGTTAAAAAATGGCCTTCTTGCTTCTTGTATTAAAATTTTTCTCATTATGGCTCTGTGAATGCAAAATAGTGAATAACCAAGGCATTGAAATGTGCTATTTCAGAAGATCTGTTTTCTGTGCATTGTTAAAAATTCATCCTAATTTGCTTAGTTAAGGAAAAAAAAATATCCTTTGACACGAGTTATTGGAGAGGCTGAGGGAGCTGGGGCTGCTCAGCCTGGAGAAGAGGAGGCTCAGAGGAGACCTCATCACTCTCTACAACTCCCTGAAAGGAGGGTGTAGCCAGGGGGGTTGGTCTCTTTTCCCAGGCAGCTCTCATCAAGACAAGAGGGCACAGTCTTAAGCTGTGCCAGGGGAGGTTTAGGTTGGACATTAGAAAGAATTTCTTTACAGAGAGGGTGATCAGACATTGGAATGGGCTGCCCCGGGAAGTGGTGGATTCTCCATCCCTGGAGATATTTAAAAAGAGACTGGATGTGGCACTCAGTGCCATGGGCTGGGAACTGCAGGGGTAGTGGATCAAGGGTTGGACTTGATGATCTCTGAGGTCCCTTCCAACCCAGCCAATTCTATGATTCTATGATTTTCAATATACTATTGAATATTGAAACCTGAAGTGGGAAAGAAGAACGTCTTGGTACTTTGGGGGTTTTAAGTGTGTTCTGCTTTATGTGTGTTCATGGTTTTTTGGATCTGGGTTATTTTACTGCAACATAGCAAAAGATGAAAAATAAACATGAATCATAGAATTGTGAAGCTTAGTTGTGCAGACCAATAGCAGCATCTTCATTGTGCTAAACGATGGTTTTGTGAGCACAAACCCACTATTTTACTGAGATTAGTGACAGGATTAGCAATTTAGTCTGGAAGAAGAGGCATATGTGGATTTAGGCTCATCTGTGTGCAGATGTAGAGAAAACATACCAAAACAACATTGAGATGAAGACAGAGCATTCCTGTGCTTTGATGGCTGGATTAAAAATTACACTGTTTGAGAAAAGACATTAGAATTAGAAGACATTATTAACCAATTACAATTTCTGCCCTTATTTGCATTTGTGAAATAATCAGACATGTGCAAAGTGGCATATTTCTGACGTTTGTCAGTTTATATTTGTAGGCATTTGCTTTGTGGAACTGCTACTACTGAGCCTGCAAAAAAGAACAAGTAGGTCAGTGAGGAGCCACCAAATGCTGATTGCCAGTTATTCTTCTTTTGGGGCCATAGGACCTTGTGGACTCAACTTTTTTTTTACTGGAGTTACTTATTAATTAAATAGTTCTGGCATTTGGTCTTGAAAATAATATATGATATTAGCTAAAAAAAGAAACTGAGTGGATTTTTTTCCCCCCCCCCTTATATAAATCTTGGTATGCTTTACTGCTGTATGCCTGAAAGACCTTGTGTACAGAAAGGCAAATGCCAGGAAATAAAGAGAAACTGTTCGGGGAGAAGAAAATCTGTACAGATTGTTGGACTCAAATTACCTTCAGGAAGACATGCATGAAGTTTTGTATCAATGTAAAGCACCGGTTAAGAAATGTAATTATTAGTGTTTTATGTTTGGGTTTTTTTTCCTGGAAAGGACAGTTATTTGGCACTGTGACTTACTGGTGTAACTGGCAAGAGTATTTATTCTACAAATTGAAATATATAACTTCCTGAAATCTGCTTTGTACATCTGAAAGATGCTGTATAGTGCAGAATTAGGAAATCTCAAAATATGGAGAGTCAGTGTATCCAGTCATATGATGTCGCTACTGTGTAAGAAGAGTTTATACAGTTACAAAGCTTCTAGAGCTACAGTTCTACCTCCATCTTTGTGGATCTACCCTATATTTTTAAGTGAAATTGTTCAATAATGATGTTTTCAATTATTTTACTGGAATGGTGAAAACAGGAGTGCTGATGATGTTGAGCATTGAGTGCAAAGGATTAGTGCACCTGTCCTTTCTGTAAAACATCTGTTTCTCTCATATGTGATATGTGTTATTTAAGTTTATTGTGGAGAGGATAAAACCAGTTGGTAGGAGGTTTTTTTCTTTCCACCGAAAGAGAGGAATTGTAATTTTGTTTAACATTTCTAGAAACAACTCAGGCCTCTCCACAGTGTTGTCATATTCTTTTCCTGCTTCTGGTTTGATTGACCTCAAGCAAAGGAACTTAAAGGACACTCATGTAAAGTACCACAGAATGTGTATTTTCGTAACTTAGCGACTTCAAAGCCACATTAAAATGATGCAGGAATTGTGACAGAAATGCTGTCACATGGTTTCGTGGTTGTTGAAATGTAAAGCCTGTTCTTTTTATAGCACTTTCTTCCAAAGTGCGTAGCAGTAGCACAGGAGTTCTTGAAAGCCCCAGTGTGTGAGTGGAGCTGTAATAAGTGAATACAATTTGGAGACTACTTTTACTTCCTTTCAATCACCTGAGATGGCATTAACAATTATCATTACTAATTACAATGTTCCAATACCTCAAGGGGGGCTACAAAGAAGATGGAGACTCCCTAGGTCCAAAGGAATGCAACCAGGCTGGTGAAGGGACTCGAGCACAGACCCTATGGAGAGGCTGAGGGAGCTGGGGGTGTTCAGCCTGGAGAAGAGGAGGCTCAGGGGAGACCTCATCACTCTCTACAACTACCTGAAAGGAGGTTGGAGCCAAGTGGGGGTTGGTCTCTTTTCCTTTCAACAAGACAAGAGGGCATGGTCTTAAGTTGTGCCAGGGGAAGTTTAGGTTAGATATTAGAAAGAATTTCTTTACTGAGAGGGTGATCAGACATTGGAATGGGCTGCCCAGGGAAGTGGTGGATTCTCCATCCCTGGAGATATTTAAAAAGAGACTGGATGTGGCACTCAGTGCCATGGGCTGGTAACTGCAGTGGTAGTGGATCAAGGGTTGGGCTTGATGATCTCTGAGGTCCCTTCCAACCCAGACGATTCTATGATTCTATGATTTACAAGGAGTCACATGGACAAGACAAGGGGCAATGGGCACAAGCTGCTTCTGGGGACAGCACAAGAAGAAAATTTTTTACTATTGAGGACAGTCAGACATTGGAATGGTCTCCCAGGGGAAGTGGTGGATTCCCCCACTCTGGAAGGATTAGAGTCTCAGCTTGATGATGTGCTAGGACATATATTAACAATATTAGAAGGGATTGGACAGAATGATCCCTTCCAATCTCACATTCAATGATTTTATGATTCAGTTTTTATTGTGGCATGACCATGTTAACACAATGCAAGAAAACTGTAAATAAAGAGAGCCCAAATGTATCATCCCCTTCCTCATATTTTTGAGGAAGGGTACCAGCAGAAAAATAAGAATATCAGCTAGAATATGTGTTTTGAGATTTTTTTTTTTTTTTTTTTTTTTTTTTCTTCCTTTTGTAATGCTTACTTTATACGGCTAGTCTGGTTGTGAAAAATTTGCACTACATGTCCACAAATTTAACTTTTGATTTTTGAGGTGATATAGCAGTAATTTGCTCTGGACTGAAAGGAAGTTTGATTATTTATAAATGTTTATGTATCTTCATATGCTCTGTGGTATGCTCAATTTGAGAAATCCTGATCAGTATCCCATGTGCCAGTCTTCTATAAAGCAGTAAATTCTCATGGGTTGTGCAGTAGCACAGGCAGGCATCTGCTGCAGAGAAAACATTCTTTGGGTCGTGACACACAGAGAGTGTGCTGTTTGCTTTCTTGTAAAGCATTTTATGATCTTACTGAAAATGACTTGTTGGCTATTTTAGGGAATTTGCTTCTGGATATATGATTTCAGCTGCCAAAAATTATGGTCTTCCTAACACAGAGATGGTGAATTTTCAGATCATGAGGAGCCACACTTAAAAGTCCCAGAGGGTGTGGATCTGCTGTCATCTTGAGGGGTGAAGCTGCTATCTCAGCTTTCTTGGCAGCTGTCAGGGGAGAAAAGCGGTTGCTGTCACTTTTGTGGTTAGTGCCTTTATCAGTTTAGAGCAAAGTGCTATAAAATTTTTGTTAAAGATTTTTGAACCCCTAGAAATTCTGAATCCCAGGATCTAAAAAACAAATTGTACAATGCTGTGAAGAGCAATGGAATAAACAGTATTTGGTCCTCTGTATACATACAGGTAGCACCTGTTGTCTAGGACATAGGAGCTTGTCACTTTTATCTGTCTTGGTTTTTTACTAAATTGGGCCTCAGTTTTTCCCTTCTATAGAGGCTTACTTTTCAACTTCAGAAGGCAAAGAATGTGCTGTTCCTGCATTCCCTCCCTTAATCAGTATCATAGTTCTTAGTGTCAGTCCTTGCATTTCTCAACACTTTTTAATGCTTATTCTTACACAGATGTATGTAGCAAATTTTGTATTAGTGAGGTTTTGAGCTAACTGAATTTTCTGTTTGTTGTGATTTCCCTCTGGCTTTGGTCATGTTGGAGGCTTTTGTAAGCTATAAGGCTCTTGCTAGTGTCTTCCTGTGTAGAGTTCCTAGACAATGTGTCAGGGTAAACAGCTGAGACCAAAGGCAAACTGCTTTTAGCAACAGTGGATAAACAGCCTTTATCCCAGGCAATGTTCTAACATATTTATATATTCTACAGTGTTGCCAAAATGGATTTCTATATGGTATTCCTAGAACATTGGCTTAGCTGTTTATTTGTGATCTTGTTGTTGCTGCTGTTATTATTATTATTATTATTGTTGTTGTTGTTATTATTATTACTATTATTATTATTATTTATTTTCTTCTTTGGTTGTCACTGGTATGTTTCCAAGACTTTTGGTTTAGCAAAAGCAATAGGCAATAGTACCTAATGTTCTTCAGGGCCATGTCTGGTCTTGGTAGATCTGTTACATTTAATACCAACACAACAGTCTTTGTCTCCTAAAAATAACAGGGTAACAGAAAAGAACTATTTCATTGGGTTAATGATACCCAGAAAGTAATGAGGATGGGTCAGCTTATCATGCAAAATCAAAGTATTGCGTCAGGTGGATTTTTGAGAGCTCCCTTTCCTGTACATTCAGAGCCTGATCTTCAAGTTTTCCTTTGTTTAATCTTGCTGTGAACAACTTTCTTTATGTATTGAATCTTACTTTGCATGGCTTTTTTGTGATTCATGCAAGAAAGGTTTACTGTGGATGAATACCAAGTGGGCTTCAATAACTATTTAATACTGGCATCTTATTTGGGCACTTCTAACCTTCAACAGAAAGTCGAAAATGTTCCATTTGTGTTTATCATGTTTCTTTCCACTGTGGTTGTTCCTTTTCTTGTTCAGAGATTTCACATGCCAGCCATTTACCTACTAAAGATCATGTCATTTCTCTGTGGCAATTTGTCCTGAATGGGACAAGATGGCAGATGAGATGTATATGCACAATTTATTATAAATAACAAAGGATCTTAAAAGCCAGGCTTAAAAGTTATAAATTAGATAATGTGAGTGTGAGGATGTTAGGGGAGCAGAACAAGGAGTCCTGTGCAGGGTGTGAAAGTCATTAGTAAGATGTCACTTGCATCACTGGTTCGTGTGTGAATTTTCTCTTTAGGGTGGATGACGTTCCTCCAGGAATATCCCTGCTTCCTGATAACATTCTTCAGGTCCTCAGGCTCCAGCTGCTACAATGTGTCCAGAAAATGTCAGATGGCCTGGAAGAGCAGCAGCAGGCTCTGTCACTTTTACTTGTGAAATTTTTTATCATCCTTTGCAGGTATTTCTTCTGATTATTACCTCAGCAAGGCTATTGTTTGGTTTTTTTTAAGGAATCTTCATGCAGCCTATAAATATGGATTTAATGTCACAAATAATGTAATTTTACTCTTTCCAGCAAAAACAGAGAAGTGCCACTTATTACAATATTAAAAATAAAGGAAGAGGAAATAAGAGAGAGAAGGGAGCAATGCTGTCATCTTAGCAATAACATTTGCCATGAGAATTGGAATAGAAGGGGATTAGATACTAAACTTGTAATTATGTAAGAAATATCTATGGGAATTCAAGATACAGTGTCCCTGATATAAGAAATAAGTTTAAAGGAAAGGGCCCAATCTAACAAGTGTTGGATATGAAATAACTCAAGTCAGAGAAGTGTAAAGAAAGAACAGTTTCACATTGTTTACAGACATATAATTCCATGAACAGCTTAGGAAAATTACTTCATACACTATTAGTGTAACTGGCTTCCTTCTGAAACTTACCTGTATTTTGTAACTTTGTAAATTAAGCGGAAAAATATAGGGAATCTATTATAATCTAAAAACATAATAGGGGATCTAGCAGTGGTGGGGGGTTTTGGGATTTTTGGATTTTATTTTGTCATTTGGTGCTCCTTACCCTTCAAACAATACAAAGGTTTTCAGGGCAGTATTTCAGTGTCCTGAAATAGTGAATATAAGCTGAGTAGATGGTGGTAATGGCTTTGTGAATTAATAACTGTTGTCAATCTTATTTGATAGCTCAAAAGTTCTCCTTATGTCATCACTTCAGTATCTGTTCTTTGTTACTTGTCCTCAAGACTGAGAAATAATATGCATGCTATTTCCTTGTTTCTGATGATTTCTTTATGTTCTTTAGATATTCATTTTCTTTGTGAGAATTAAAAGTAGATAAATGATTTGAGGTAATATGTTTGTTAAAGTTTTAGAAAGTGTATGTGCTAGGAATGTGGGAGAAGTGGGGGTTATTATCTTTGTTATCAGATGCCATTTCTGAACTTTCTATTTAGACTGTCCTGGGAATCTTCTTAACCTTGAAACCCCAAATTCCAGATAAAATTTGCCTTACAGCAAAGTGACTTGGACTTTTCATTTACTTCCTGTGAAAAGAAAACATGTGAGCTTGTCACTGTGACAGAAATAAACTTTTGAGTACACGCAGTCTTTTGGAGAGTATTTTTGAAATGCTGATACACTTTTGTATGATTACAGACAGAATACTAAAATAGACATTGTTTGAACTATCCTCCAGTGGTGCACTGTGTACATTTCTGTGGTTTTTATGTTGTCTTCATAGAAATTTGGCTAATGTGGAGGAGATTGGGATGTGTTCATACATTAACCATGTTATCACCATGACTACGTTATACATTCAACAGGTATGTGGTTAACAATTCCCATCTGTTATTTTTGCCATTTGATACTTCCTGCTTATGTTACCTGCTTTGTCAATAATAGTGTTGTGCAGGGCAAAAATTGTGAGGTCAGACCTGTTCTGGAGCAGATAAAAATTAATTTTCAACTTCTAGAAATCTTCTGACCATGGCTTCCTATTTTTCCTCAGTTAAAAAGCAAAACAAAAGAAAAAGAAGTTGCAGATCAAACCCCCATAGAAGAGTTTGTGAGACATGCACTGGCTTTTTGTGAAAGTCTCTACGATCCATATCGAAACTGGAGGCAGAGAATTGCAGGGTATGTGTGAACTAGGACAGCATTATAAATAGTATGGTTTATAATAACTTCAGATAAACAATATTTAAGGTTTCTGTCAGAAATACTGCTGCCTGATGTCAATCAGAAATAAAAAGTAGCTATGTGTGTATCCTTCTCGTGTTGCATTTTACAACTGTTAGAATTTATAGCCTTTAGCATTTGATTTTATACTGTTTTAGCTTTTGTTCCCCCCCAAAGACAGACTTTTGAGAAATAATTGAGAATAATTTTGATGAAATAGCTGTTGTATCAAAAGAATTATCATGAAGCAGATGTGCTTAAAACTGAACTTCACTGCCACAGAAGTTGTAGGAATACTAATATATCCTGTTCCCTGTAGTAGAAACCTGAGTTGTGAGGCTTTTTGAAAGGCAGGGAGAGTGGAGAACCAGGAAATGGACTTCCCAAGAAGCTTAGTTTCTGTCATTCTAGGCACAGGCCTTGTTCTTTGAAGCAGCTTGTGATTCCACTTCTGCTGTAGCTGGCTTTTATGAGACCTCCTGTAGTTTTCTATGAGCTCTTTTCATGTATATTTTGCCCTTATTAGCTCCAAATTAATTACCATAATATTAAATGCACACATCTTCTACAATAACTGTGGTTCTCCCCTGTGTGTACAAGGACTGAAGTTGTTTGCTGCTGTAATTCTGAGCAGCTTTTCCTTGAGGTCCTCAATTTTATTTGCACCAGGACCATTTTGGCATGTATCAAATAATGACCCTAGGCATGCCAATAACTAAAAGCATAGAAAGATTGCATCTCGTGTTATGTAGTCTTGGGAAACCTCAGGTCCATTATCACAGAATGTTTTGAATTGGAAGGGTAGAATTCTCAGTAACAGCTTGAACCATTGTGCACAAAGTTTTAAGGAGCATATGGAGATCCCAACCTCTAGTAATTTTGTGCTAAAGTCCCCTTTTCTGCAGCAGAGCATGGTACCAGTTCTCCCATGTGACCTGCCAGTGTACTGCTAAGCTGCTTTCAGATTTACTGTAGGTAATGGCAGCATTTCTCATGGTATCTCAGGTGGAGTATAAGTACTCAAAGTCAGTGAATTTACAACCAGGGAAGGTGCAGAATTTGGCAATGAATATAATCACACCACAGAAAAGTGTTACACTTTCTGAAACTGGATATAATTTAAATACCTTTTTAAAGTTACGATATTTTTACTGGCAGTCTGGAAGTTAAAACAAATTTAACTTTAAGACTATATAAAGAGATGCTTGTTTGTAACTGTCTTTCTCCTTTCAAAAACTGGCTCATTTTTCTAAACTGGTTGAACAAGCCAAAATAGAATAGAATAGAATAGGCTGACCTGGTAGAATAGAGCAAAAGAGTATTTTGAAGGGCACAGTATAGATATGTTGCATCTTTGAAAAGAAGTTCATTGGTGTATCTGTAGAATTACATTAGTTTAATTTGATGGTTCTCCCCCCAGTAAACTCATGGTAATGTTTTGTGCCCGTTTCAAATTGCATAAAGAAATTTGCCAGTCTAGGTTGTGACTTAGTTACAGTAAACAAGAACTAAATGATTTGGTCTTTATTATAAAAAATTAAGGTATTTCTAGGAGCAGAACAGTAAGTACAAGATTAGCTGTGATTTCATTTCTTTGGGATGAAATACTACCTCTTTTTTTTTTCATCCTAGATGCAAATGTAACTTCTGATTTTATTTTTTTCTTTTCTGTTATGAAGCCACGTGTTAGTAAGTCGGTGATAAAGGTATATGTAATTTCTTTGGTGTGCCTTTTTTAATGTAATTGCAGACGTTTCCTTAGTGCAGTTGAAAAGAGCAGACAGAAGTACAAACCAGCTTCTCTCACTGTTGAGTTTGTCCCTTTCTTCTACCGTAAGTATTACCAACAATATGTTTAAAACAGTCATCTGGGGAGGACAAGTTCCTTTCCCCTAAGGATGTCTGATGAATGCAAAAGCCCCTTACTTGCTTTCTCAGGCTGAATGAAGTGGGTTGCTTTCTTTGCTTGCTTTTTGCTCTGAGCATCACCATCTTGCTATTCTTACTCATATTTGAAAGCCTGGATTTTTTCAAACTCTCAGTGCCAAGCATGGTTTAATATGGTTGGTTCTGTGAATTGCCAACTTTCCTATTAATTGGGGTACATTATAGTGATTGCACGTAAGTTCTCTGTAACAACTGTGGTGATAACTCAAAAGGCAAAAATAATATTTGGAATGTGTTAATGTATTTTTGTCTCTTAATATAAATCAACAGCTAGAAAGAAAGAAACTGGGCTGTCCATCTAGCAAGTGCTCCTTGGACTGCGTTTTGGGAAAGCACTGTTTTTCTCTGACTGAGTCATTAAATATCATGATGGCTACTTTGGAATTCCTGTGTTCTTACCATTACAGATTAGTTATGTGGGAAAAAAGGACTTATCTGGCCATGCTCTGTACTTAAGTCTTGGAAAGGTGGGATATGCAGCTAGTTTGCCAGTTTAGCACATCAAAGTGGTTCGCTCTGGTGTCAGCAAATACCAACAGAATGGGAGCAGCAGGAATATGCTGGAAGGGTGGGGGGTATAAGTGAAATCAGTTCTTTTTGCAAGTATTCATTAACACAGCTTTAATTGAAAATAAAAAAGGAAGGTTTTGTTCCTAGAGTGGTAGCATGTACCAATTTTATTTCTCTAGGTTTGAGTCACATAGCCCTCCTGTTCTTTGAGATTCCCTCTGTGTGTGTGTAAAATAGGTTATTTGCAAAAAAGACCAAAAAACTGATACCAGTAAGATGCCATTGTCATTGTGCCAGGGCACTGGAAACCCACTCTAGAGACCACCTCTGAGGAATGTCACCTGAAAGTTCTCTTGTCCCCTTGGTTACTCCTAAATCCCTTAAATATTATATATATATTGTGGCTGAGCTACAAGCCTGCTAGCTAGCTGGCAAATACTCATCTGCTGGTTGGCCAACTGGTAGGAAAGACAGAACAAGGAATTGCTGAGCACGTGCTTTAGATGTTCTGCTGTGGCAGCACTAATTTGAGGCTTTTTTTGGTCTATTCAGATTAATGATTTGTTCACAATTTTCCAGATATTGCTCTTTTAAATTTGTCTGAGGTTGCCCCAGAGGTTCAGAGGTTATAAATCAAGGGAGTCGTAGGACTAGCAAACTAACAGTGTGATCATCCTCTAAGCCTTGTTTTCTATGAAGACCAGATTTTAAAAATAGCTGTGCAATTTTATTTTGAAACAGCCTTATACCTTCAGTAAATAGTCAGAAAACTTACTGGCCAATAATTGTAATTTTCTTAAAGGCTTATTATTATTTTTGTCGAATTCTTGCATGCTCAATTTCTCTTTTTTTGTTTAAAATCTCAGTTTTTACAAACCCATGTCATTATGAATTCTATCTTATAAAGTTATTGGAAGTTTTATGATGGTTAATTTCTAATAACATAATCACTTATAGTTTGTTGCAGTGACTTTGAGTCTAGTGTTACTGCTATAGCAGCAGTAGCCAGGTTTTATCTATTGCTAAGAAAATTTCCTGAGGCTGTTCATAAGTAATTTATATCAGATACACTATTAAAAGGCATGCAGGATAATTGTCTTTAAGGAGACTGCTGCTAGAAAGGTTACAGACCCACACAGGCTTCCCTGGGCTTTAAAAGTTTGACTTTTAAAAGGAGCAAGCTCAGGAACTGTTTTTCTGAGCTACCTGCACTACATATGATATTGGACTTTCTGCATTAATACTGCTTTAACCTTTGTCATGCTTGCTTGTGTGTTGGCATGTCCTTCTGTTTCTCACTAGTATGGACAAATTTGGCTCATTTTATATTATGGATCAGATTGACAGTTGTTGTATGCCTGTAATTCTGTCGGCTTGCATGAAATGTTTTATGCAAGCCAAAGGTCTGGCCGTGTGAATTCCTGATGAATGTGGTCACGTTGTGTTACTTTGGTAATGCTAGAAGTGATGTCTTTTTTGTTTCATTTATGTAAAAGAAAACGGATATTATATAGTTGATTTTTTTCTTATTTAAATTTGCATGATCACAGGAGTACGGAAGGGTTTTTTATTTTGTTTGTTGGGGTCTTTATTTGAGAGGAATATTTACTCCAGTTTATTTACTCCAATCAGAATGCTTTCAAGAAAGTGAACATCTCAAGGAAAGCCTAAAATGTTGCCTCATACATCTCTTTGGAGCTATTGTGGCTGGTGGTCAGGTAAGAAAGGATCTTCTATACTCTTTCCAGCTGCTGAAGCCTCCCAACACCTGTGCATTATTTAAGGCTTATAAATATTCCATAATTCATTAATGAGAAGAATTTATTATTGACTGTGAATTGTTTGTCTTATGAAGTTTGGGGTCATTCTGTGCAATAGTATTGAAGTGCTGAAAGTTGGGTCTCGCTTTCAAGTAAAAATAGAAATTTGCTGTTTAAAGTAACTACACTTTGTATGAACTTAGAGTAATATTTTCATACCATAAAGAAAAAAAACGGGGTAACTAGATTAGGAGTTTCCACTTGCCAAAATGTAAGTTTTATACCAACACATGAAATTTTGGAAGAAAGTTGTTTCAGTAAGAGGCACAGTTATAGCTTGGAAGCTGTTTAAAAACTTTGAAACAAAGTGAAGAAAAAGAGGATCTTCATCATCAGCAAAGGCAACATCCAGTCTCTTGGCTGACTTCAGTAATATGCTACTTAGTCTTGTCACAAGCAAATAGATACTTCTGATAATCCAAAAGAGACAGCATTTTAAAATGTTGTCAGGGAGCAGCAAAGCCAAGCACTGTTCCACCAGGGAGACTGAGCATGATGAGCAGCATAATGATTTAAAATGAAAATTTAAGTGAAGGTTTATCTAGAATTAGTAGTTTATCAAGGGTTTTATCAAGGCAATTTTACAAGAATTTTATAACATGCATTTAAATAATATTTCCATCACCCTATAAGTGGGGGTTTTTTAGAAAAAGGAAGCTTAGTTAAGTGAATAAAAGGGGCCACATTTCATCTGTAGCCATCAATGGAATTCAACTAGACTGTTTCATATTTATTTAAAAATTATAGGGTATTAACAGAGATAATATCCTGTGTTGCCTGATTTAGATAATTTAGACTGCTGGTTTGGAGGTTGGATTTTATTTATTTATTTATTATTATGTCCTTAATCTCTTCCCTTTGCTTTCAGAGAAATGCTCTTCAAGCAGTATCTCCTGCCACCATGGAAGTCTTGATGCGTGTTTTAGCAGACTGTGACAACTGGGATGACAGGAATCCTGAGGAAGTGAGCAGGAAGGCAGAGTTGACTCTGAAGTGCTTGACAGAAGTTGTCCACATCCTTCTAACCAGCAGCTCTGACCAGCGGCAGGTGGAGACAAGTACAATATTGGAGAATTATTTCAAATTGCTTAATTCAGACTGCTCAGCTTTACCTAATCCAAGGCAATGCAGGCAGTGGGAGAGCAGGTTCATAGCTCTGCAGATCCAAATGCTGAGTGAGTACCCAATTGTGCAACACCTTTAAATATCTCTTGGTAATAAGAGCAAGTAATGATAACTCATGTAATGGAATGTTCTATCAAATAATACTCACTTGGTAAGCAATTTCAAACATTTCTTCATTGACATTACATGAATTCTTGTTTAATGATTCACTACAAAAAGAACCAGAAGAAACTATATTGGATGGCTACCAGTTAACCAGAATGTCAAGGCTCAGGGACTGCCAGTCTCCATTAAAAAAAAACAAACCCACAACTTTTGCTAGGTAACTTCTCATCATCACCTTAATATTTGCAGAATAGGATGGGTCTGTAATAAAATATCCATGTGGTAGCTTTTTTGTGATAGTTTGCTTTTCAAATGGCATTATTGTTAAACACTGGCCAAACATTGTTTGAAACAGTTGGGTTTAAGTTATAGAGTAAGAATTCAGGATTGGCATTTTTTCCACTTTGGTGTGCAGAATGGGAAATAGAAATAAAGGTATTTCTTTCCCCAAACTTCCAAGGAAACTTAAGAATAGTACTGAGACAATGAAGAATGCTCACAGGATGAGGCTACTATAGAATGCAGACTTGCTTGATGAGGAAGCAAATTTTTGTGTGCTTTAAATAAAAGCCTTACTGCTTAGGTACTCACAAACATCTGTGACTTTAAACAGCCCCAAAGCAATCAAAGATATGTAGTAGCTAAATTTTTCTCTAGGTACTGTAGGTTACATGATAATTTTTACAGCATCAACGTGTTCAGCTTTTGTCCTAGTGCTTTGTGCTTGAAATGTACATAATTCTTGATCAGAGGATTCACAGCATATACTTTGTTGTATAGTTAGTTCCTCATGCTTACTATGGAATATGCAGAAAAAATGCTGGATGGATTTGAGAAGTGTTTCATCTTTGATGCCAGTTCTGTTTTAATTTTACAGATACCATCACAGCCATGTTAGACTGCACAGATAGGCCTGTTCTGCAGGCAATTTTCCTTAACAGTAACTGCTTTGAGCATCTCATTCGACTGTTGCAGAACTGCAAGGTAAGCTTTCCCTTACTAGCATATTTTTAATAAAACCTCTCTTGTAATATTGCAGGTGTAATTTATATCTTCCTTCTGAATTAGATTTCATTTCATAGTGGCTACAGACTGGAAGGAAAAAGTTGGAGGGGTTATGGCCGATAAAGGTCTGAAAGATCTAAGTTGTTCTAAATTCTTTTTTTTTTTCCAAATGAAATAGAGGTATTTCTTGTCTGCCTTGCTGTTAGAGAAGTGAATGCATATTTTGAGTTCTAAGTAAGTACCTTTAGAGATCCTGCTCAGTCTCTAAAATCTGTTATGGTTGCTACTGAAATAAATCTTCCCCCCTTCCTTTTTACTTTTGTTTGTTTGTTTGTTTGTTGCTTTATTTTGGGGGTTTTTTCATTCTCATTGGTTTGCTAGGAAGTCATTTGCAACTGCTGCCAGGTGGAGGTCTGAATTCTAATTTCAGAGGCATATTTTTCCATTTTAAGAAACCTTGCTGGTGTGCCCTTATAAGTGTTTCAAAATACTTGAGTTTTGTATAGTTGACACAAAAACTTCAGCTCCAGGTTGTTACAAATGTTCTTTGTTCTTCTCCCTCTACATAGGATTTAGTGTTAACATAGTAGCTGTTGTGTTTTCACCTCAATCTCAGGTGATTATTATTTGCCAGCTCCTGTCTTACACTGGTTGTAGATATTTTTCCCTGGGCAAAGAACTGATAGATACGATGTAACTGTATGGAATATTTTGTTTCTGATTTTGTGAGATGGTGGTGGTGTAGCTCTTCTAATGCATGATAATTTAATGCTGGCTGCAATATGCAATTTAATTAAAATCCATTCAGGATTTTGATTAGGATGTTTTTTCAGTACATTGATGTATTAAAAACAAATGTATGTGGATTGTATCTTAACTGTAGTTGTAATCAGTGCCAAAATGCCAACTGACTTGAAGTGTTTTGAATACTATTTGCATTTTTTTAATCTCCTCCTGAAAACACATTGTTTGACCTTTTCATTCTCCTTTCTTTGGGAATTATTTTTATCCTGACCTTGTATTCTGAGAAATTTCTTTTTTAGTTCCATCTTAAATCATCAAGCAGGCTGCTGTTTACCTGTTTATGGAGACTCTGGCTGTGTTCCTGCTTTCATATAAACAAGTGGTGAAGTTTAGAAAAGCAGGAACAGCTACTCTTTTTTAACAGCTTGCTCCTTTTATTTTTATTCTGCCTAGATATGTCATAAAATACATTCTCTTGTGATGGTCTCACATATTACTGTGACCAATTTGATATCAGTGTTGCCAGTTTGCTGCCTAGTGAGTTTTTTAAACTTTCACAGTCAAAATACAAGGATGGAAAATGATGAGAGGGTGGGGGCTGGGAAGGTGTTGTATACTTATATTTTCCAATATACATATCTCAGTTGTTTTTCAAAGCCAAATAGCAAAGATTAATTTAGCTGTGGAATTAGGCTTTCTCCTTATTAGCTGGGAGTGGAAACCCTAGTTCTAGATCTTTTTATTTATGAAAATCATGCTACTGGATTCACCAGCATGTTGTGTAAAGCACAGTTCTGCAGCCCTGCAGATATCAGGAGAGTCCAGACATGTGTCTGATACTCAGGAAACTATCTGCAGCAGATTTGACCTTCAAGAAGTAGTGATGCATACTGTAAATCAAATCAGTTACTAAGCCAGTGACAAGTATAAATTCCACCTAGATCTGTTTCCTTGTCTCAGCAATTACATATTTTAATATAATTCTGGGGCTGGAAAAAATGCAATTACTATTTAGTAAAAATACAATGTAATCTTCAGTATTGTAGTAATTAACAGAACACTAACATTGATGGAGGATTGTGTCTCACCAGTGTGAGAACTTTCTTCTTTTTCATGGTGTGTGAAATACAAGTCCAAGGCAGCCTCCACGGGATTGGCTGCAGGTAACTGTTTAATGCAATTATTTCCATTATTCTTGTCTCTGTTTCTAACAGCTGTTTTTAAATGCTAACAATAAAGTGGCAGACAAGAGTGAGAAAGACCTTGCCAACAAGTTACTGACAGAAATTAATGAGGACCAGGTACCTACCTAACCTGTATTTTGCTTCAGTTGAAGTCAAGACACAATCACAGAAAAATTGGTTCCTGTGCTTCACCTTAACCATCCTCTTTAAACCTTCTGCAGCAATGTGAATTTGTGTTGCTGCACACATCAGTATTTCCTGTCTCTGGAAAACAATTTTTCTGAATAACAGGTTGAATTAAACTGCATTTTTGTTCATCTGCTTTGAAACAGATATTTGCAATAAATTGAGCCTCAAATATACTTCTTTTAAGGAAAAGGTGAAGTACACGAATGGAATCCCAATTAATTCTATCATCCTGGTAGTGATTTTTTTTTTCCCCTTCCTTTCCTGTTTTCTGCTTTTCTATCTCAGCACTATGGTATTTTGGATTCTGGGGCCTTGTTTGTGAATCTCAATGGTTGTATATGATGTCCTGATTCTTTGCTTGTCATCAAGAGCAGATATTCACAAAACAATGGACAGGCTGAATCAGGGAGGTAGGAATAGCCTGTTGCTTTTTTTCTGAAATATGTTAGAAAGTATCAATTGACAAATGTATTTTATAGTAGAATCATTAGTTTTAATTTTTTTAAAAGCTAAATACATTGTTATGGTAATATACAAATTGTTAATCTAATTGCTTTGGCTTTTTTAGAAACTCAGTATGACAGTCTAAATGCTTGTAAATGTTTCTTCACATCTAATATTGTCTTCTGATTCTTGACATTTCCTTTTCAAATTGTCTGATATGCATAGAATATTTCAGAGAAGATGGAACAGAATGTTTGTCTGCATAGTTTTGCTGATTAAGGTTACAGATGGATGCTAAATAGTGCTCCAACATTTTTGTTCTTAAAACCAACATGGAAATAGCAGTATAAATAAGAATTACATAAAAAAAAACCCAGTAAACCCTTGAAAGATAACTTAAACTGGAAAAAGACATGCTGATCAATGTGATGAGTCTATGGGTTGAGGCAGCCACCTTACTCTGCTGATGTGACTTGCCTTACAATTTGTGTGTGTGTTCCATTGGTACGTAGGGATTTGGATGGAAAAAAAACCTGCAAATTCCTGATTGCTCATTAGTACACACACACATACTGCAAGAGATTTCCTGATTTGTTTTCCTCCCTCCCTCTTGAGGTTATCCACTAGCTGCATGAGAGAAACCTGCTTGTTTATCAGAATATCTGAACTGCAAAGTGTGTTGTGAAAGCTTCTCTCCTCTTGAAGTATGTGGCTAATTGTCTGGTACATTATTCTGTGTAGGCTGTGGGGTGATGAAAACTTGACTGATGGAGAATTTGGAAGCATGTTAACAAACTCTTGGTGTCTCTTCAGCCAGGAGGGCAAAGTATAGATGTTGGAGCTGAACTGTCTTTGTGCATTTGTATGTAACTTCTTCACCTACTACTTTCAGGTGTTTCAGGGACACCTGGACTGCCTGGCAGTGTCAACCATTCAAGCTCTCACAGCAGTAATGCATAGGTCTCCAGCTGCTAAGGTAACAGTATATATGAAAAGGACTGTTTGCAATAGGCTTCTTGAACTTGTTTTCAGTTAGTGCTTTTATCACAATATCTTGATAAACCTTGCTAAAGAAGATGACCATATTGTGGCCACCCATTCCTGCCAGATAGGAACAGCTGATTAGCATCCCTTGTCCCTCTATATTATGTCTAATGGCTTGACACTGAGCTATCTTTCTATCAGAACTGGCAGATAAGAGTGTTAATGGCAGTTATGTCCTTTGTAAAGGATGTTACTTGTCCTATGAACACATGGGGTAAATCTAATGGGTATTTGCAGGAGTTTTCAGACAGGAGTTTGTGTTGTACTTTTATCATTACTTTAAATTAATCAAGGACTAGGTTGGTGTCTAAATGGTGATCTTGCTGTTTCCCTGCCCTT
The DNA here is from genome assembly GCF_036169615.1 of Heliangelus exortis. Lineage (NCBI taxonomy): Eukaryota > Metazoa > Chordata > Aves > Apodiformes > Trochilidae > Heliangelus > Heliangelus exortis. The sequence continues at coordinate 22,506,105 of NC_092427.1, read as the reverse complement.
CCTTTTTAGTTATTCTTGTAGTTTGATAGACTGATAGATTGTGGTTAGTTTGTGAATCTGCCTGAAAGCTAAGCCCACAGAAAAATAGTGTAATATTCTCAGATAACAGAGTTCATTAGATTCACACTGTGGCTGACTGGTTCCCTAGTCTTGGCACAGGGAAAGGGATGTGGCTCAAGTGGAGGCTAAAGAAAGAGCCAGAGCCATCTGATTTGGTTGCTATTTGCAGTACAGTCTGAGTGTGGATCTACAGGGTCAGTTATGCTCTTCCAGAGCATTACTCAGAGTGCTTATTTCTGTACTGACTCTGTGTATTGTTGTATGTTGGGGGTTGAGATTGGCTGTAATTTACAAAGGCTCAGTTAAGTTTTCAGTTGTACTTCCACTGCAGTGTGTATTTTTTTCTTTGCATATTTACTTAAGCAATCATCTCTCTTCTGCTGACAGACTTGTCCTAAAAAAAAAAAAAAAAAAAAAAAAAAGCCTTTATTTCAATGCAGACTACAGCAGTAACAAGAGTGTCCATTCCAAATTATACTAATTAAGCCATAAATCGATGCTACAGTTTGCATTTTTTTGCTTGCTTAGGGTTTTTTTTTCTTTACGTAAAACCAATTAGTTTTCAGAAAAATTTCCTTGGAACACTTTTGTAATCTTTGAAGTATTTAAGATGGATGTTTTTTAATCAAGCTAGTTTAAGAAAATATTTCTCTCAAAAATTAATTAAAATATCTGAGTAATCGAATATCTATGTGTAAGCATTTTATGCTGTAGTTTGTATTGAAAAATAAAGCTATTAGTGTTTTGTGATAGAATTAACATTGTGATTATACCAAAATGGTAATGTTCTTATAGAGGTATATAACTTTGTTCTATTGTTTATCTGCAAGCTGTAGTGTTTTCCTTCTCACGTGCAGTGTGCTAGAGATAGCACAATGGACACATTGGAGATTTCTAGCCTGTAAAGTGTTATTCTTGCATTCTAATTATTTTCTATCTTTTATTGTGTTAAATTCCATCCTGTTGCAGTAGGTGAGCAATTGGCATTTATTTCATTTGTTAGTGAGACTGGTATTTTTATCCTCAGGAGGTCTTCAAGGAGAGGATTGGTTATACTCACATATTTGAGGTACTGAAATCACTGGGTCAACCTTCACGGGCACTGCTGGAAGAGCTGATGAACATGGTGAGCTGTACCTGCTTTGAATGCTTAAATCTTTTCGACAGTACTTCTAGCCCTGTTTGATTGTATTCACATTAGAGTTCCCTGCTGTTTTTCAGGCTGTTGAAGGTGACCACATGGCTGTTGGGATACTAGGCATCAGCAATGTCCATCCCTTATTGCTGCTTATCCAGTGGCTTCCAGAGCTGGACTCCCACGACCTCCAGATTTTCGTCTCGGATTGGTTGAGGCGAATCTGCTGCATTAACAGGCAGAGTCGTGCTACGTGTGTCAATGCAAACATGGTCATCCTTATCATTGAGACACTCAGCTCCCACTCCGTGCTCCATTCTACTTGTGCAGAGAACCTGATCGCCCTTCTGGGCTCTTTGGGGAGCCAGTCAATGGGCTCAGAAGAACTGCTTCAACTAATAAGGCTTCTGAGGACTGAGGAACCCAAACAAGCCCACCCTTATGTTGTTCCAGTGATGAGAGCCATCCTAGCAATGGCTCGGAAACAGGGCATGGCTAGTGCCTTGCAGTATTTCAACTTGTACCACAGCATGGCTGGAATTACTGTTCCATCAATTCATAAGTGGCCAGGCTCTGCATTTTCTTTCAATGCTTGGCTCTGCCTTGACCAGGACCAGGTGGACCCTAGCACAACCAGCAAAACTGGCAAGAGGAAGCAACTCTATAGGTATAGTTACTATAACTACTTCCAACAACACAAATCTCTATCTAGATCATCTGTTCCTTGTGGCATATGGTACTGTCTTATATATGGTAATTTGCTTATGTTCATAGAATGCAATATATAGTGCTTAGTTTGTGAAAGGGAGCAGTTTCATCTGTCACCAGAGCCAAGCTGTGTTACAGAAATGTAGCTTATGAGTTAATTCTTTCTTGTCTACAGTTTTAGTATCTGTAACTCAAAGTTCTGTTAAGGTTTATAGCTTAAAGAAACAAAAAAAACCAAAGCAAAAGAAATCCCAAACCAACAAAAAAACTCTGCATCAAAACAGGACAGACTTGTCACTGCTTTTTCCTGCAATTAAATGTTTTCTATGTGAGAGTGCAATGAAAAGAACATCTTCATTTGCTTAAATAGTAGACATTGAAATGGATGGTTCTTGGTGCAGTTTAACTTTCTGTCCACCAACAGCAGCAAACAAAATGCAGAATTGGGGCAGAGTAGCTGAAGGATCTCTCACTCACTTCAGTCCATTTTACTGCACTGCAGTTTCAGAGGAAATGGTGGTGAATACAATTCAAGTTTTAACAGAATTAGTATTTTCCAAACCCTGGGGTCTGAGTGTTACATCCATTTAGTAATAACCCTGGAGGCAGGTGGAAAAGCCCTTTCTTGAATAGCACACCCCAATGAAGGGTGCCATGTGATGAAGTGCCACAACACTGCTTCCAGGGTTTGTCTGTGTGTCCAACTGAAGATATTAAGTAGATTGTAGTTCTAGAAAATGTGTGCAATTGCAATACAAAGTCAAAACCTGTGAGTGAATTTCAATATCGTGATATAAGACCAATACCTCTGTGACTTTCTATGATTTTATGTACAATTTTGAAGACATTTAGTTTTGGGAAGCTAAAACAATAGAGCCTTGAAATTAATGCAAAAAAAACTGTTTGATATTCCAGTGTCAGTTTGAAATGTTAAGCACACAACTGGATTAAAATAATTAAAAATTGATTTACCTGCTATATTTTAGTGTTTAATTGTTAGGTAGGTTATGTCTATTGAGGCTGTCTATGGTATTCATAGTATATTTGTATATTTGTTTTATATTGTTAGATGCAGATATTTGATAGTACAGTAGCTAATGCATCCACTTGCAATAATGGTGCCTAAAGGTATAGCAGCTTTTGACAGAAGTTCACAATTTATATATAATTTTTTATTCAAATGCTTAAAAAATGAAAGGTTTCTCAAGTCAAACCTGTGCTTGCAGGACTTATATATGGTAGCTGCTTACAGATGATTTTCTTCAGTATGTGAGTGAAATAAGATATTTAAGAATTATTATGTTTACATTTTGCACAAAGGTAAGGTTCTTAATGGTAGATAATAATGGATAAAAAATAATATCTTGTTGAATGGTTTTAATGTAGATTTGTCTATAAAACCGAAGATCGAGCTTTCTGCATTTTCTGGAGGATTTATTCCTTGTGCTGATTTGACTTTTAAAATAAATAAAATCTTTGTATACAGTTCTATGATGTGAAGCAGGTGAAGTGGAGAGCTGTAACAGTAATGCCACAAACCTTCAGGCAATTTTGGCAGCTTTAGCAAGGGCTGATGGACACAATTTAAAAGATTCAATTAAAATGAATCAATTAAAGTGAATTAACAGCACTGATTGCAGGCCAGTCTCTTCTTTATTACAATATGTAGCTTCCAGAGACTGCTTTGAGCAGGACTTTTTAACAGAACCAGCCCAAGCTGTATGGGTCAAACTGAAGCTTTACTTGTTGGGACTGAGTTTGTTTTCATGTAAAAGATGGATGGCTCCAAGCTGCTTTGTGGGTCACCTTTGGCCTGCATGCCCTGTGCTTTGGGATCCCTCACTTTAGGCAGTTCTTCTCTTGGTTCTTTTTGAATGAGAGTAACAGCCTATAAAATAGTAACTATTAAACCAGAGAGAAATGGCTTCAGTTGGTTCTCTCCTTAATGAATGTGCTGTTGGGTGATTTCCAATATTTTTGATGAAATAAGCCCTTGATTGTGTTTTTTCTGTAGCTTTTTTACAGGAAGTGGTGTGGGTTTTGAAGCATTTATTACATACTCTGGGGTATTGGTGGTTGCAGTTTGCACGAAGAGGGAGTATGCAACAGTGATGCTGCCAGACCATTGTTTTTTTGACTCTCTCTGGGTAAGATTTGGTACTGAAAACCACTTTGCTTGGGATAGTTCCATTAACTCAGAAGTCTAAGAAGTTCTAAATAATTCATTACATAAGAACAAATCTAATTTAAATTCAAGCAATTTCCATGTAGATTAGAGGTTGATTGAGCTAAATTCCTATATTATCAGGCATTTGTTATCGATAAGATGGTTACAGCATTGTGCTTAGAGATTTCTTTAACACACAGATTTTTTATTTTTTAAGATGAAATTACACCGAGCATAGGTTGCTGTGGTGGCATGTGAATCCATAAAATGTGCTACTGTGTTTCTGCCTTGTCCTTTCCTATTCCTATACTTAAGGAGTGATGTACATTATCAGGAAAGAACTCTATCTCTTCCCCTTTAAAAATCTGTCTTAAATGATTACTTTAAAATGGAAGCTGATAGGCACTTCTTGTGATCTTGTTGGTGATTTGGATTTATTAAGTGATTTCCTCAGCAAATTAGTAGAGATGAAAGTTAAGTATCTCCATACAGTCATTTCACTCTTTTGAAATAATGAATTAATTATTTTGTATTGCTTAACTAGCACAACATAACTGTTGTTCACATGCCTGGGAAGAGGCCATTTGGTCAAAGCCTGGTGTACATCTATGTCAATGGACAACAGAAGGTCTCTGCCCCACTTCGATTCCCTGCCATGAATGAAGTAAGTTCAACTTCTGAGTCATACCCTGTTCTGATGAGCTCTTGTAGAACAATAACATAGTTGGCTTATTTTTTTTTTAATTTGGAAATTGCATAAGAGTTAAAATAGTTTAGCCTATTGCTGATAAGCATTTGTTCAACTTTAGACAATGTCCAGAGAATCAATTTGAAGTATAGCTAACAATTAATGCTTGCTCAGTAATTTCAATTTAGAACAACAACAATAACAAAATATTACCTTGATTAGATTATGGGTTCTCTCTCACAACAGTTACCCAAACATACTGATAAAATTTATGGGTACACTGTAATACATCACAGCTCTGCCAGGAAGACTGGTACGACAGTACTCAATGAGAAATATTAGCTGTTGGTTTTAGCAGTAACTTTTTTACTTGTATTTTCTGTATGTTCCCTTAATATGCTAATCTTAAACCTCCTTTGCTGGATAAGCAGTTTACAGGCAGTTAATTTAGCCATTTGAAATGTGTACACATTCAGCAAAAAAACCCCACACTACCCATCAAAATGGGTATGTGCCATGTTTAGTTGTCTTTATAAGCATTGTCCATTATTTTTGTGGAACAAATCCATTTTAAACTGGGCTACAGCACTGAACATTCTTCCCTCTTTTGTCTTTTTGCTATTTGTTAAATATGTTGAGCAAACACTTAGATTGGACAAAGTCATAGAAAAATCAGTATAACAATTCAAAAAAGAGAGTAAATGTAGTTCCCATTGCTAGATAAAACTCTGGATTTTGGCCCATCTGTAGAATAAGCACTTTAAACATGTAGGTAGCTACAAGCAGGGCAGATAAGCTTCCCATGACAGCATCTATTTGAATGGAGCAACTGATATGAGAAATGTACAATAGCAGATATGCTGAGCCAGTGTTTTGGAATTTAATCCAGAAGAGCAGTGTTTGCCATGGTATCTGGAGCCTCTGCCTCTGTCAGAGGTCACACAACAGTCGAGGTGACTGAATTGCTCTTAAAAAGAGAAGGGGCACTCTCTGCTTTTGGGGAAAGTATGTGCTCTTTTTTTTTTGGCCTGCTGTCCTGGACTGCTTCTTTTCCAGGGCACATGAGAACTTGTTGCTCTTGGTTTAATTTATTTAATTAAACTCTGCCAGAGACAGTCTTCAAATTTACTTGGTAAACTGTAAAAATAGTTGATATTTACTGTGTTTTGTTTTCTTTCTTCCATGTGTGACTTCCCAGTCTTTTACTTCTTGCTGCATTGGCTCAGCTGGTCAAAGAACAACTCCTCCTCCTCCATCTCAGATACCAGATCCACCTTTTTCCTCCCCTGTTATGCCCCATCGGACGTCACTTGGGGGCATTCTCTCCACGGGAAGTTGGGGTGGGATGCTTGGAAAACCAGAGCTCATCACCAAAATGATCTCAGCAGGAACTCAGGACAGTGAATGGGGGTGTCCAACATCTTTGGAGGGTCAGCTTGGATCAGTCATCATCTTTCATGAAGCACTGCAACCATCTCAGGTGAAAGCATTATATTTAGCAGGTAAGTGGTGACTGTAGTGGTTTGAGTGGAATAAAAGTTGTGATTTACAGACAAGACCACACTGACCTTTGCTACACAGACACATAAAGAAGTTATAATCCAGAAGCACTGCAGAGCTAACCTAAGTGCCTTATTAAAAATTAGTCTTAAAATAGAATGCAAATTATTTATTTTTATTTGAAATATTATTTTTGCATGGGCTTATATATTTATTCTATGTACAAAGCAGCTAAAATCAAAATGCTAGGTAGTAATTTCAGTTGGAAGTTTTTAATTTTTGCTACTGTGTATCTACATCTGAGTTTGCAGTTGTGACTTTGAAGTTGCCATTGTTTTGACAAGCTGCTTGAAGGCTGTCACAACTTAGCAGTTTGTGTGGACCAAAAACCAAAGGACAGAATTAGTCTCTGTTTCCCTCAGTCCCCCAAGAGAAGATTAAAGGGGAATAAGGACTGGAGACTTGAAGTTGGAAATTGAAAACAGTTGGAGAGATATTTATTAGTACAGGAGAAAGGCAATAACAGGAGGGATAAGGTAACAAAAATGCAAATATATATAAATAAAACAGTCTCAGTGCCGGCAGGGATCGGTGCCTGAGGGTCCCTTGGGGCAGGGCCGACTCAGGAGGGGGCTCCAGGGCTCTTCCCAGCACCCGATGGATGTGGATTCTGCAGAGCAGGGGGGGAGCTGGGGGTAAAGGAGCGCAGGGGAGCTTTATAGAGTATGGTCAGGGAGGGGGAGGGAACAGACCCCTCTCAGAGTCTGAAAACCCTCCTGCTTTAGCTCCTCAAATTCAAACGATGATAAAGGTGTTGGGTGCTAGGGATTTTTGCACAAGAATCAATTCATTAAGGGATCATTAAAAAAAAAAGCAAACCAACAACTCCTATAAGCTGTCTTACAATTCAAAGCCTTAAAGTATGAAGTTCCTTAATGATCTGATGTTAGAGATTAGCGTGAGAACATGCCTGTCATTTAAAGGAAATACTTTGTATTACTAAAGTATCTTGAATGTTACTCATTTGCTGGACAGTTGAGCTTGGTGACAGAAGGACTGATGCAAGTATAAGACAGGTATTTGTAAAGAGAAATGTTAGATCTGTTTGAATGTATTAAAAAGTCTGCCTTTTTATAGTTAAGCTTTTTATCAAGAATGTATTTCTTTTTAAGCACACCCTATGGAATGCATGATTTAAGACAAAGATTTCTTCAAAGCATGTCTCATAGGTATGGTTCAGAATGTCCTATTTGTTGCAACACAGTAGTATAAACTTTGTGAAGGTCAACATTAATATCCAGTGTACACTTAAGTATTTGTGTTAAAAATATATTTTATATATTTTAAAAGTATAATTTTTAATAGGTCCAAACTGTTTAACTCCGTGGAAGTCTCAAGAGGCTGAAGTAGCAGATCTCCCAAGTAAGGTCCTGCTTCACTATACACCAAAGGTATGAAAAAATACATAGTTTATCTTTGTTTACACAGTGTGCAGTAATTTCAGAATAAGTTCTAGGTAGTTTTTTTTTTTTTTTCCCCCTGTTTCACAGAACAGGTGAGCATGCCATCTTTATGCTCTGGTTATTATGGGAAGAGAAAGAGCAGTGTGAGAGCTTTCTTGAAATGCAGTCTTACTGCAGAAATAGTAGGTTTTGTTCTTGTTTGGCAAAAAGAAAGCATTATATTGTAAAATTTGTGAATGACAAATCTAAGGTAATATCAACACAGTGACACTAAGTTCCTGAACAATGTTATGCATCATTCAGAAATATTATGTGTTCAAGCATCTGTAACTTGTTTCCTAAATGATCTTGTAGCCCCTTCATTTGTTTAACAGGCCTGCAAAAACCCAATTTGCCTTGACCTGTCTCCAAATCTTTTACATGGAAGACTAACTGGAAACAAAGTAGTGAACTGGGATATCAAGGTAAATGCATACTGAGGAATCACAACCTGATATAAATATGAAAGTAATTGTTTGGTGAAGATATCCTTTTGAAGTGCTGGGAGTAATTGTCATAATGCAGATGACATTTGGCAGTTAGATTTTTGTAAGAGTGATGTGTTAATGCTGCAGCTGGAGTAGTATTACATTATATTTGTTGAGAGGTCCCAAAGGATGCTGCTCTTAGTGAATGGTCTGTTGTTCTCTGGATCTTCCTTTTTTCCCATTTTGAAGTCCCCAGGCATCTCTCCTGTTTTCCATTATCTTTCAAAAATGATGGAGAGTGTCAGAGCAACATCATCCAGCTCTCATCAGTCATGGGTGTATCCCATTGGGACCCATGGACTTGTGTATGTTCAGTTTACCCAAATGATCTCTAACCCAATCTTCACTGACCAGTAGAGAGTCTTCCTTCCACCAGGCCTGCTCTCTTACTTCCAGGCCCTGGGATTCTTGGCATCCACTGTTACAAGGGCTATGCCCTCATTCAGCAGTGGGCCCACATTTTCCCTATTCTTCCTTTTATTGCTGATGCATTTGTAGAACCCCTTCTTATTCTCTATTGCATTCTTTGATGGGTTTGGCCTTCCTTGTTGCTTTCTTACATATCCTGACAATGTTCCAATAATTCTGCCAAGTGACCAGTCCCTTTGACCACATAATATGAACTTCTGTTTTCCACATGACTTTTTTCAGCAGCTCCTTGCTCATACATGCAGATCTCCATCCTCCTCTGCTACATTTTTGTGCTCAATGGAATGCACCTATATGGAGTTTGGAGGAAGTAATGCTTGAATATTAACCAGCTCTCTTGGGCCCCTCTTCTAGAGTCTTAAGCCCATGGATTCCTCCAAGTAGGTCTTTGCAGTGGACAAAGTCTGAAGTCCAGGGCTACAATCCTACTTATTGCTCTGATGTCCATTAGATGTCTTCTGTATAAAGCAGAAAATGGTCATCTGCCTGTTAGTCCATGGAGAGGAGGAAACCATGAAATGAACACCAGCTTAATACATACCTATATGTACCTGTCTGCTTATTTGTTTGCTGATCACTAACAATACAAAAGTCAGACAGGCTTAGCTTTATGAATGAGGAAATCAAGTTATTAGCAGTGTCAGAATTCAATCCAGCAGCAGTGACATAAGGAATTATTTTTTTTTAAATTTGGATAGAGTATATCCACTTCTGTTTTATAGACAAAATCATTGATTAAGGTCCCCTAGCTTTGAGAAAAAAAAACAACTGAAGTCTGAGTGTGAAAAGGTTTTCAGTAGAATACATCTCTTTTTTATCTTGAGGAAAACTGTATGAACAGATAAGCTGGTTGGTTTTGTTTTTAAGAGCAGTGGACATTAAACTGTACTAGGAAACTATTAATAAAAGCAGTGTTGTTGGAGCTACACTGTGTGTATGCTGACTTGTGGAGATTAATGTTAAAAAAATTCAGATGCTTGTTAATTTTGCTGTGGTATGAGTGATCTGAAAATACTGCAGTTTTTTATCCTCACCCAGTAGTGAGTAGAAGAGTGGATGCAGTGTGTTTATATCTCTATCTTTTTTGAAAAGCATGTTATGAGTACAAGTGTTAGGACAATAATTCATTAACATAATGAAGGGCTTCAGCACCCTCTTGAGGAGGACTAGAGTGAGAGAAAGAGGAGACATGATTAGAAGCTCATGAGGAGATAGTTATAATCTAGAAGGGGCTGTAGTTATTACTGTCTTGTGGTTCAGACAAATTCTGGTTTTCAGCTTCGAGTTGTTTTCAGTTTCCAAAAGCTGCAGTTCTATAGTGTCTCTTTTTCAACAAACATAGAAATCTTTCTCTATGAGATAAATTTTGCAGATTTAAAAAAAACCCTTTTTTTAATTTGACTGTTGAATTTTACTAACTTCACCTTATTAAATGCAGGCTGGAGAGGAACTGCCATAAAGACACACATAGCAGAGCAACAGTTTAAAAAGTAGAAAATGAGAAAGAAAGGAATTGTTTGCTCCACATCTTTGCAGCATTTCTGACTGGGAAGGGAGAGTGATATCCCAGGCTAATGGACTGACTGACAGGATATTAGGGTTTTTTGGCTGTTAATTTTTCTCTGCAGTAGTTTTCATTGGACTAAGCTGAGCAATTGAATAGGTGTCTCTGGCTAGCTTGCTGAGACCCTAATTTTCTAAGTGACATTGTGAATCACTTCTAGAAATCCAGTGATTTGAGCATGTCATATGTTACCATGTCATATGTTGAAATCTCATGCTATTTCTGCTTGTGAGCAGGGGAAGGAAAGAGGGCTTAGGAAATCTGAGTTTTTAAAAGAGGCTTAGGATTGAGGTATGTGTAAAGTTACTTAAAAAAAAAAAACAAACACATTTTCTTATTTAACTACCTGAAGTTGAAATCTTGCAGGAATATTATTAAAGCACAGACTTATGTGATCTTTTCTTACTGCTTGCTGCAAAGTAACTTAGAATTCAGAAAAATGTTTTTCCTGTTTTTCAAATACATTTAGCAGAAGATTCTTTCTAAGATTTTATCCTTCAGTTTCTCATGTTTATGTGGGGGGAAGGAGGAAGGAAATGTAAAAATGCACTTTCAAAACAAGAGCTGACATGAAGGCTTGTGTGTGATTGCAGTGCCCAGAGTTTAGGCAGCTCTGTTGTTAAACAGTGTCTTAAAATAACTTCAAAGTGGCAAGACAAGCATTCTGATTAGTTTGTAAGATTCCTTGTATTCAGAGTAAATTTCTGCTTCTGTTGTTATGGTATATTTATGGTGTTTTGCCTCCATTTTATCTTTGTTTAGGATATGATAAACTGTATTGGTGGACTAAATGTGCTGTTTCCATTGCTGGAGCAGATCAGTTTTCTTGGTAGACAGATACCTGAAAAGTCTGAAGGGCAAACTCTACCTCCAGAACTTGCTACTCCTGTAGAGCGAGACTGGGTGGTATTGTCATCCACAAAGGCATCAGGTAGGAAAGCACGGTTGAACTAAAATAATTTTAAAACTTGATTTTAAAAGCCTTCCTTTGAAGTACAGAAAGATATTTCATAATGTACTGGCTTTCTTGAAGAACCTGTCTAAAGCTGAAAGGCTTTTTTTGTTTGGATATCGAATACCAGGAGTTCTGCACCATGTAAAATTAATTTACCAACATATTTCAAATATAATTATATTTAAAAGCATTATTTTTCTTTTCATTATTTAAGTGTAAAAGCTTGAAAATATAAAGTTTTAAAATTTCTGTTTGGGAAAGTTTGTTCTGATAATTTTGGGAAATTGTTTGATAGGTGGAATCATAGAGCCACATGAAAATTTGCAGCACCAGAACAGTGCTGTTGAGCCTTCAGCTGAACATTTATTTTCTTAGGAAATGGAATTCTTACCTCGTGCAGAATTCTTACCTCAGAATTCTTACCACATGCAGTTAGACTTTAGCATTAAAATTAAAAAAGGAGAAAGGAAGGTTTATGAAACCTTTTAAAACTGTGCTAATACTGAGAGTGGACTTTGATCTTAGCAGAAATCCATGGGAAATCAGACCCTGCAAAGGAAAACTGTTTATTTTTTTTCAAATATGAAATGGTTTTTAGTAAACAACAAAAAAAAATCTTTTTAATTTTTTGTGTATCATAGAAATTATCAGTTTGCAACTACAGAGGGAGAATAACTGCAGCATATGTAAAAAATTGTAACCGAAAGAGAAGAAATGGAATTGAGAAATTCAAGAAATAGTGGGGGATATAACCAACACTTGATTTTACTACTTTTCTACTTCTGTGCAGCAATCCAACAATAAACTTTGAGGCTTTTAATGCTATTCTGTTTTGCAGAAGCACGCCTGGAGAAGAACATTGTTGCAACTTTTATCTTGATGATAAAGCATTTTATTCAGAGACATCATGTTAATCAAGAGAATCTCATTCACTCCCATGGAGTTGCCACATTAGGAGCCTTGTTACGGAAGGTGAACAAATTTCTGACACATCTTTTAGTAATGAATGTTACTCATGAGATCTTAATTATTTTGAAACGTTCTTAGTCTGGCCAGGATGTGAGGGTCTTCAGAAGTCTTTCTAGTACACGCTTGTCTTTTTCATTTTTATGAAAACAAAAAGGTGTGAGGAGTTGGTCTTGATCTGCAAAGTGAAATATGGTGTTTTGTCTTTCTTTCATGTTCTGCTTTTTTTTGTTATAGATAGTACTATCTTCAAACAAAACTGATTCTGATTCTGTGTTTCTTGTATTGCTTTAATGGAAGCAAACATTGCTGTAGAAGATAAAAATCTCAGAATTAAAAAAATTAATTTTTGAGTACTAATACTTGTTTTTTTTTGAAAGGTGCCAAGCAGTTTAATGGATGTGAATGTACTGATGGCTGTACAGTTGTTGATAGAACAAGTCTCAGTAGAAAAGAACATGCAGCTTTTGCAACAGATGCACCAACACTTGCTTTTTGATTTCAGTATCTGGAACAGTGGAGACTTTCCCTTCAGAATTGGTGAGGTCTTGGACTTGGGCAACTGGGCAAAGGCACTGGACATAAATCTACCTAGGTTCTAATAGAAAACTTTATGTTTTAGGGCATATACAGTATCTTTCTACAATCATCAAAGACAGCAGAAGGCTCTTCAGAAAGAAATATGGTGTGCAGTTTCTTTTAGATACACTCAGGATTTATTATGGGTATGAGTTTTACTTCTTTTAAATCCTCTTTATTTATTGTGGTTGGCTATGGGTTTTTTTCTGCTCCACTATAGTGAGAAAATTAAATATAAATACAAGTTGTCTTTTGGTGGTTAATTAAATTTTGAAAAGTATATTAAATTTTCTTCCGTTTGGCTTTCTAGTTTTACTTTAATTTTTATGATAGGAATATAGTAAGTTTATATCAATAAATTATTGGAAAATAAGTTATTAAAATTACAGAATTGATTTGACTTGTTATCAATGATGCAAATTGTCATAGATCATTACCATTATGAAAAGAGAGTGTTTATAATTTCAAGTTCTTTTGTATCCTTGAATTAGGAAGTAGAACTTCCTTTGAAGTGTCAGTCATAATGATTTATATCATCTTATGAATATGGTTATGTCATTTAGGAAGATTGGCTAGAGGTCTTGCTCTTTCCTTTAGAGGGTGGGAGGAGGCAACCTGAAATCCTGTCCTGTATCCAGATTAGTACAGGTCTACACTTCAGGGCTTCTGTGGTCTTTATAAATCTCCTGTGCTATCGCATACTACTACTACTCAGTTGCCTTACTTCAGTAAAAATTGATAGCCTTGTGCCATGATATCTGTGTAGATAAAAAAATTACAAAACTAGCCCAACCAAACTGCTGTTAGTGAGTTATGAAAAACTTCCTTAGGTTGTTTTTCCTGTCTGATGGTGTGCAGGAGTGGCTGTAAAGACAGTGATTTGGCTCCTGATGACCTGCGAACAATACGGACATCTCTCTACGGACTGATCAAATATTTCCTGATCAAAGGTGGAACACATGAAGAAATACAGAGCATCATAGGATACATAGCTGCCACCAGTGAAGAGGAGCAGGTATCCAATATGCCATAAATTAACAATATAAACTGTTTTTCTTCTTGGTGTTAAGAAATCTCATGTTTTGTGTGCTTAAAAGAGGGGGGAAACGAAAAGGAAAAAGACCACAAGCGAAGTGTTACTTGGTGTGTGGTTCTGTCTTGGTGTAGCTGAGGCTGGTTATAGGAGCAAACTGGCAACTTGACAAAATGTTCTACAGGTCACCATGTTTTTGGTGGTAATATTTAGCCTCTGGAGAGATGAGGAAGCACACGATGTGCATACTGGCATTAGAAAAGTTCATTTACAAAACCGAATTATTTTGACTTCAACTAATCAGAAGTTGTAATGATGTGGTTTCTATTTTGTAGACATCAACAGAACTTCAATTTGATTTGTAGCTCTAATTGCAGGTTGATATGGTGTTACAAAAAATTTTATCCAAATCCTCTCATTTTAGATGTAGTAATACTATATTTAGTAATATATAGTAATACTATATGTTCAGTAAACTATACTGAACAAACAAAATGTCTCTTTTGTAACAAGCAGAGGGTAAAATTTAAAAGCCAAGACAATTTTCCCCAAATAGAGCATGAAGTCTGAGCGAACTGTGGATTAATTTGCTTGTCTTAATTTTGTAGCTCTGTGGAATTCTGGATGTTCTCTTCAGCCTACTGCATTCCAGCCCGACCCCAGACCAGCTTTTTTTATTGCTTTTTGAACCAGGGAATGCTGATATTCTTTATGCTCTGTTATTGCATCAGAGATACTCTGACAGGCTTAGAGAACTTGTATTCAAGGTAATGAAGTGAATTCTTAAATTAATGGGTTGAATATAAATTTGTATTTTTCAATGGTCTGACTGCAGAACTTTATGCAATTACAAAGTCACTAATCATCCAAGTCTTGATTATTTTTTTTCTTCTCTCTTCTGTTACATTAGCTAGATGGTATTGTTTTCTATAATAGTCACAATGGAATTGGTGTTATCTAAGGACTGGGATCTTTAAAAAAAAAAAAAAATAACAAAAGAGCCCATGTTGTTTGAGTTAGCTTACAAAGTAAACTTTAAAACCAGTGGACTAATGCATATCAAGCAATTAGGTTTAAGAGGTCTGGATGCTTTCTTGTGTTTGATTCACATTTGTGTGTACTTAATCTTGCAGATTGTGGAAGAGATGCTGAAATGTACTAAAGTTTATGAACGCAGTAAGCACCGGATGAGACTCAGAGAAGTGGGATACTCTGGACTTGGGCTGCTTCTGAATGAATCATCAGTTACTGTTTCTCTTATTAAAAACCTTCTTAACCAGGTTCTGTATGCAGGTAATTGGCAAGTGTTGTGCCTACCACTAGTAAACTCCTGCTGCTCAGAGAAAATTTGGAGGTTTTTTTGTTGAAGAAAATAAATAATGTTACCTTACCAAGCTGTTCTATTCAAAGTTCACAGTAGTCTCAGCTACCATTTCCTTTGTTCCATCAAGTTTGCCCCTTTCACTATCTCACTAACCTCAAAGGCAATTTTTACTATTTAGCTGTTGCATTATTGTGCATGATATTGTTTGTGTTTTTTCTTTCTCCTCTACAGATCCCGCTGTGAATTATAAAGATCTCGTAGCTGTAGTGCACCTGGCTCATAGATCAGATATAAACATGAGAGTGGTTATCTGTAGAAAGGTTAGTTGTCTTTAAAACTGAAATCCTGTCCTTTAATCCCACAGACTGTCCAGTGTGATATCTTAACTATTTATTTGAGGGACAGTAGCTGTATTTGTTACTACTGCTTTCTTTAGCAATAATTCATGTTAAAAATGCAGCCCATCTGTCACTTAATGTTCACCTTTATGTATTCAAGTCCTTTTAAAAAGCAAAAGTGAAGGCTCTATTGTGATTCTCAAATAGCTTGTATTTTTTACAGGTTAAAAATAGTAGATTCCTTGAATTACTGAGTTTACTCAAAGGATGCTTGAGACTGGGATCAAAGGCTTTTGTATTACTGTGTTATACTCATAGAACATATTATGGTTCAAGAGTAGCTGTGGATGCAGGGAAGAGATGGGGAAAAGGAAAACTTTTTCTTAAACTGAGCTCTCTCCAGTTTTTATCACTGGAATTAGTAGTACTGAATATAGCTGTGAAGGACTACATTGCTTGTCAAGGTTTCTCAAAGTGAAATGATGATGCACACTGCCAGTAAGCTATGAATACTGCAGCTTTCTTACTTTTATCTATTTAATAGTTCATAATCAAGTATCTTTTCTGTTCTAGATTTATTTTTTGTTTTATTTGATAGAGTAATAGCTCGATAGGATTAGTGGTTGTGGTGACTGTCTTTTGTAGGAATTGTTGCAGAAGAGTGGCTGAAATACAAGGACTTGCCAAAGTGCTTTGGTAGCTTCTTTCCTCACTTCTTCTAACAAGTTCTTTCTTTTTTTTTTTCTTTTTTTTTTTTTTTTTTTCTTTCTCTCAAATTGTATTTCTCATGAGAAAAATGGGTCAGGTTTTTTTGCTTGTTTGCTTATTATTTGGCAATTGTGGTACTTTTACAATGTTCTTAAGGGCAAAAAAGTTTTAAGATCATAAAATGTTTCATTGAAAAGACAGAATGAATACAGTTACAAGTTAAATTAATGTATAGGCATGGGATATCTTTTCCTGTCCTTAGGTTTTGCACCTTTTGCATTCCCAAGTGGATGCAGCACAACAGATTGCTCAGCAGTTGGGCTGGCAGGATACTTTGATTAGACTGTTCCTGAAAGAAAACTCAGAAATCCAGATGGACTTTAAAGAGAACAGGACTGGTTCCTCAAGGGAAGAGGAAAAAAAACCTTCTGCTGAAGAACTTCAGAAACATCAACCTGATAAGACAGAGGTAGACAAAACTGGCAGCTTTGTATCTGTTAATAGTCTCTTTAATCAGTGGAGTTTAGAAGACAACAAATCCCTGAATGTCCCTGCTCATTTCTCTGTTATGCCACTGGAAGATGCATCCACAGTGGAGATTTCTTTTAGGTCAGAGAACCAAGAAGATTCGTGGCACAGATACCCTTCACATTTGAGTTTAGATCTGTCCAGTGTTGACTCTTATGAAATGACTGACATGGTGAATCAGATGACGGATAGCCAGCCCAGCACACCATCACCTATAGAGAACACAAAACCATTCTCTGGGCAGCCTGACAAAGAGCTGGGTGTTACAAATGATGTGAACTTCACGGCTGATCTTTCTTTATTTGAAAACCAAGGAGTAAGTAATTCACTCCCTATGTGGTTCATTTCTCCAAATGTCTGCAATTGCTTTTAATTTTTTTTTAATAAATGGATGGATTGTCCCTCTTCTTCCTGTTTCACTTTCCGAAAAAAAAATACTATAGTGAGTAAGGGTACTTCCTTTTGTAATGTGTCTTCTTTTTTGGTCATCTAGTTGGAACAGATTTAAAGAAAAAACATAAAACCTCAAAACAACTTGCAAACTTCCTCCACCCCCTGCCCCATATTTCAACAACCTTTATCTTCCAGAAGAGGCATAGTGTCATAGAATAATTTTGTTTGGAAAAGACCTTTAAGATCATCAGCTCCAACTGTTAACCTGACATTGCCAGGTCCACCTCTAATCCATGTCCCTAAGCACCTCATCTATCTGTCTTTTAAATACCTTCAGGGATTGTGACTCAAACACATTCTTGTAAGCCTGTCCCAATGCTTGACAACTCTTTCAGTGAAGAAATTTTTCCTAATATTTGATCAAAACCTTCCCTAGTGGAACTTGAGGCCATCTCCTCTTGTCCTGTCACTTGCTACTCGTGAGGCCAAGCCTCATCTGGCTACAACAGCCTTTAAGGTAGTTGTAGAGAGTGATAAGGTCTCCTCTCAGTCTCATTTTCTCCAGAGTGAACAGCCCCAGTTCCTTCAGTCCCTCCTGCCTCTGCTGGAGACCCTTCACCAGCTTCATTGCTTTTCTGTGGACATGCTCTAAGACCTCCAAGTCCTTGTGGTGAGGGGCCCAAAACTGAACACAATATTTGAAGTGCAGCCTCACCAGTGCCAAGTACAATCACTGCCCTAGTCCTGCTTGCCAGAATGCTGTTGGCCTTCTTGGCCACCTGGACACACTGCTGGCTCATGTTCAGCAAGGTGTCAACCAGCACCCCCATGTGCTTTTTCACTGGGCAGCTTTTCAGCCACTCCTCAAGTCTGTAGCATTGCCTGGGGTTGTTGTGTGACCCAAGTGCAGGACCCATCACTCAGCCTTGTTGAACCTCATACAAGTGGCTTCAGCCCATTGATCCAGCCTGTCCAGATTCCTCTGCAGATCTTTCCTACCCTCAGGCAGGTCAACACTCCCAGCTAATTTGGTGTCATCTGCAAATTTAGTGAGGATGTGTTCAGTCCCCTCATCCATGGAGCAGACTTGCTGTGAAAAAAATCAAAAGTAACTAAAGGTCAGATTGAAATAATGATGTAGAAGTCAAGTCAGTATCTGATACACCATACAATCAAGCTACAGTCTTATATTAATGTTTTCATGTATTTAGAAAGCAGAATTGAGACTACCAGGTTTTCAAAAATGTAAAACATGCAAGCAAAGAGACTATGATGAACAAGAAATGATTTGAAGTCTTTTCAGTCTATAAGGGTTGTTATTATTTTTCTTCTTTTGTAGGGGGGTTATAATGAACTCATACAGTTACTTACAGACATCCTACTATGTATAATGTGGAAAGGCATTGAAAAATCTGATGATGCTGCTTGGATTGAGAGAGGACAGGTGTTTTCTGCACTGACCAAACTGGGGATATCTAATGAGTTGCTGCAACCTTCTCATGAAATAAAACTCAAGTAAGTACACAGTTCAAGGGTGGGTGGGTTCTTTCATCCCTTCTGACAAAAAGCAGAAGTAAAGGATATAGTGCAGATAGGAAGGGATGTTTCCCAACAAGATGTACTTTACTGTCTCTTCACATACTGTCAGAAGTACATTCTGCCACCTATTTAGTAAAGTAATGTGGCCATAAGATTTTGCAGCTGTATCACTGGTTTCATGAGCTTCTTAAAATCTCTTTTACCTCAATGGCTTATCAAGAACATGGTAGTCATGTCACTGTGGACTGAGATTTGATTAAATACTTAATTGGATTTTTTAAAGCCACTTACACTTAGAAGATGTAGTAATTACTTTGGGATTTTGTTTTCCATACAGCTTGCTGGAGAAGATGTTAGAATGGTCAGTCACTGATAACAGAGATTCAAAAGCTCTCCCTACACATGCTGAAAATGCCTTCAAGCTCTTGCTAGTTGTACAAGATTTCCTACAGGCAGAAGGACTAATTAATTCAAATTTATGGACAGAAAAGGTACAGTAAGTAAGTGCATAATGGAAGTACTGTATATAGGCTGAAAAAGTAATGAAAAAGTATTCATCTTGGATACTGTCATCTTGTCTAGGCATACATTTTTAAACTATGGATACTACAGAGTATGAGTTCATAGTGCAGTACATTACATTGTGCCATACTGAGTAAAAAAGCATGAATACTTACTACAGGGAATATAGTTAATTTTGAGAATTAAATAAGCCTTGCATATTACTCTTTATTGAAAATCCAGTTATCTTCAGACCTGGAGAAATGTTTAGAAAATATAGGAGCTAATGAAATTGCATCAGTTTTTCACCCTTTATCAGCATGTATGTCTCTATGTGTGTGTCCTGAATAAAAGACCATCCAAAACTTTGCTCTCAGTTGCAAGCTGAGAAATATCACTTCTGGGCTTTTACTAGTATTGGAATTTCAACACGATTTTGTGCATATATATAAAATTGAGCTGTTTGCATATGACAGTCAGAAACGTAAGAAAAAAAAAGACTAGCAAACACAATAAGCAGTAAGTGAAGAACTTTCTGTCATTGGCTGTTTGTCCTGCCATTCACCAAATATGTTGGAGACAGCCCTAATTTGCCTCTTTTTATGTAGTTTCTGGCAGTGGTCTTGCCTCCTTCCCTATGTTGTGATTGCATTTCTCTTTGTCATGACTAAAGAAGAGAGGTATTATATGGAAAACATCATTATGTCATGATAAATCCTTAAAAAATTATTTTTTAAGGTCTAGTTCTTTTGAAAAGATTAAGTGTAATGGTAATAGTTGTCAACACAATAATTTCTAAATTGTTTTCCAAAATACCACTTATAATTAAACAGCTTAATCTTAAAGCTTTTTATTGTTTTTTAAAAGGCTTCTTTTAGTAAAAGCTTTGCCTTCTGCTGTGATCTGGCTTTGAAATCTAATTAGAAATGAGATCTGAACTTTGGAGTGATAAGAATTGTACTTACTGCCAACTCTGAATTGAAAATAACAATACCCTCATAAATTATCTCCCACTGTGCCTGGGAGAATTTAGAGCACCATAATATTCTAAGCAGGACAGCTTTCAGCCACAGAAGCATTAATGTGATTCTGGAGAATCACAACAAAACAAAAGAATTATTTTTCATTTAAGTAATTTATTAGGGAATGTATCAAGGCAGATTAGTTTTAAGCAATTATGTCTGTATAGTGAAAACTGCTATTTGGCTTATGAATACCTACCTTTCACAAGGTTTGTATCACTTCTAGTATCAAAATACTGACAGAAAGGAATGCCTCCCATTTTCTTTTTTAATTTATTTTTTAGAATACATTAATGGTTGTTACGAAGTTTCAGGCATTTCACTAAATCAGATACTCATGAAAGAAGACTTCCTTTTTGGGGTTGCTGTAAATTATACTAGCATTACACTCAAATAATGTAAAACAAGGCAAAAAAATGAAATAAAATCCTGTATATGATGAACCTGGAAACTTCAAGTGGGTATGGTATATGTGCTATTAATAATAGTGTGTTTTCAGTTTTGGTGAAGACACTAAACCTGCTTGTGGACTTTCTAACTTTTCTAAAGGAATTGCATTTGATGGAGTTAAAATACAGGAAAAACCTAAGCATATATGCTAAGTGTTGGTTTTGTCTTTATTCAGGAAGATACTTGAGCTGAGATAGGTAGATTTTAGTAGTCAGGAATTGTTTCAAATTACTGGTTTAACTGCAGTGTTCTGGGGTGATTTTCTGGGTTTGGATAATTTAGAAGTGTGAGCACAGCTTCTCATGTCTTTGAAATTATTGTGTCTCTAGGTTGAATTATTGTTAATTTTATTTCATGCAAATCTTTTTCCCACTATAGCTCTTGGAAGAACTAGTGACTCTCATGGATAGCCTCTCAGTCTGGTACTCTGCTGGCCCAGAAGCCACCAGGCTCTCACAGGTGCAAGTCCAGTTGCTCCTTGGATTCATTGCACAAGATAACTTACAGGTTTGTTTGCAAATTCCTGCAAGTGGTTTTAAGTGCCTGTTTAATGTAACTGTTGTGGTTTATGGGGAAGCTGTTCCTACCAGTGAGCAGAGCCTTGCTCCTTCCATAGGGAAGATGCTTTATTGGTTCTTAGCCTCTGCAGTCCTAGCAGCATCCACCTTCTAAACATGAGAGGGAGGCAGAGGGCAAGCTCTTTGAGATGGGACTATGTAGGCGTTAGTGGTAGTAAGATGGTGATTCTGATCATGACTTTTTGTTTTTACTATAACATTTACATTAGTAGCAGTTTCAGATTTACATACATGAAGTGTATATGAACCTGGACTGCTCTGCCTAATCAACATTTGGAACAAAGTTGGCAGGGCTGTGCCTGGAATATGAGCCCTTTGATAAAACCAGGATTTTTGGTCTAGGTATGTGATTGTCTTCGTGCAGATGTGTAACTTTGGGTTTGCAGCTCCCTCAGGTTTGGTCATCACAGGATGAATAATCAGTGCCCATATTTGCATGTGTGCCTACTGGCTACCTGGGATGCAGCAAGAATATGTTCATACTCCAGTGCTAAAAAGATATGTGCTCAAAAAATACTATTTCAAGGGTTTATTAATTTTTTTGTCGTTTGTGTAGGTCTGTGCTATGGCAGCAGCCAAACTAAACACCCTTCTCCAGACCAAAGTAATTGAAAGCCAGTCTGAAGGATGCTACCTCTTGGGAAAGCTGGAAGGCATCTTGAGTAGATCAATTGAAGAGAAGACAGAAACTTACTCATTTTTGATTCCTCTTGTTCGGACATTGGTATCCAAGATTTATGAACTTCTCTTCATGGACCTGCATCTCCCTTCATTGCCTCCTACCAATGGCAGCCCATCTTTCTTTGAGGACTTTCAAGAATACTGCAGCTCTGATGAGTGGCAAGTTTATATTGACAAATATGTAAGTAGTAGATTCTTTTTGTATATTTCCTCCCCTCTTTTTAACCATGAAAGCAGAGAAACTGCTTCAGAAGTGACGTCTTTTTTGTTTTGGTGGGACTAGATTATTCCAAATATGAAACAGTATGAAGAGAATTCATTCAGACATGATCAGGAGCAGATGGCACTTTATTGGAAAGACTGTTATGAAGCATTTATGGTGAACATGCACAAGCGAGACCGGGAGAGAGGAGAAAGTAAGCTTAAATTTCAGGTAAGGTTTTGAGTGAATGCAGGTTTCTCTTGGAAGGAATATCTTAGGAGTTGCCTTTTAAAAGATGGGGAGACTGAATACCAGGATGATCAAATTCAAGTGATTGCAGGCAGGCTGACTGTTTTAAGATTTTATGGACATTGTGACTATATGCACTTGTAGAATATGCTCTTAAATGTTTTTACTGCTAAGCTTTTTTAGTTCCTTCTTAATTTATGAGAATTTTTGCAAGCCACACAACTGTGATTTCAGTGCTAGATTTATTTTCAATGGTCTTTCAGGAGTATTTTGTGGAACCATTCAGCAGAAAGGCTCGACAGGAAAATCTGCGGTACAACAGCATGTTAAAGCAACTCAATAGTCAGCACACAGCTATTCTGAGACAGTGGAGAGCAGTCCAGCTTTACTTGCTCTCTGAACGTGGTCCTTGGTCTGAAATGTAAGAGTGAAGTTCTTAAATCCAATAGTATGTGATACTTAAATGGAATTTGCTCAGTGACTAACTTGCTGTTTAGTACGGTTAAAACCTTGCCAAATTAACTCAAGTAACCATTCTTGACATGTGAAAGTACTGTTGAATGCATCTCTTATAATTTTTTTTTTTTTACATATAATTATCAAAGTGCAAAGTTTGAAGTGTAATGCTGAGCTGATTATCTGCATATTAGATTTTCTTACCAAGTACTAAAGAAGTTATTGATGAAGCAATTGCAAAACCTTCCTGAGAGATTGGTGGCTCTGTTGGAGAAGAGAGATTAGACTTGTTAATAAAGACTTAACTTTATATGTGTGAAGCTAATTTTAATTTAAAATAATACATTTTGCCTGTCTTAACTTTTGGGGAAGTTCCAGATAAAGATTTTTTAATTCTTAAAAATGTTATAAATTGAAAGCGCAAACAATTTGATTTTTAGTAGAAAATAGATACTGTTTACAAAGTGCTTTAAGGATGATGAGATGCAATATGAAGTATAAAATTAAAATGCAGTTTATTGTTTCTGTTTCAGAGTGTATAGGTGGATAACCAGTATTTCTCTAAATATGTACTCTTTAATAACCACAGTTCATTCAAGTGAGTTATTAACTTATTTTAACTGTTTTTATACATATTCTTGTTTTCCTAGGAAACAGCAGCCCATTCACTGGAAACTTTCAAATGTTGAAAATTTTTCACGTATGAGACTAAAACTAGTGCAGAACTACAACTTCAATTCTCATCAGGATGCTAGTGACCTGAGAGATAATTTAGGTAAATCTGTATGTATTTTCTATTTTACTTGGCATTTTTCAGTCTTTACTGAAGATACAAACTTTGCTCTATTTAAGAATCAGTGTATGGTAGACACAAATCTTTAATTTTCTTTATTTTCTCTGTAGTAAAATGTGTAATATAAGAGTTGTGCTTTGACCCTAAACAGCATCTTCCTGCTGAGTAGAGTTCATTTTGCCTGCTTCACTGAAACATGTATTTTTGTTGCAAAGAGAAAAGAAAAAAAAGCAACCCACCAAAAAACCTCCTTTATTTTAAAACATGCAGTCACATAGCTTTTTTGCATAAGATTATTTTTTCAAGGCAAAGAAACAATGAGATCCAAGCTAAGCATACATTACTTGATGAAAACCTTTTTGACCTTATAATTTAGTGCATAGTTATGAAGCACTTTGTTTCACAAGTGTACCAGAGATGAGTCTTCAAGTTGCACGTATTGGGTATCAAGACTCAAACCAAAAAAAATAACACTCTTGTAAACCCAAGTTAGTTAAATCCAAGTGCAGCATCTTTCTGTGAAATCTGCATGCTCTAAGTGTCTGGAAGAACACTGCAAAATATTTTATTGGAAATGAACACAACAGACTTCACTCTAAAATTCTTTAATGTGTTTTATATTGTTTTTATACTTTATAGTGTTCAACATATATTTATATTCAACATATATTTCAAGTTAGTTCAGGGGCTATTTTTAATGTTCTGCTTATCCCCAAAAGCAGTCAAGAAGTTTAGTTGCTTCTATCTCAGTTAATACCAACATTCAACAGTAGAAAATGCTCAGTAGTTTAGGTTTCCAAAAGTGTTGCAGAAAAAAAATTTCTGAACTGTTTATTTCTGATAGGTGTGCACCCAACACAGCCCTCTAGTGAGTCTCTCCTTCTGGAGGCAGTGAAGCAGGTGAAAGTGAGTGACCTGGAAGATGACGTCCTTGAACTACCAGAAGAAGACACAGCAGTCATTTTGAATTTGTAAGTACAGGAAAACTGTACAGCTGTTTCAGAACAGCTGAAATTTATTTCTGTGCTAGGAAAAAGCAGTAAGAAACAACTTCAGGTGTTAATTAGCATACAAAGCTTCTCTTTCTTTTTCTGGTCTTAACAGTCCAATCCAGGGCTTTGTAGTAATTTTGAACAGCAGAAAAATTGCCATTGGATTCATCATAAGCAATTTGCAAATCGATTTCACTGGGCAAAAAGTGACTGGGCAAAAAACTTTACTGTCTGCCAAGTGGGTTTAACTCCATTCACCACAACTCTTTGGGTCTAGACAGATTTTTATGGAGTGAAGCATACACCAGTCCAAGCCATAGGAAGACAACTTCTCCAAATGCTGTGGGGAATGGTATCTAACACTTTACTAAAGTGTAAAGACAGCCTTTTCCTCATCCACTAAGCAGGTCACCTTGTTACAGAAGCAGATCAAGTTAGTCAAGCAACACCTGCCTTTCATAAACCTGTGCTGATTGGGTCTGATTATCTTGTCCTGCATATGCTGTGTAATAGTACTCAAGGTGATCTGTTCTCTAACGTTCCCTGGCACCAATGTCAGACTGATGAGCCTATAGTTCCCCAAATCCTCCTTCCAGCCCTTCTTGTCACATGTACCAATCTCCAATTTTCCCAGTTAGCTAAGACTCCTGATAGGTGATGGACAGTGCCTTGGTTAGCACTTCAGATCCCTCACTACTTTTGGGGGGAGCTCATCCTGTCACATAGACTTGTATATGTCTAAGTGGTGGTGTAGCAGTTTGCTAACCATTTCCCTTTGGATGATGGGGACTTCACTCTGCTCCCCATCCCTGTCTTCCAGTTTAGGGGGCTAGGTCCCCAGAGAATAACTGGTACTACTCCTAAAGACAGAGGCAAAGGTGGCATTGAGTACCTCAGCTTTTTCCTTATCCACTGTCACTATATTTTCCCCCACATCTAATAAAGGTTGGAGATTCTCCTGAGCCCTCCTTTTCTTGCTAATATATGTACAGAAACATTTGTTAATGTCTTTTGTGGCAGTAGCCAGATTAAGTTCTAGTTGGTTGGTCTTTGACCCTTCTAATTTTCTCCCTGAGTAGCCTGACGAGATCTTTGTAGTTTCCCTGAGTTGCCTGCACCTTCTTCCAAAGACCATAAACTCTCCTTTTTTTCCTGAGTTCCAGCCAAAGCTCTCTGTCCAGCCAAGCCAGTCTTCCTGCCTGCCTGCCTGCTCATCTTTTGGCAGAAGGGAATAGCCTGTTTCTACACTTTTAAGGTTTCAATCTTAAAAAGCATCCTGCCTTCCTGGACTCCTTTGCCCTTCAGGACAGCCTTTCAAGAGAGAGTGTCAGTCAGTTTCCTAAACAAGGGCCTCTCTCAACTGATCTCCTAGACAGGCCAAAGTCTGCCCTCCAGAAGTGCAGGGTAGCAGTTCTGCTGACCCCTCTCCTTATTTCTCTAAGAATCAGAAACTCTTATCATAAACCAGATGGGAACAGGCTCTTATCTATCAATAGTAGGGGTGTTCTCTATACTGTCAGACAAATAAAAGGAGGTGAGCAGGGCAGAGGGAGCAAATGCTTCACTCCAGCAACTGGATATGCAATGTAAAGCATGCGTCTGTATGTGTCTGCACTCTTGAAATTCAGTAGAGATGTGGCACTTCATGCATTTTATTGTACCTTAAGAGTTACTGAATGTGTTCTTGTGAGATGTCATCTCTATAGGTTTTGGAGTAGTATTACTTCAAATACTTCTGAAGATAACTTTATTTACATGAACCAGGACTCAGTTCTTCTCTGTGGCAGAGTGTTTAAACACCTAGTAGTTAAATAAGAAAGAGAAGACCTCCCTTGAATTATGAAAACATGAGGCTAAGTCCATTGTATCTGAGACTGAAATAATTAGGTCAGATTTTTTTCTGAAATGTACTCTTATCAAGTACTTAAGAAACTGTATAATCTACCCTACCCTGTAACACTTAGTGGTATTTTTTAGGGATGAGAAGGACGAGCAAAGTCAGAAAGAAAAGCTCATATTATCTGAAGACTGTGAACTCATTACAGTAATTGATGTGATACCTGGCAGACTGGAGGTCACTACACAGCACATCTATTTCTTTGATGGTAGCACTGAAAAAGAGGAAGGTAAGCATGATCAGTATCTCTTTTCAGTGCAGTTCAGCATTCTGTTTTTAGTATGCTGAGTTTGATTTTTTTGTTTCATTCGTTATTTGAGAATGAGTGTCAAACTAATTGTGAAGAGACATGTTATGGATCTGTACTGAAAATTCATATTGTATTTGGTGGTCAGTGGCTGGCTGATCCCATCAGAATCAGTTATCTGGAACTGTACTTCCTGAGCTGTTAAACTATTCACTTTTCTTAATATTAGTTTAAAAAATCAATTTAGTAAAAAAGATAAAGTTTACTGGCTAAAAAGAGTCATTACCTCTAGTTTGCTGTTGGAATGGCACCTCACTGTTCTCCCTGAGAAATAATGTTTCACTCATAGATTGAATAAAAAGTAGTAGTAAGTAATTATTAAAAAGTAGGAGTATATAAACATTAATAATCTATATTAATTTTGGGAACTTTTAATAGAGTACACAGTTGAGTATGAAAAAGTGAATCAAACTGTTTCAAAAACTGTATATTGAGGTGGTCTTTGGGCAATTCTAAACATAAAGGCTTATATTTGAAGAAAACAAAGATTAGTTCATATTTTTTGTCAGCAGAAGACATAATATATATATATATATATATAATGTGTCTCTGGTCAGAAAGCACAAATGAATTGCACACTCCATTGGTAGTTCCACCTGCCTTTCAGCAGAACAACAGCTGAAGTTAATAACACATTTCTAGCAATAGGGTTGATGAAGTAACATTAAAAAATTTTCTTTTTCTAGGAATAAAACTGGGTTGATAGCAATGATGCTGTATTATGTCTAGATGAAAAGTTTTTGATATATTCCAAGTCAGTAATCAAAGTGCTCTTCCTAGGGGTAGGTTCTGATTTCAAATGGCACCTTTCTCAAATTCGAGAAATACATTTGCGTCGGTACAACCTGAGAAGGTCGGCTTTGGAGATCTTCCTTACAGATCAAACCAACTATTTTCTCAACTTCAGTAAGGAGGTATGGGTTTCCCACATTGCCTTGATTTATATAATTAGAACAAGTGTCAAGTTTAAGTTCACTGTTAATGTCTAATTTGAGCTTGGTGTCTCTTGTAATACTGTAACACTAGTATCAAAAGGTTTTCTAGTTATAGCCATTAGGGGAATCTAGATTGCAGCCTGTGAAAATCTCAGTCTGACATCTACAAATAGATTAATTTTTAAAAGATGGATCAAACAAGATTCTTCTTTTTCATATCTCTGTTCTGATACCAAACAATTATTCAAATAAAATTATATCAGCGCTAATCCAAATATCTTGAAGCCCACACATTTTTTAAAATATTCTGAGTAAATTAATTACAAAGAAAAGGAAATCTTCTGTTTTACCACAACACTGGAAACCACTGCTATTTCTATATTCTGTGGTTTAGGATTAGTGAACTTTTTTTTTTCCTGGATAATGTGAATGATCCTTGTGTGGGGGACTAAGATAAATATCAGAAATTGTTTTAAAAGTATAATGGTGTTCCATTTAGTTCACATTTTAATTAGCAGAGAAGTTGTTTACTTGTCAGCAGAATATTTTTTTATTAATGCTGTTTGCTAACAGGTACGAAACAAAGTCTACAGTCGAATATTGTCACTGCATTCTCCAAATATTTCTGGAACCAGGTCTCCACAGGAACTTTTTAAAGCTTCAGGTTTGATGCAGGTATGAGACTTCATTATAAATGGTATAGAGCATTCCTCTTTTTCTTGTAGTAGTCCTGGAAGGTCCTGGACTACTAATTTAACTCCTTTACCTCCACTGTTTAGATGGCAGCTGCCAACTTCTATATCTTTAGTCAGTGAACTTTCACAATACGTTTCCAGAATTGCTGTGTTTTGTGTTTAGAGTCAGTGAGGTAATTGGATAGAGCCAAGGTTTGCTGATGTGGTTATGGCAAATGTTCCAACAACAATGGAAAGCATGTAGCATACTTGCTTCTGGTTTTAGTGCATGATCTCAAATGCACATTTTGGAACTTCTGTTGCTACGTGTGCAGCTGATGTCCCCTGATGCCTTTTCATGGTGGGATTTTCAGCAAAACCCATGTGAAGATTAAGCAGGAAATATGCTCTTAAGGGAATGATTAATATTACTATAAAAGGAAAATGTAAAAATGTCTGTATTACCCTAAAGAGGAATAAATGTTAAAATGTAGTAAATGTATTTTTTTTCTTCCATCTCTTTATTCCACAAGTACTGTTTTCTCTGAGGGAGGAAACTTTATAAATTACTTCTAAAATATAGGAAATACTTTGATTTTTCTTTGCTTTCACAATGATAAAAGCTATCATGTTCTATGTTTATGTGGATAAAATACCAGCTGTAATGAAAAGTCTCTATCCTATTACAGACAGGTATTCTGCCCTTCTGAATACAGCTCTGTCTGTTCCTTGGTTTAAAATATAATAGTGGAGTGACAGCACAAGGACAGTGTTAGTTTACAAATTCCTGTACCCTTAGCCAATGGGAGAACAATTTATAAGTTTTGACCTTATGACTCTTAATAGATTTCAAAGTTTTGTTTCTCTTTTTCTCAGTCCGTGTCTACCTACCTTCGTGTTGCTTCTTTCATTTCTGTTCTTCTTTTCCTTTTTTATTCTGGGGCTGCTACTTGTCTGCTGTCCTGTATTTAAAAACAGTATTGGCATCAATCAGGGACATAATTTTACTGCAATATTGATAGCACAGTCACTTGATCAAGGGGAAAATAAACTTTATTTGGATAGGTTAAATTTGGACTTTCATACCATTCTTACAGCCTTGTGTCATTCACTTGCCAATCCTGTCATCTGACAGCTAAATACTGACAAGATGTAATTTGCAGTAGTGATATCTTTGATATAATGACTCCCATTGTGTCATTTTTGTCCTTCAGAAATGGGTGAATAGAGAAATCTCCAACTTTGACTACCTTATGCAGCTGAACACAATGGCAGGACGAACTTACAATGACCTTGCTCAATATCCTGTGGTAATTAAAAAAAAAAATTCCAAATTATTTTTTTTCTAGTTTGAAAGATTGGATTTTTTTAACTCAATTTGATCTTTGACTCTTTTTATAGTTCCCTTGGATTTTACAAGATTATACATCAGAAGAACTGGACCTGAATAATCCTGCAGTCTTTAGGGATCTCTCCAAGCCCATAGGGGTTGTAAATGAAAAAAATGCTAAGGCTGTGAAAGAGAAGTATGTATTTGAACACTCAGTTATATTTCTCCAGGTTAAAAACAAATTTAAAAAATAAAGTTGTGACAGTGAGATTCTTAAAAACTAGTTTTATAATATTGCAGATCCATTTTCAAAGATTGTTGATTTGCTTTTTCTTCTGCATTCAGATTAGTTATCTTACATGGCTCTAAGAGGACAAAACTTACTGTTGTAAATTTTCAGTTGTTTCTTAGAGTTAAAAAAATGAAGGGCTGTAGAGAGAATTTAATACCCTACCAACTTGAAGAGCCATCTTGTGTCCCATATCTGCTACATGATAAGGACTGCAAAATAATACTGATGACCTGAGCTGCCTGTGCTGGGGGGTAGCATTGATCATAAATCTGTGCTTCCTGCTCTTTTTTGCAAGCATGGATTATTATCTTCAAAATAAAATGTAACTTGGTGGCTTCCAGCAAACTCCTCTGTAAGTAGGAATGTCAGGGACTTACACCCACACACCAGAGCAGTGATGCTTCCTTTTTGCTACTGTGGGGAGTGTGCTATCATACCAGATTGCATCTGGTATTGCATCTTTCAAGACCTGCTTTATTCTGAGAACTTGGAACATGAAGACTTCTCTTTGAATGATGAGGCTCCATCCTTGACTGTAATGAAATTAGTTCTCTAGCAGTATGTTCGACTATAATTTCTCTTAATAGGTGACAGAGAAATGTATCAGCCAGGTGGTGGTGTAGTAATGTAGAGTGAGTTTGTCACTAGAAAAAGAAATCTGTCTACGTGTTAAATCACTTTTCAGCATTCTGACATAGTCAGCCTTACAGTCTTTTGAAAATGTTTTATTTCTTGAATCTTGCTGGAAACTGTTACAAGTTTCTTCAGTAATAAATATTCAGCCTAGTGATGTGGGAGGTTCTGTCTGTTATCTAAAATCATGCTGATCACTCCTGTCATGCCCTCTATCCAGTTTCCGACAGCTGATAGCAAATGCCTAGGGAAAAATATAAAGAACAGGTATACAAAGGCTTTATCTGGTGTTCATTTCAATTTTTCAGCAGTCTTTTGCTTAGGGACTTTTCAAGTCAGAATTGTAATCCTTAGGTTTATAGAGCTTGAATTTTCTTACGGATTGATGTGATAATTTCCTTTTGAATCTTTACCTCCAGTAAGAACAATCCACATGTAAATAGCAGTGCTCAGTTGTATTTATTAAGATTTCATTTTCTTAGATACGAGAATTTCGAGGATCCCTTTGGGATGATTGATAAGTTTCACTATGGGACACATTACTCAAATGCTGCTGGTGTCATGCATTACCTCATTCGGGTGGAACCTTTCACAACACTTCATATTCAGCTTCAAAGTGGCAGGTATGCCGTGAGCAAATGAACAGCACCTTTCTTTTTTAGTTCCTTTTCATTTTACTAAAAGAATGATCAAAGTCAAACCTGAGTTTTCTGATCCACAGATTTGACTGTGCTGACAGGCAGTTCCACTCTATTCCTGCTTCCTGGCAGGCGCTCATGGACAACCCCAATGATGTCAAGGAACTTATCCCAGAGTTCTTCTACTTTCCAGAGTTCCTGGAGAATCAAAATGGTAAACTAACGACTCAGAATATTCTCACAGAAAACTGTTCATGTATTGAAAATAGATGTTACAACCTTTTTTGAATGCTGTGGAACACTACTTACTTGAGCTTTATAATGTGCTTGTAGAAATTACTTCAGTCATCATGCTGGCTTAAAACTGTTTAATAAAAACACCAGTTGTTTTATGCAGCAGCCTAAACATTGTTTAAAATTCAGACTGGGGGTCTGTGCATGTCTGGAGATAGAGTTATTTACCTAATATAAAATATCATACATGCTCATTTAAAGAAAAAGTTAGCAATAGTTAATACTGATTAATTAGTAAAACTTAATACAGATTAATTAGTATTCTCTTTATTAGGTTCTTTGGGTAATAGAGTTTGGACATCTTCAAATGTGTGGGGGTTTATTTGTGCTAGGCAACCAGCATGTTTTCTGCTTGTTGTAGTCATTTTCCATTGCAGTGTTAGGTCACCTGATTTTAGAGCCACGTAAGGTTTCAGTACACTTCAGAAGAAGGAATAAAAAGCTGTTTCATTCATATATATATAATGCTGTCTGAAAAGGCAGCATCCTTCATTCTGATATGAGACTTCTAGCCATTTTTAAATTCACATTTATTGCATAGGAAATTGTTTCTCTACCTGTTAAATATTATCTAAAAATGGATTTCCATATATGTGCTGCTGCTAGTTTAGACTGCTAGCTACAGTCTGCTGGAGTTTTAAGATACAAATACTGGAAACACACAAGTCACATGTTCAAAAGTCATTTAAGAGTTTAGAGTTGTTCAATGAAAGTTGGTGTGATTTTAGACTTCTTGAAAGCCTTGATTCAGAACCATTTAAACTATAAGTAACTTCATTCTTAGGAATAATGTCATTAAAATGTTTTGGACTCTTCGTCCTGGTAAAAGAAAGAAAGTCCAGGTGTGTAACAGATAGGTGTGTAAATGACTAATGCTACTTTTAAGTTTGGGGCTTCAGCTTCCAAGTAGTCTAGGTGCTTTGGGCAAATGTTATCCTGTTTCCTTTAACATTTTAAACATTCAGAGTGGAATGCAGCCTCCTGTGGCAGTGGTATTGTTACTGGAGATTTACATTAGGAATTTTCCAATTTTGAGAAAATAATGAGAAAATAATACTTTTTCTTTATTGAGAAATAAAGAATAATAATACTATATTATTATATTAATATTATAATAATACTATATTCTTATAATAATACTATATAATAATAATACCAATAATACTATATTCTTTATTGAGAAATCGATATATTTGAAATATTTTTTAGTAACTCTTAAAATTCTCCAAATTATTCACCAGGTTTTAATTTAGGTCGACTTCAAATATCCAAAGAGGTGGTAAATGATGTTGTTCTACCCAAATGGGCCCACTCGCCAGAAGACTTTATTTATAAGCACAGGAAGGCTCTGGTAAGATGATGATTTATTGAGTAAAGTAAGGATAAACTACAACTCCACATTGTCACTGTGGCTTATGTGTAAAATACTGGGAGTACATTCAGACTAGGGTTGTGGTTGCATTTGACATTGCAAGTACCACTGGAACTTTCAGTTAAAAGTAGTTTGTGGACAAAACTGTTCAGAAATAAAAAGGAAAAGAACCTGAAGATATTAATAAATAGGGAGTTTGCTGCCCTGAGAGCTAAAATACAAAATTAGGTGGGTTTAGGTGATTAGGCTTCCCTTGCTTTTTAAAGATTATTCTGCATGAAATTAGAGAACTGGTATCTTACCTACCCTTGCATAGTTGCATTTCAGTAGTCTTAAGTTGCTGCCCTTGACACACATGGATATTCTTATGTTTTTGCCCTATACAGTGGTATAAAACTAGTTTGTGGAGACTCTTAGTTTAGGAATAAAGTTTCTTTCACAGAAAACAGTAGATACCTCAAGAAGGGAGCAGTGCTTCTCTTCTTCTTATCAGAGCATTTTTTCCTTCTAGGAATCTGAGTACGTTTCTGCCCATCTACACGAATGGATTGATTTAATTTTTGGCTACAAGCAAAGGGGACCAGCTGCAGTGGAGGGGCTCAATGTGTTCTATTATTGTACTTATGAAGGTACAAACCTGTATATTCTGTTGTCATTGTCATCAGACTTGTGGGTTTTCAGTATTAGAACACACTTGATTTGTGAGTCTGCCATGCAGTAACATAAAGGCAGCAGAAATATAGATGAAATATGGCAGCACAATTTATAATTTTTCATCAATTAATGAGAATGTTTGATGCTTTTATCAGAAGTTGTGAACCTCAAATGTTAATAAAGTTGTGGGGTTTTTTTAAACAGGGGCTGTTCCTGTTGCTTGTGTTTTGTTTCTAGAAGTTGCTTGGAGGTTTTCATTAGTTTCCCATTTGCTTGCTTAAAAGTATTTGTGGGAAGAGATTTCTTGTGGTTTAGGAGTCAAGGCAAATCTTAGTCTGTTAATTACAGAGATGAATTGTGGGTGCCTTTTGTGTGCAGCTTATTGTATGCATGAAGTATATTAAATTAATTTGATAAGGAAAAAGCCTCAACTCTTGCACTTACAGATATGTTTAAAATTCCACTTAAAATTAGTGGAGTTTTCAGATCATATTTTGTATGGAGGGATTGGTTGGAGACTTTTCTGGAATAAAGGATAATAATGCTGCAATTAAATTAAGTTTCACAACATTTATGGATCATATTGGTTCTCAGTAACTTGTTTGGTTTATGGTTTCCTTTTTCTTTACCCTTCATTGTTCTGGTTGTGATCCAGGGGCTGTGGATTTGGATACTTTAACAGATGAGAAAGAAAGGAAAGCTTTAGAAGGGATGATAAACAATTTTGGGCAAACGCCATGTCAGCTCTTAAAGGTAATGGTATTTGTTCCCTCTCTATCACCTTTTGTTAATTAAATCCAAATGAGTTACAAAGGGCTTCTGTAAAAATGAAAAATTTAAGATAATGGTGTGTAATTTTACGAATATTAAGTCTTTGTTCTGTTACAATTTATGAAGCTCACATTGATTGTAGTGTATTTTTTTCAAAAGAAATTGACTCACTTTAAGAATGGAAATTGGGTGCTGAAGAGTTTGTTTTCCCATTGATTTCCTGTAAGATTGTGAGTATCTTATGTGACTTGAACAAACTGATTAATTTGTCTAATTTGATATTCCTTTGAATATTGTCTCCTAGGAGCCTCATCCACAAAGGCTGTCAGCAGAAGAGGTAGTGCAAAGACTAAGTAAAAATGATACCTCGACTCTAAATGTCTTCCAGCACCTCACTGAACTGAAGTCATTCTTCATAGAGGTAGATATTTCTTCAAATTGTCTAAAGTCTAATCTAAAACTTCTGATATACTTGAAACAAAAGATCACAATCTAGAGGAAAATCAGAAAATATCTTAAAATGCAATGTGTATAAAATGACCTCTGTCTTTTTATTTAGCTTCATAGAGACTGAATGCCATAAATTTTTACCTGCTGGCTGCTTGTATGTATGCTGTTGGAATATTAAGTTAGCCACCACATCAAGAAAGCTAAGAACATCACTAGTGGTATCCAAGGACTCACTGAACTTTGTAGCTAAACTCACTGAATCAGAACAGAGGTAGAATTTAATTTCTGGTGTTGACAACAAGGCATACCTGCATGAACTGAATATACATATATATACCAGTCTCTTGGAGTACTGTACAGGTCTGACACGGATTCCAGAGGCTTTGGATGTAACTCTTCACAGGTTCTAGGTTTGTCCTTAAGCTCTTGATTAATCAGACCAAAACCATGTCCTTTCTCTTAGGGAATCAGTGATGGTGTGCCCATTGTCAAAGCTGTTGTCCCCAGGAATCAGTCACGTTCCTTTATTTCTCAGGGAAGCCCAGAGATCTTGGTAAGTTGTGTGTGTCAGTACTATTCCTAGACTGCAGACAGGCAAGGAGAAACAGTTCTTAGCTGTTTCTGTCCAAATGTGTTCCTTTAGTGTGTGATGTGTCAGCTATAAGTTTTTATCTTCTGAAGATATGGCAGAATGATTTGTTGAATAGCATTTAAGAACTGATGAGAAAAATGGAGGCTGAAGTGAGGTGTGTTGTAAGTTGCCTATTTCATCCACTTCCATGGTAGCAATCAATTCCCTAGTGCAATACATTCCAGCTTTAAAATGAGTGTATTGATTTATTAATGGCATCATTATGTTTATTATTACTTCCCAACCCATATATTAAAAAAATACTGTAAGTGGTGTATAGACACTGCAAAGGCCCATACTGTTCCTAGAATTAATTACTGCACTAATACTGGTGCTGGTACCATGGCAGATGGCCAAATGATGAGAGGAGGAGAGTCTTTTTGTATTTACATCTCTGTGTATGATCAGCATACTGTCCTGCATGCAATAATACCTATGTTCTGCACGAAAAAATATTCTTTTCCAATATTCCTGTTTTGTAGGTCAAACTTCTTGTCCTGGCTTAATGTGGTTTGTGTGTATGTCATTTGGAATGTCTAAAATTCTCATGGTGTTTTTTCTAAGTTTCTGATGAAAATAATCTCCAATAGTTAGATTCCTTAAGTACTTTATAAGAAATAGAACTCCAGTACAATTTTTTTTAAACTTCATATGTTGGTATGTTAACTATTGATAATTTCTATTTCAAAGAAGGGAAGCAGCACCTTAAACTAAGTGAATGAATGGTAATGTTGGCTGGGGTTTTGTTTGCTTGTCTCCTCCGTTCCAGCCCCCTTAAATTTCTCTGAGCTACCTTAATATGTACCATGTACCACCTGTGGATTAACTCATTTGAGCTGGAATTATTTAAAAAAAAACAAACTGTAGGGGATGAGGGATGTGGGCTTTTTTCTTTGTGGTAAATTCTCAAGAAGTGTATGCTGGAGTAGGCAACTTTCATAAGGAAGCTCCATTACCATTAAAGAAAAGCATAAAATATGCCTCTGGGTTTCAGCAATTTTTCTTTCAATTTTTTTAGGTAACAGCAAGTCTGAACTGCATTATTGGAACTCATGGTTGGCTACCTTATGATAAAAATATCTCCAACTATTTTACATTCATCAGGGATACCACAGTAACAAATCCCAAGTAAGCAAGTGATGAGGAGAATTCAAGATGCATGCATCTAAAGTAATAAAATACAGTAATTGTTTAACAGTCAGGAGACTGTACTGTTTTCCTTGTCTGAGCTTTCACCTAAGAATGCATCTTCTGATGTTCAGTAATACTGCCTCTGAAATACCATATACATAACTCCTTACTAGAAGAGTATTACATACTAAAGTTCATTCTTAGAGCTGCTTCCATTTTTTTTTTCTAACTATCAGTCATAAAAACTTGTCTTAGAATCTGAGATGGGTAGTCCTCCTAATTTCTTACACTATAGTGCAGGTATATGTATTGGTTTTCTTTCTTTGGCTTTTAGAAGATTCCTTTTTTTCTGTAATATCACAGTGCTTAATAGGAACATGAGTTATCCTTACAGAATCAAATTGCATGAAAGACTGAAAGGATCAAAGGTGAAATCTGGCTTCCACTTGATGATGGCTATCAGGTCCAGAATTTCTTTTTTTTTTTTTTATATATATATTTATATATAGCTCCTTCTATAGATGGAATTTTCCATTAATTTTTAAGCATATAGGAAGTGCAAAA
The DNA here is from genome assembly GCF_036169615.1 of Heliangelus exortis. Lineage (NCBI taxonomy): Eukaryota > Metazoa > Chordata > Aves > Apodiformes > Trochilidae > Heliangelus > Heliangelus exortis. The sequence continues at coordinate 22,469,004 of NC_092427.1, read as the reverse complement.
TGCATTGGTTTGGACTAAGGTTACTCTTAACTGTTCATCCTCTGCCTACAGAACACAACGCAACGTGAGTGGTCCTTTTGCACCAGGACTGGAGATCACATCTAAGTTGTTTGCAGTATCCCATGATGCCAAACTCCTCTTTAGTGGAGGACACTGGGACAACAGCATCAGAGTGACATCTCTTACGAAGGGCAAGCTGGTTGGACAACACATTAGGCACATGAGTTAGTAACTCTACTGTGAAATTAAGATTTTTGTGTTGTACCTTGATGTTGGGTCTTTTTGAAAAGAATTCCAGCCAATGCTCCTTGGCAGACAGATGTGTTAAAAGGGAATGGCAGTGTATGAACAGAAGAATATTTGAGCCACGATTTATACATAAATTACTTGAGCATGGCTTCTTAGTCATTGTAGTGATGTTTTTATGCAGCTTCAAAATAAGGCTTGACTGCTATTTTTAAGTAGCAAAGCTGACTAAGTCCAGTTGGAATATCTGGCTGTACAATGACTTTATTGTTTAACACAGTCTCATCATCCCTTATTGCAGAGGAATGTTTCATGCTGACTGCAAATCAGGATGTATTGTTAACATATTGTATGTATATTGTAATTAGGTGGGAAATTAGTCTTAACTATGTATGTGATAATGTCCTATTTTCTTTCCTTTATCTAGATATTGTGACCTGCTTGGCAATAGATCACTGTGGAATTCATTTAATTTCAGGCTCCAGAGACACTACCTGTATGATATGGCAAATAGTTCAGCAGGTAGGTTATTTGGACATACTCTGAGAAGTTTTTTCTGGATGCTTTTCTGTCATTCGCTGTTTTGCTTTGATGTTTTTGGTTGGGTTTTTTTTCCTTTTCTTTCAGGTTCGCAGGGAAGATAGTCCACTAAAATAGATTAGCTTAGTAGTTTTTTTACTCCCATTGTCTTCTGTGAAATACTCACTATACACATTAGTAACAATATAGCTGAAGTACAGTGTAGTAGGGGCAGGCTTAAAGATTTCATAGATGATTTTCAGGGCAGGCAAATATTATCCTCCATTCTATGGATGGAAGAATCAAAGAAGACACACAGTCAAACTTCTATCACAGATATCATGTAGTCCTCTTTAGAATTATAAACTATACTATATACTGTTCCTTCTCTCTAAGCACAGGTTTTGCCTTAGAACTGGTTTGAGAATATCTGGATATCCTGACAGTTCACTTAGTGGCACAAAAGCACTAAGTAATATTGACATGTTGAAAAATGTCTATTTTATTAGCATTATTAAAATGGTATTTTATTAGCATTATTGCAGGATTTCCTTTGCATATTATACTACTGACCATCATTAAGAAGGATTATTTCCCTACTGTTCCTTAGAATATGGAACAGAGTTTCTGTAATTGTAAACAAAATAGCTTTCAGCTTCTTTAGCTTGACAGTGAAGATGGTGCTTAATTTCAGGGTAAACTGTAAGAACTGAATAAGCCCAGATGCACAGGTAAAGAAAAATCAAATGGGTGAGTGAGGGCACAATTCCTGTTAGATCTGCTCACTGTGGTCCTTGCATTTCTGGACATCTGAAAACATAGAAACAAGTCAGCTAAGTAATTCTGTCTTTCACATCCACATGGTAACTATATGGTCATTCATTCTTGTGATTTCAGTAAATAGGGCTGCTGATATAAAAGGCAATAAATTGAAAACAGAATGGTTGACTTATGGCTTTGGTTTTGGCCTGTGTCAAATATACATCTCACACAACTGATACTGATGATATCAGAAATTTAGTTTTTGTTTGTCCTTCATCTGCAAGAGGACGTGTTTGTTTCTCTCAGGGAGGAGTGCCTGTAGGCCTGGCACCTAAGCCATTACAGATCCTTTATGGGCATACTGATGAAGTTTCAAGTGTTGGCATCAGCACTGAACTGGATATGGCAGTGTCAGGATCCAGGGTAAGCATCCTCATATTTTTCTCTTCATTGCTTCTTCTCTACTTAAACCATAGAGCATATTTGAAATTGATGAAGAATCATAAAAAAAAAATATGAATACTTCACAATATTTTTCTTCAGCTTTTTGCATCTAGAAGATGTGTGCCATCTCCCTTGGTTTCTGATCAAATCAAGCTGACTCAAACTGCTTCACACAGCATAGACTCAGAATACCACACTGTGTTACTCTGCACAAATGAGCTTTAATGTGTATGGACTTATCCAGAGACCTTAGGCTTCTCATAAAAACAATTCTGTGACAGGTTCTTCCCTCCTTCCTTAACCTCAAAGGTTCTGTGCAGCTAACTTTTGCTCTACCTTACTGCACTCCACTGGCAGGCTGCTGAACTCGTCTGTACTGTGTTTAATGTCTACTTATAAATGTGACCTGTGAACCTCCTCTTGCCCCGTTTGCATTTGTTTTTTCATAACCTTATAGTAAATGGCCATAAGGGGAAAACATCTTTACAGAGTTCCTGTTACTTTGGAGTCTTGATCCCCGGTTAAGGATTTAAGTGCATTCAAAATATTCCCTCTGTATTTAAATACTTTTCTGTCTGTTATGGTAACTTGCCTGCTGATTAAAGACTTCCCTGGATTTGGTCACTGCAGGATGGGACAATTATTGTCCGCACTATTCGGAAAGGTCAATATGTGAGGACTTTGCGACCACCTTGTGAGAGTTCCCTCCTGCTGACTGTTCCCAATCTGGCTGTGTCCTGGGAAGGCCATATAGTTGTCCACACCAGCATAGAAGGAAAGACTACTCATAAGGTACATTCATGGAATAGCTCTGTTTGTTTTACTGAAGGCTTTAATCATAAATGTACCTAACCTTATCCTTATTTCCTAAAGTAGTAAGGCTTTTTGAGCATTCTGTGCCTAATTTTTTTTCCTTTTTAAGTTTTGCTAGCAAATTTCAGTGAAATTTGATTAAAAGACAAATCATAGGCATATTCTGCTCCTTTAAGTTTTATGAAAATCTACAAGAAAAATGCGTTAGTTAATCTCCCTGGGAGGGTTGCTTTGAAGTGGAAAACTAGCAAGTTCTATTATACACAGAAACAGAGCCTTAGAAGCCTAGGTGCAAGGTGCCCAATGACTACACTGATATTTCTTAGTTTTGGATTGGGAAAATGGCTGTAATGTTTACAGTGTAGCTTATTCTGTCTATTGAGTAGCTGTGTATTTGCTGTAATAAGGGTAGAGCTGCTATAGTTTCTGTTAGCGTGGGGAATTCCTTGGAAGACAAATTCATTGGATGTAGGCATTGGGAAGGTGGAGAGAGAAGAGACCAAGGTTTTGTCAGGCTGGAGGAACTTAAGATTGTGTTAGCTGTATCCTTAATCCATCAAGAATTCATTGCCTTTTTTCAGAAAAAAAACCTACTTCTAGATCTAGCTCTGTGGAAATATACGTATTTTCTGCTGCTTTTCAATTTAGGGTGGGGGATGGAGGATGGCAGCAGGGCTGAAAAGTGCTCTCTTCTTCCTTAACAAAACCCTTATAAAATAGAGACCTGTTGATTAAATCTATTACTATTTCCAGAAAATTTGGAATTGATTAGATGGATAGGTAGGATGTTAAATCAAGAAGTAACAAAGAATAATTTTTTGAAAATCTATATAGGGCCTGGTACTGTTGCACATTGCATATATGCTTGGTACTTTTGCATCTTTTAACAAACAAACTTGTTGTCAGCAATATCATCTGCAGGTTATTGGCCAAGTTAGCTCCTCTTAGTAAGATAAAAATAAAAATAATAATAATACACTCTTAATCCAGTCAGTCCTCAGTGACAGATTTGTCTTTGATCTGTTCAGGATAAGAATGCATTACATCTCTATTCTATCAATGGAAAGTATTTGGGTTCTGAGACTCTGAAGGAGGAAGTGTCAGATCTGTGTGTGACTGGGGAGTACATCGTGATGGGCAGCTTACAGGGATTTCTTTCCATACGGGACCTCTACAGGTAATGCACCACCATCAGTATTTTGTTGCTGAGGTGAAAATGTAAAGGCTTATAGAGAAATGGTTGAGAGGGAGAGATGGTAGAGAATGGACCTTGCTTAGCACTATAGGTGGAAGCCATTGCTTTTTTCTGTCTTTCTAAAAAGCTCTTTTGGGGGGGGAACTGAGGGAGAAAGTATAAATGAGAGGTTGTGCCACATCCCTTTCTTCTCAGGCACTTATCCTAAGTATGCTGACTAGAACTGGCAAAATTTAGGAATAGTGGTGTCTGACGTGCAAGCTGTGATTGTCCAAAAATCTGAATAGTCACTGGGAGCTCAGCAACTGCAGGATCAAACCTCATATTGTTCTGCACAGAGTTTTAAACTTTTTAAGCTTCATTGCTCTACAGAGTGGGAGTGATCTTTGTCACTTAAGCAGTTGTGAGACTAATGTTACTGTTCTTTAGTGAAAATGTCCTAATTTACTGACTTGCCCTTCCGTGCCTTTACTTGTTATTGGGACACTATTCTGGAGTATGTTTAGGTCATTACTTAGGAGTTTTACAATAACTGAAATTGCAAACAATCCTTGAGCTAATGTGTTGTGTAGTGCATCCTGCAGACAGCAATTTCCACTGCAGTGTAATTCTTTGCAGTACGTGCAAACAAATGTATGATGTGTTTTCTCTTTGTGATTTTTATCATTTCAGCCTGAGTCTGAGCATCTCTCCCTTAGCAATGAGACTGCCAATTCATTGCATTTCTGTCACCAAAGAGTATAGCCACATCCTGGTTGGCTTGGAGGATGGCAAGTTGATTATCGTTGGTGTTGGCAAGCCAGCAGAGGTAAAACCCACCATCAAGAACTTTTTCTACCAAACAGTGGGAAGTTCACTTATTTCAGCTTTCCAGTTGAGCAAGAGGTCTCCTCTGTGGCAGGGTAAATTTAAGAGCAAGTTTCAGTTCTCAGTGGGAAAGAAGTAACTTGAGACTACGCTACTGAAATTTCTCACTAAGATTCAAAGGTGTATAGAGATTGCAGATGGGAAGCTCAGCTGGACTAACTTCCAGACTTTTATCACTCACATCTGAAAAAGCAAAGTCATAGTGGCTAACCTTTTTTGAATGTGATAGTGTTGTCAGCCACTTCTTGATTAAATAATTTTCTAGAAGAAAATTGGAATCAAAACCGAGCAAGTTACTCTCTGTGTTTTTATGGTTTATGTCAGATATCTTTTAATATACATTGGCAGAAAAATATTATTTCTTTCTCCTAAGAGTCTCTAATTGCAATGCACAACGAATCACTTGTATAGGTTCCACATATGCTCTGTGCTCCATATTGTGAATATAAACTTGTTGGTACTACATATGTAATATTGGAAACAGAGCATCCATCTGTAAAATTGCCTAGCCAAATTTTTTTTTTTGTTCAAAACCCAGGCTTTGCTTTAAGTACCTATTGTCATGACTTTCAAAGCTCTTGAGTTAGCTTAGACCTGCTTCTCTTTATAACCCGGTATCTGTTTTGCAGCAGTATATTTATTTGAAAATGTGTATATGCATTTTGCATGACCTTTAGTACATACCAAAAAGTGTATCTTAATTTAATTTTGTAATTGGATTGTGAAAACAGAGGAGCTTTATTTGCCAGCACTTCAAAATGTTTTAGCTGGGAGATATGTAGTTTAATATTTGAAACAGGCTCCACACAGTGGTAGTATGATTTTGCTCAGAGGATGGGGAGGGGAGGCTTCCACAGACTTTCAGCTGGAAGTCCTACTGTAGAGATGACAAAGAGCTGCTTGTGATATGGTTAAATATTTCTAACAGGAGTTTTGAAGTCACTGTCATTTCTAAGCTTCCTATTCTGTAGAAAATATCTTTCGTAGGTTGAAATTTATGTAACTCACTAGACTGAAGTTCTTAATCACATTTATTTTTCTAGCTGTGGGGCAAGTATTGTTTCTAAGACTGGATTCCTTTTATTAATATAGAGGCTTTCAAATGAATCTTTTTTCCAGAATTTTCTGTTTATAAATTAGACAATCTGCAAGCTTAATATCCATGTAAATAATGTTTTTTTAAAAAACACACCCTGCAAACATAGCAGGAACAACATTATGTCCCAGATTCTCTAGTTTTCTACAGTGGCATAAATCAAAATATTTGAAAAGCATGTGTATGTGGGGCATTTATTTGTTAATTTATTTATTTGTAGTTTGGGAGGAATATAGTAATTACTAGAATTTTATCCTTATTCAGAAGAGAGTGTTGTAGTTTGGGCTTTTGGTAGCAATACTGATCCTTAGAATAAAAAGGAAGAGACTAAGCATCTTTATTGTACATAAAGTGAAATGCTGCTTGGTATTAAGATTGGTCTTTAGTGTTTCTGCACTGGCAGCATCCAGAATAAAGTGAAGTATAATAAATATTTTTGTATTTTTAACAATTACTTAGCTGTTTGGGATGTTGCAGAAGCCTGTGGGATTATGACTTGGTAGTATTAATGCCTGTCAGCATTGTGCCTTTTCTAGAATACTGCTGCTGTCATGATGAAGTTTTAAGCATGCTTAATTTGTACTAACTCCTGAGATCAGTTCTCAAACTTGTGCTGCTAAGGCACGCACCTTGTTTGTTAAACTGCAAGGGATTTCATTACCTGGTCAGCTGCCAGCATGATCACTACTGGCCAATCATAAACCTTGTACTTAAGGAGTAAATGAAAACTGTTTCTTACCAACTGCTGTCAGATTGCAGACCTACCAGATGCTGGATTATTATCTCCCTTTACTTCTGGGATATTCAGTATGAGTAATTTCTGGTTTAAATTTTACTCTGAGCACTTCACCCAGGTTCTTCAGAAGACTGTATAAACTAGACACTGGGAGATAACCTTTTTCTCTTTCCTTCATTCTGCCATCACTGCCCTGCATTCTGGTTATCTTTTCTTTTTCACTTCTACCAATTTCTGTTTGAAATCTCTAAAATAAAATGTTCTTCTAATTTGCTTCACTTTTTCTTGACATTCACCTCTTTTTTCCTTCCTATCAAAATAGCAATCTAAACACTGTAAGCCATTTGCAGTAGGTTAAGTATTAAGGATGCATTACTTGGTAATACCCCTTTGGCTGCTGAAAATCAAAGACTATGATTTGTGTTTTGTCTGGGGTTTTTTTGTCAGTCCCAAGATCCATCCTTAAGTGTAACTTTTGATTTGTTTTCAAATACTTTTTGTTGGTGTACTTTTGTTTATGTGGTACATTGCAGTCTCTGCATTTCGGTGTCTGAATTCTTTTTTAATTTATCCACCTTATCCCTTCCCCCTCCTTTTGTTTCTCTGAATTACTTCTGAACAGATGCGCTCAGGTCAGCTTTCCCGCAAGCTGTGGGGATCAAGCAAACGGCTCAGCCAGATTTCGTCAGGAGAGACTGAATATAACACTCGAGGTTCCAAGTGATTGCTGCTTCTACCTTTTTTCATGGATTCCAGAAACATGTTTAATCTTTTGGTCACTTTGAATGTACATCTCAGCTTTCGAGGGCTTGATTCTTAAGTCTGCTGAAGATGAATCTATGGTAGAGGTATAGTAATAATTATATGCACTCATGCAAGTTAGCTTGCTTGCATATTTGTCTATAACTGTGTTGACTTGGTCACAGCAGAATCCCTCTCTAAATAGCTGCTAAAACCATGGTTCAGAAAAAAAAGGAAAAAAAAAAGTAACCCAAAAATTCCAAACCCAAACTCAAACTCAAGCTTACTAATTGAATTTAAGTAGCATTTGTTTTAAAGCTGGACAGGGTCAGATGCTCCTTGAGCACAACAAAGATACTTGGATTTGCTTTGACAGCATTACAAGTCCCCAGCAGTAGATTAAAATTATGTCAGTTGCAGTTGTCAAAAATAGGGATAGGTGGCAGTTATGATCTTTTCCATATGTGTTTTAGCCTGATGACAATTTGTTCCTGTATATGGCTGTTGCTGTCTTCTTATGTATAGTTCTAGTTTTAGGTTGTTCTGCAAGGAACATCCTTGTTGCACTACTTGATTATCAGAAATTGTTTAAAGTACAAACACGAATAACTTCAAAGGAGATGAAGGTGGTGAATGAGCTGAAGGAGGCAGAAATACTTCCTGCTGAAAATCATTTATGTTGTTAAGTAGACTAAGACACACACCGAGAAATCGCATAATATATTTAGTGTCTTAAAGACATACAAGAAGGAAGGATTGGTATCTATATTTGCCAAAGATCAATCTGCTTCATTAGTAAGGCAATTAGTACAAAAAAAAACCCAGGATAAATTTCCACTGCAAAATCATTTGAACAGCACTGCAGCACTGTTCAGTTAAATAGCACCTGTTTGTTTCTTGGCTTATTGCTCACTGAACCAGCTAGCCATTTTTTTGTTGTTGTTGCTCTGTAAAGAAACAACAGCAGGGAAACAGATAATGTATCAATTTTCAAAATGTGTTTAAGACCTAGGACAAGAAAGCAGCAGATCCATACATGCACTGTATACAACAAAACAATTTCAAATTGTATGCTCTATTTTGTAGAAGCTATTACTTGAGTTTTTTTGGTTTAGTGAAATGCAATGAGAGAAGGGTGTGCGTTTTCCTCTTGTCCTGGCAGTCTTACAAAGTCTAATGATTTAAATGATAAACTCCATACTGTTAGAAAAGCCTGATGGAAAAATATGAATTTTTGGATTGGCTTGCAAAGATATGTGTGTATGTGTATATATGTATGTATGTTTGTATATATGTATGTACATACATGTATGTATGTATGTCTATTAAAAGGAGAAAATACCATGGGGTGAGAGGAGTATAGATATAGAGCAGAGCTATAAGTAATTGTTAGCTAGTGTGTTCCCTTTTGCCTACCCCTTCCTTCCCTCTACCATCACTTTTTTGTTATTTTTATTTATTTATGGAAATGGATGTGTGTTGTATCTTCTGTAAATGTGATCAAATATTTCCTGTGGCTGGGGAGCTGTTGAACTACCTGAGAAACTCCATAATGTATATTGTCATTTCATTAACTTTTAGAACAATAATTATTAACTTTGTAGAAGTCGTAATACCACCATACCCCACAAAAGTTCTGTTAATATCCTTAAAACAGTTTTCTCCTCCTCAGTTTCTTTACTGGAAAAAAAGTAACCCCTCCTAATGACTGATTAGTGTGCTGTGTAGAGAAAGTTGCATTACTTTTTCTTAACTTTTGTAAATGAAATAATAAATCAGATTAGTGAATAAATGGGTCTATGCATAGTTGCAATACTATAACTAATCACTGTGACAGACTGGATCATCTGGAAAGTTAGGCAAAACTGAAGAATATTTCCTGGATTCAGTTGTCAAGAAAGTATTAAATTTCCAAAAGTAGAGTGGTGTGGGTTTTTTCAGACTCCATGTATGTAAAAAAACCCACATTCCATATTTTCACATAAGTGATAGAGAAGTGAAAATTTTTAATCAGTAAAAATAGTAAGGATACACTGGAAGTATTAAGTGTGTATATGAGAATGTGAAGTATGTTTGTCCATTAGGATTTCATGAAGAAAGGATTTCAGAGGAGCTCTTTTGAGAGTGGTTCAGAAGAATTTCAGCACAGAATGTGAGGTTTTTGGGGCACTGAGTTGATTTTATAAGTATGCATATATGTTCTTTTTAAATGCATATATGTGATTAAGTGCTTTTTTGCAGAGGAAGAGGGCAAGAAATGATGTTTTGGGCTAGCAGAACCAAGTGAAAAAAATGACAATATAGGTCTTACTTAGTGTTTATTGAGTGCAGAGTTTTCTTTTTGTTACTTGCAGAGATTCATGCGTTTGAAAATGTCCTACTGTGGGTTAGGTGTGTTTATATATGCCTAATTAATTGAATTAATGGTTTTAGTAGTTTAATATTAAAGAATACTGAATACACTGTGTCAGTTTAAGTAAAATATAATGTAGTTGCAATACTTGGGGATGAAAGAGTGAAGAACTCTGACATATAAATACCATCGGTTCAGTGTGTCACAAGCATTAGGTGATTTTCACAAAGAGGGTTAAATGTGGGCAGCTTCTGGGCTCTGAAACTTGAGGGCAGTTTATGCTCTGCACAAAGCAGGAGCAGAATGAGGAGGGAGAGAGGTGAGCTCTGAGTGCCACCATCTGTTGCCTTCTGAGCTATTATCTGGCCCTTGGAGATGAGAGGTATTCACCATCCCACACAGTGCTCATGCCAGAGCCCCTCTGGAAGGAACCCCATAGGTTTGAAGGTCTGCACTTTGTTTTTATTGAAAACCAATAAATAAAAAAGGTGGCAAGTGTGAGCATTAGCTGGTATGTTGTTTCTTTCACTTTTAACTTATTTGTAGAAACCCCTTTAAAAGTAGAATTTTTTCTGATCAGCTGTTTAGGTTGGTTGAAAGGAGTCTGTTATACAGCGCACTGCAAATTAGTGAACTGACTTTGATAATTTTTTGATTTCCTCAAGTCAGTAATGCTTAGGATCATGCTTCACTTTTCACAATATTGGTGCAACAAGATTCTCCTTTGGTTCTGAACAGAGATTTATTTAAGTGTAAAAATCAAAGCTGTGAGATAACACTACATTTGACAAGGTCTTCTGGTGGTGTCTTCTTACATTTAATTTTTGGAACAACCTTTATGTTATTTATCAAAGCTTAAGATGTGCTTACCTTGGAAGCTGCATAACTGAGTAGGACTGTAAATATATATAGATAGATAGTAGATATGTCTATTATCTATATAAATATATATGTCTAAAAGAACTGAACTGACTCTTTTCATACCTGTATGTAAATGAGATCAAGTAGTTACCATTACTGAGTAACTTCTCCCTAGCACAGTTTTGAACTTGCATACCAAAGGATAATATTTAGAAGACATCTCTCCTTTATTTCAAGTAAAATATTTGTTAAATTTCTCTTTATCAATTTGCTTATAATTCTTGATAGTATTTTTGTCTTTTTATCTGCCTTTTCTTCTAGTCTATGCAGTTTTTGTACTATACAAGCATTCAGAAAATGGAATGTTTGCTGTTCAGCTTGTCATTTGACTTATGCAAATTATTCTGTATCAATATACGTGTTATCTAATACTTCTTCATAGAATATCTAGAAACTGTGTCTTCTAACATCCATGTAACTTACCAACACCAGCACAAAATAAGAATACCAATCTTAAACTAACTGCACTTCTCCTAATTGTTAATACACATTGCAGAAAGAAAGCAGGTTTTGGGAAGCCTGTTTGATTTAAAAAGAAAACAAACCAACCAAATAATAACACCCACCCACATTACAACTGGTTTGCTGATCTGCAACACTGATATAAACAAGTTTTTTTCTTCCCCCTGTTATACCTTAGATTGTGAATATTCTCACAAAACAAGTTTATCAACTTACAGGCTTTAAATATTCTAGTCAGTTCACTGCTTTGTAAGGATCCTTTTGAAAGTAGTATTTCTGTGTCCTTTGAATGCAGGAGCTAAATTTCTGCACTGTAAATACTCTGTCTGGGACTGTCAGCAGCCCTGCATACAGGAACAAAGTCTGCTTCAAGATGATCCTGCAGAAATGCTACGTTTATTTTTAACTGTAATGCACAAATAAATAGGAAGGTCTTCTAAGTCTTGCCTTAGTCAAGGGGAGCTGTTTATCTTATTTTCCCAGACCATGTCTCCCTCTGTCAATCTTTCTCAATCTCTGTTAACAAAATCATTAGAAAACATACATACAGCAACCAAATGCTTCACAAAGCTTTCACTGTGTATGTTTAGTTGAAAATGTGTATCTGTATATGGATTATGGTATGGTAGGGAGCTTTAGAGCTGGGGAAGGTAGTAGAGGAGATGTCAGTCTTCTTCCACCTATTGAGGCTCTTTGTAAACACTTGCTCTTTGTCACTTGAAGGCACTCCTCTCTTCCATTGTTTAAAGGCACCTTGCTGAGCCTAAGCACTGTGAATATATATATTTTTTTTCCTTTCAAAGAATTTTTAAAACTGCGTATACATAAATATCCTAATGTGAACTTAAGGCCTGACCTAATAAATACTATTAGATGAAAGCACTAAATAAGGTTGTATTTACTTGAGTGGAAATTCAAGTCAGTGCTTCAGTGCTTTGTAGAATGGGCTTTAAATGCTTTTTGCTTTAAAAGCTATGTTAATTTCAGGTGTAAACATAACACTTGTTAGTAGACTCCTTCTGGGGAGAGCCAGTGCAGTCATACACGTGGATTCATTACATACCAATATTAGTCTGAACTGAAATGTCTGGAAGATATCTTTCCTTCCATCCCAAAGGGCCAAAATCTCTGTATTATTACTAATCACTCTTGTTAGCATACACTTGCAAAGGAAGCAAGGGTTTTCTGAAATGCAACTGCAGGTAAAAAGAACAACACAAAACAAAACAAAAAGCCCCAAAACTGTTGTCCCCTTTTTCTCTGTTGTTGTCATTGGATGCCTGAATGCAGAAATGCTTCAGAGTTGGCAGCAGAGCGTGCTTTGTACTGTTTGAGTGGAGTGCTGTTCTCTTACTGCAGTCTTCAACACCCCCTAGATGAGGAACTGTTTGTAGTGTTTAATCAAAGGTGTCTGTTGCTTGGTCTTAATTCACCTTTTTGCAGTGCATCTGTGGAAGAAAACTGGGATGTTTGAGTTACCTAACAACCCAGTTAAAATAGGTGTTTCACTACTTTTCTTCAGGAGAGAACTCCTCCATTCTGTGTTTTCATCTACTGGACTTGGGAAAACAGCAAGTATTTCCAGAGTTATATATAGACAACACATCTCCTGCCCCAAAAGTATGATTGTTAGTATGGATTATGGTTTAAAATTCTTAAGGTGTTTTTTTGCAATGTAAAACATCCAGCCATATATATCAGATCTAACTGAACTTAGAGGCCACTTGCTTATCTAGATTCCTTTCTAGTCAGTATTTTCTTTTTGAGGGAGCCATATTTTTTGCTTTGCAGTAACTTTTAAAAATAAACTTAGCCTTGCATCTGGCAGTATTTCTTTAGTCATACATAGCTGTGTGCTGTTGCTTAGAGAAATCCATGAAGGGGAAAAAACTAATCAATGAAAGTTTGCAATGTGTGGTGTGATTCAACCCTTTGCTGTGCACAAGCAGCTTAATATAAGATTAGAAAAAATGTCACTTGTGAGACTTACCTCCTTTTGGTCAGTGTTTTGATGGAAGCTGTGAATTTGTTTTTGTGGACTCAGTTGGCTTAATGAGGGAGTGGAAACAAAGCCCTTGCACCAAGTTAACAGTATCTTCTGATAATTCTTACAGACTGTGCAATTATAGGATTACAAATGGATTTTTAAATGCCAAAAAGTGCCTTTTTGAAGAGTTAATTGTTAGGTCTGAGGAGTATCTGCTTTCAAAAATGAGCCTTCAGGCACTGTAACAAACTTGCTCTCAATCTGCTGTGCAATATCTTTGTCCCTTCTGGGTGCTTTAAGAGTATACTGTATGTCTTATTTTGGTTTGATCAGTATGCTTTAAGAGTGTATATTGGCTAATGAATTTTTTTTTCTGTACAGCATGGTGGAAGATGTTTTAAAATTTTGCACTTTTCTAGGATTTGCAAGTTTGTAACCTGACAATTTTTAAGATGCACTTTTGTATGTAATTAGCATTGTATATATTTAACAAGTCTCAAGTCAATAAAAGTAATTGAATGCACAACTTCTTCCTTTTTTAATAGCACAAAAATCTCATAGTGTGGGATTGCACTGAGCAAATAATTCTTTAATTTTGCAGGTAAACCTAGGCAGCAAGAGCAACTGACTTGGTGTTGGGTCTTAATTGTGTTGAAATAACTTACTTTTGATGGGGAAGAAATGAAAGTGAATACATGAATATACAGACCCTTTCAAACTAAGAATAACTATGATTTACTCAAGTATTGCCATAAAAATAATCCTTTTGCTGGGAAGGAGAGACTTCCAAGACATGAATTTGGGCTGGTAAAAGAGCCTTCTAATGCATATTTATCTTTATAAAGCCAAGATTTTCCACCCATCCTGGGCCTAGAAGCATCTTTTTCCTTCCTCCTCATTGTCTTCCCACCTTGTAACTTCTGCAGAATATATGCAAGGCTACGGATTCTGGAGGTCACTGTCAATCAGAAGGAAACTCAAATCTGTTCCAGGCTCGTGTACAGTTGGTTTCTTACCCCTGTAAACAAGGTAAATTGTGCTGTGAGCTTTCACAGGAGCTAGGACTACTGCCCATCCTTCTGTTACTAGAGATAGAACAAGAAATCTTTATTCGTAACAAGCAGAGTTTTGACTCCCTTCCTTGTCTGCATCATAGGAAATATGTTAGATTTTTTAGTAATGTTCATATGACTAAAGACATGAGTTCCTTTGTTCTAGAGTTCAACACATTGGAGCCAAACTTACACTCCCTTGGCCCTCAGTAAAATAACCTACTGTGAACAGTAACTATAGTTTGAAACCATAAACATCAATGGATGTAATGCCATAGCACCTGCTGGGTAAGTTAGACATCCTTTAGAGTGCAGTTGTACTGCCTGCTCCTTAGGAGCATAAATCAATAGTTGTGTTTTACCCAAAGAGTAATGGAATTAAGTAACTTCTGAGGTGGGGGGCAGACAACATGCGTGTAATATAAGTCTCTTCATTTCTATTTGAAGGATATCCATTTAAATTCAAATGAAGCATTTACCTCAAAAAGAGACGTGTTCCTGTTACTCTTTGCAAGGTGGCTTTGTCTCCTTCCACTAGCAGCATTGCACCTTCCTGTAAGCCCTATGTAGGTGGAAACATTAAGTATTAATTTATTTTGTATTTATTACGTTTATTATAATATATTTATTTATTATTTTTAATGCCTCAATGCATTTTTAAAATTAGGTCTTCTCAAGCAGAAGGCAAGACAGACTATGGCAGGACTTTAAAGAGACACAGTGCATCGCATCTTAGCAGTTCAAGTTCATCTCCCTCTTCCCCACCCTCCCTTCCAGTTCCAGGCCAGGTATGAAACAACAGTATTTCAGAGCTTCCCTTTGTGAAAACACTTTGTTCCCCATTGGTAATACTGTCACCAACTTCTCTTCCCACTCAGAGAAGAGCTTTAAGAGGGAGTAAAATGTTACAGCTTCAGTGACATTTCCAAGTGCTCTAAGCAGCAGCTGTTG
This sequence comes from Heliangelus exortis, assembly GCF_036169615.1. Lineage (NCBI taxonomy): Eukaryota > Metazoa > Chordata > Aves > Apodiformes > Trochilidae > Heliangelus > Heliangelus exortis. Next base: position 22,453,859 of record NC_092427.1, on the reverse strand, counting down.
AGCTTTCTAGAGCTTTGTAAAGCCTCATTCAAGCACGCTGTTGTTTCACTTCTACACCCTGGTTCCTGTGTCAGCTCTGGCATGCTCTACTTACACCCATGTGAGTGCTTTTAACATCTGGGTCCAGGTAGTGGGGTTAATATTAAAAGGGATTAAACCTAAGGCCTGCAGCGAAGGCGGATAAACAATTGGCATGTGATTGGTTGTATTGATGCTGATGGTAGCAACATTAGTTCCTGCACTGGTCTCCAGGTAAGGAATCCTATCCTGAAAGGCAAAAGTAATGATTGATATGCAGTATCACAACTAGAAGCTGCATTTTATAGCACCTATTGATCATAGAGACTCAGCAATAAAATCAAACTTAGTTCCTGAAGCTCATGTCACTGCTAACTATACAGGTGAAGAGCAAAGAGACCCAGAAGGGCGTGGACATTTGATAGCAGTAATCTGCAAAGATAAGGAGAAAAGTGTGCAGGTAAGTGAGTTCTGATAGTTACTACAGTAATAGGTCCCAAGTTATCCATAACAGTGATAAATAAGAGGTGGAGGTGTTGCCGTAGTGCTCCAGAAAGATCTTTTCTCAAAGTCGAGTTGCTTTTCATCATCATGTAATGGTCTTCACTTAACCCTAATAGGTACATGGCTTGAGCAGAGGGTTAAGATGTACAGGAAGAAATGTTCTCTGATGTGATTAAGGAGGATGAAACGGCTCCACTTCGTCTTCAAGAATAAAAACTTCCTCCCTCCAGCGGTCAGAAATGTTGCAATAAGATTTCTTCTGGACGCCTCTAAAGCATCTGCTTCGCGCTAGAAGTTAGCGAACAGCTCTCTGCTGCTCCCACTCCCACTGCTGACTGTAACTTGCAGCACGGTTCCCCAGCCCCTCTCCGCCGCTGCCTGCAGCACTACCCCGAGCCGAACCGTGGCTGCAGCGGCGGGTTCGGGGTGTCCGGTCCCGCCCAAAGGTCACATCCTGCAGCGCCCGACCGAGGGACTCGGCGCCCGGAGCGGGACGGCCTTATCCAAGCTTTCAAACTTCTCCCCCACAGTTCGGGTGTGGGTGCCTCGGTCGTGCGGGGCGTAGGGAACGAACATCACTCCCTGCACCTTACTGGGAGAAGAGAGGGGATCCCAAGAGAGCTGAGGGCGGCGGGGGCGGCCCGGGCCAGGCTCCCGCAGTCTCTGCACCGCACCTCCTTTCCGAGGAAGCTCTGGATGTGCTCCTGGCAGCACCTCCGGTTCCCCTCTCCGTGCAATGTGGAGCTGCGGACCGGCAGCAGGCGCCCCAGGACCCCATTCCGCTACAGCCCGGCCGAACCCGCCCCTTCCTGCCCCGTCGGCGGCCGCGGGGTGGGGCCGGTTCCTCGCCGCCACGGCTACCGCCGCGCCCCGACCCGGACCGGCCCGGAGATGCTGGACTTCGCCATCTTCGCAGTCACTTTCCTGCTTATCCTGGTGGGCGCCGTGCTCTACCTCTACCCGGTAATGCTGCTGCCGACCGGGTCGGAGCGCGGGGCACAACCCCCCCGGTGCGGGCAGGCAGAGTGCGAGCGGCCGCGGGATGGAGCCGCTACCGCTCCCCGGCGGCCTCGGCTCCTTCCCACGTCCACCGGGCTTGGGCCGTGTTTGGAGCCCTGTCTGGCGGGGTCCCGGAGCCTGGGTCCTGCCGGGGAGGTGGCTGAGGCCCGCGGGAGCGCTGGTGGAGCGGAGCGTTGCCGGCCGTGGCTCCGTCCCGCACGCTTGGGCGCAGCTCATGTTCTACGTGCCGCGGTAAATTCCTCTTAGGAAGGCCTTATCTGCTTGCCTTGCGGCTTTGCACATGTACAGAGCTTCAGGGCAAGATCCAGGTGTAAGATCTGCGTTGCAAAGCTGACCCTTTAAAACCTTTCCGCAGGGACCTTTGCAGATGCATAATCCTGGTTTAGCCATTGGGACTGGGCACACACTTAGAGTTCATTGGCTTCATAAGCCTTAGCAAGTCTGGTGCCTGAAGATGTGGTTTATCCAGCTTTGGTTTCATGTTTGTAAGTAGTGCAGCAGTAATGATATGGAAACTGAGCTCTCCTGCTGGGAAGCTGTGGGGCTTGTGTAAAATCTTAAGTTTAAGGAGGTTGATGCATTTCCTTTTATTCTCTAGGCATCTAGGCAAGCATCAGGTATCCCTGGGCTGACTCCAACTAATGAAAAGTAAGTGTTTTCCGTCTTCACGTTGGTCAAGTTCAGCATTGGCAGATGATGCTATTCATGACCCGGTATCCTCTTCGTGTTTCTCAGGGATGGCAACCTGCCAGATATCATTGCTAGTGGCAGTTTGCATGAATTCCTGGTGAATCTTCATGAGAAATATGGTCCGCTGGTCTCCTTCTGGTTTGGAAGACGTCTTGTTGTCAGCCTTGGCTCCATTGATCTCCTGAAACAACATATAAACCCCAACCTGCTGCGTAAGTGTGCTTTGCTTGGAGTCCATTTGTTCCTTGCTGAGCATCCAATGTCAGGGGAAGCTGGGACTTCATTGTAAGCAGAACGAAAATGAGAGTTAGTTTGTAGCTGACATGGTGCTTCAGGTATGTCTTTCGTCCTGCTTATTGAATTTGCTTATCAGTGACCAGAGTTGCTGAGCATGAGTGTTCCTTTTGCCGTTTCCCTACAGGCAAATGTTTATGAAAAGCCTCATGCTCATTAGTCTCTTGAAACAGCAAGGTGAAGATTCTGACCCTGCTTGGCACACATCCCAGAAGCAACTTGAAGTACAGTTTAAGAAGGGGAACTTTGCTAAATTAAGTCTGTAAAGAGCAGTGCTGGCTTGTGATAGCTCCCTTGTGCAGTTCAGTGTGGAGGTTTTTAAAGTATTATTTGAATAAGTTTTTTATCTTTCATTTTTTCTTTGGTGTGTAGAATTTTGTGCTTGTCCACTTGGAAGTGGTCAGTGGTGCTGGTAGCCAAGATGACCATCTTAGTCCTGGGAGAGTATTTTAATTTATGGTGTAAGCATTCTAGGTGAGTCTTTTGCTTCCTAAAGTGATCATAGACAATAACTTAACTCAGTTGATGTTTGAGGTTTAACTTCTTGTTTTTCCCATTTTCATCCTACAAGGTTGAATGAGGTGCTGATTGCACAGCTCTTATCTGATACTGTAGGCTGTCTACAGGCACAGTGATGCTATCTCAGCATCACTTCATGCTAGGGTCTTTGTAGGTAAGCTTCTTGTACAGTTGCATGACAGGCTTAAAAAAAATTGTGACAATCTGTGGAAGGAGTAGGAGGTAACAGAGACCAGCAAGACAGCGTTGGGTAGCAGTGACACTCCAGACACTATACCCTGAAAGATAGGAATGCACTCAAGTGTGTTGGGGGGAGATTGAGCAGGCTGTCATTTTGTCAAAGCTCAAAGAGGTCGTGGCAAGCCCCTGAGCAGGTGAGTTCTCAGAAATGTACAGAATCTGAGAGCAGCCAAATACTGGAGAGAAACAAATAACAGTGCCTGGATTTAAATACAGGAAATGAAGTGACCCAGGCAGGTACAGGCTAGTCTGGCATTCTGTGATGGGTTAAGTAGGAAATGCATGCCATACTTGTTTGATAATCAGAGTTCTAGACAAGGAAAATAATAGAACTGTGTTTCTGTCAGGGGTTCAGTTCAGAATTTGCTTGGATGCTGCTTGGGTCGTCACCAAAGCTGGAGGTAATGGGATATGAGAAACGAAAGAGGGAGTGAGGCTGCATTATTTTGGGAAAGCAAAATACTGGGTTGAGGAGGTGAAATACTCCCACTTACTTCAGCAGCCTTTCTTCAAGGCATCACTCTGAGACCCCTTGTCAACACAGGGAAGCAGAGTGTGGGAGCAAGGAGATGGGTTCCCCTGAGGGCTGGCAGCAGAAACGTGAAGGAGAGGGGCAAGAGCAGAGTGTACTGATTGCCTGCAGTGTGACATGGCCATGGGAAAAAAGAAGAGGGTGCATTGTTATGTATTTTCTGTAGAGAAAAGGAAAGCATCTAGGCTATTGCACAAGATGAACATAAGCCTGTGTATGGCTGTGACCTTTGCACTCAGGCATGATTTTGAGTAAAGCAAGTGCAAAGAAAGGCTGTCAGCACCTTAAGAGGAGTGGGGATCCTGTCACGCAGGAGGAGCCAGGGAAAGTATTCAGCTCAACAGAAGGAAGAACTTAGGGGGGGATCTTTCCTTAGGGGGCAGCAGCAGTAGGCTTAAGAGGGGGGTGTTCTCATGATCTGTACCAAATTCAGACCTAAAAATGAATCCATGTTAATTGTATCAATGATTTTCTTTTAGCATTGATGTTTGTCAGAAGTGCTCGAAATTTATTAGAGGTGAGGAATCTTACTGGTTGTTTTTCTTGGAGCTTTGCAGTACGAACAACACAGTAGCTGAGTGGCTGTAGCAAAACAGTTCCTGTACCATTTCCTAGTGAGTGGAAATATGTGTTGTGATAGCTCACTCACCAACTTGTTCTGGGCACCTTGCAGTTTTCTTGGGAGACCTGGCCTTGTCTGCTTGTCTTCTGTGTGCACACTGCTGTGAGGCAGGAGACATCCCAGTGTGGACTGGGTTATATCCAAATCCTGACTCCCCAGCCCTACCTGAAAACCTTTGCCATGTGACTCCTCAGGCCTATGGGACACTTGAGGCCAGAACTGCTCTTCACAGATGCTTGTTGGTTTCCAAGTTTGAAGTGTAGGGTTTGGCTCCAAGTAGCATAGAAAACTTCCTCTCATTTCATGTGAGTGTTGAGGCATGGGCAGACTTCTTGGAGAGACAAAGAAAGAGAGGTACTGATAGTGCATCTCTCATGAGATCCTTGAAGTTGGATTAATTGCATTCATAGTTATTAACAGGTTCCCAATGCCAAGAGATTGTTTTTCCTTATGCTTAAAGCAGAGCTTGAAGTTGGTATGTTATCATGGCCTCTTAATGCTTAGTTGAAATGAGTTTGCAAGGAAAATTCAAAAGAAATAAAACTTTGCTGCTGGGACTGGCAGTTCCTCTGAGAGGCTCTGGGGAAGTGGTCCAGAACTGCAAAGGCTGTGGATGTGAAGAGGGTGGACTAGTTGAGGATTACCAGGACCAGTGGGTTCAGAGACCCACTTGGAAAGTTCTGTGAGCTGATGTCACCTTTTCAGTTCAGACAATGAACCTGTCACACGTTGGATGCTGGAGATGGAGTTACAGGTCCTGGCCTGTTTGAGCAGAACAACTTCATTGCTGCTCTGTGTGTATTTGTAGTGTTCAGCTTCAAAGATCCTTTCTGTCTGGGATACTCAGTTCTGCTAGCTGCCTGTCTTAGCTATCCAGAGTTAGACCTTTTCTTCATATTTATTTATAATAGGGCAGGACTCTGAGGTTCTTGGGATGAGGGAGAAGATTTCTTTGCAAGTCGAAGGAACAACTGAAATTTTGATATGCTTCTCTAAGAGGCATGAAAATGTAACACTAAAGTTGGTTTCAAGACAAGGAAAAAGGAAGAAGTTTGTGAGAGTGCTGGCAGGACAGAGCTCTGTCTCCAAGAGACTGTGCCTTGTGGAGTCACTGGCCTCCCACAGCTGTGGAGAAATAGCTGTTTCCCAAAAACTGCAAGACAGGGCCAGCCCTCAGCAAAGGGCAGCCTGTGCTCTGCAGTCCTTGGTTCACAGAACTGAGTGTTTCAGTGGCACGGGACTACCAGTTTGCACCAGGGACAGGGGAGGAAAAGATGGAGCCTGTGGACAGCCAAGCAGGTTGTGTTCACATGCACCAGGAGAACTTTGCAGTTCCTGCTGCTGGGGGTGAAAAGCATCCTCCAGTCCCTCCAAATACCTCTGCTTGCCAGGTTTGCTGTGTGGGCTTTGCCCCCAGCCATGTGCCTTCCTGGCCACCCCTGGCTCTGCCAAGGAGGTTCAGCAGGGGACTGTGACACGAACAGCAGCAGCCACTCCATGGCAGAGTTGCTTGGAGGGGGAATTGTCAGCAGCAGCTACAGTCACATAACAGCCACATGGAGAGCTGCAGGTACCATCTGCTGTGCCAAAAGACACATGCACATATTCTGTCATTCAAGGTGGGAGAGTGAGTTGCAGAGCTTAAAAACATTGCAAAGGAAATTCTGTGAGAGAAAAACATTCAGGAAATTTTCCATATTTGTGCTTCTGGCCTCATCAGCTGCATTTGTGTCACGAGGGAGTAAGTCCTCTGCAAGTGGGAATGGTGTCTTCTTGTATGTTTGTCTAGTAGCATTAGGGGCCCCTGATCTCTGTTGGGAATCCTAGATACATCCACAGTTGGCTGAGTCAAATGCCCAGCTCTGGTTTCTGATGCCTCAGGGTGAAATAATAGATTGTGTTAAATTGGGAAAATATCGCTCCTGAAGACCTCTATTGCTGCTTCCAATTAGTACTTTAAAGATTCTGCCAGTTCTGCAAGAGCCACAGAAAGGTTTACACAAAGGGTAAAGAATATGCTGTGCTTTATTGCACAGTCTTGCATTGACACCTGAAGTACTTGAGCAGATTTATTAAGTAGAGGCTCCTGGTGGAGAAATTCAGAATTAAAAACCTAACTGAAGTGAGCTGGGAATATGGAAGATGGAGGATATGTGTTTTTGTCTAGTTTGCACACTGTTGCAAGTGTCAGTACAGATGGAAGATAGAAAGTAAGGCAATCAGAAGTAGAAAGTATTCTGTAGGTTAGTGGGGCACTGTTTTCTGTAAGAGCTTCTCTGCTGTAGGCATCCCTGACTGGGAAAGGTAGGTGTCAGTCTGGGAAGAGCTCATCAGCAGGGAACTCAGTGCATGCAAGAGAAGTCATCCAGAAGTAATAGGGTGTCAAATGGTGTTTGCTGGGAAGCAAGGTAAGGGGTGCAAAGAGCAACCTCTGGCTAAGTCCCTTATGTGAGCTGATATGTCTTGAGTGACAGGCATGGTCAGGGTAGGAGGGCACACCAGGCAGGTGTCAAGGGGGAATGTGGTAGAAGGGCTGCAGCTGAGGCTGGAGGAGAAGAGGAAGGAGCACGCCACACTCACTGGTGCCAAGTCAGTGGCACAATCAGCTGGGAACTGGCAAGCTGAGAGTAAGCTTCCAAAGCATTGCTACTGAGGGATTACTTGGTATAGCCATCAGGAAACCTGTGCAGCGGGAAGCTGGTCACAGGATGGTGCCCTCTCACAGAGAAAAGACCTTAGAAGGTCTCAGCCCACACTGAGCAAGAGAAGCTTGACCCCTGAGAGACCCTTCCTGGGGGAAGAATCCAGGCCTTGATCACTGCCCAGAAGTAGCAGCAGCAAATTAATGAGGTCACTGTTTTCATCATCCCTGTGTGGTGTGAATGCCTGGGTTTTGAATGGGGTTTCCCTTATTTGCTTTCAGTGGATCCCTTTGAGACAATGCTGAAGTCCCTCTTGAGGTACCAGTCCAGTCTGAGTGGGGATACAAGCGAGAGCCACATGAGGAGAAAGCTGTATGAAAGTGCTGTGACCAAGTCCTTGCAAAGCAACTTTGCTCTCATCCAGAAGGTGTGTAGCTGCCTTTGTGCTGCAGAGAAGTCCTGTGTAGCTAACAGGGAAGTGGGAATGATCACTAGGATAAAGAAGCTGCATTCAAATCAGTGCTGAAATTATAAGCATCTGAGACACTGAACAGCCTTTGTCCATTCAAGCACAGTGTCCATATTTGACACTTGGTTTCAGTGCATCAGGGGAAGGGCTGATCTTGGTGACTTGTTATGCCAAGATACCAGATGCAGTTAAAGATACTGGAGCATCTGGATTCTAGATTTATTTCTCAGCACAGGAGGAAGGAACCGACTATTGGGACCAGACAGGTGAGGAGTTGTTCTGATGATTCAGTCAAGCAGACAGATAGGATCTGTTTTCCCAGTCTGGAACTACCAGCATTATATATTTTAAGGTTTCTTTTATAATAGAGGGAAGAAGAGAGTAAGACAGGGCTGCCTTGTTGGAGCAAAAACCTTGGGAAGAGGCAGAAGATTTGAGGCTAAAATGTTACTGTTTACGTTAACAATGGAAGGAGACCCTGGAAAGAGTGTAACTTCATGCCATAGCCATGGAAGTGTGGTCTGCCTTAGGAATCGGGTGGGAATGGCTGTTTGGGGTATGTTTGGTAAATAGGCTGCTGATATTACTGCCAACTAATGGTTTCATCTCTCTCAAGCTGTCAGAAGAGCTGGTAGCCAGATGGCTCTCCATCCCTGAGGCACAGCATGTGCCACTCTGCCAGCACATGCTGGGCTTTGCTATGAAGTCTGTCACACAGACAGCCATGGGCAGCAGCTTTGAAGATGACCGGGAAGTCATCCGATTCCGCAGACACCACGATGCAGTAAGTGTCACAGAGAGCCAGGAAATCTATTATTATTTTTTCACACCAGCAGCATACAGCTTGTGTCTGTGCACTGTTTAGTCTAAGCTACTCCTGAGACTTTAAGCTAACATCAAGCTTTAGAGCTTGAAGGCTCTTGTCCCAAGTTGAAACCATCAGAAAGATCCTACTGCTAATTCTGCTGTCATTATTCGTGGGATTGGGAAACCAGATCCAGTGGCATTTGAGAGTGTTTGGTACATAAGTCAGTTAAACTCTACTGGGAATGCCAGTGGAACTTCTTTCTCTTCAAAGATCTTTTGAAAGCTCTCTGACATTTTGGAGAAAGAAAAATGCGAGGAGGTCCCAAGATATGTCCAAGAGTGGTAAAGAAATAGTTTTGTCTCCTGTTCAGAATTCCCAAGCTTTTTCCCTTGCAGTTGTAAGTAAATTGGTTTATTTCAGCTCAATTTCAGCTATAATAGATGTAATATCTGGAATGGGAGAAAATGTCATCAAGAGGAGACAGTTCCTGTACTCACAGGAAGTCTTTGTTTTATTTGGTATTTTCGTATTCCTGAATAGGGAAGAACAGAAGAATCCCAGCAGTCTCGGCCTCTTATGAGTGACATTGTTCTTCTCTCTGTCCTTTTTTCAGATCTGGTCAGAGATTGGGAAAGGTTTCTTGGATGGGTCCCTTGACAAAAACATGACTAGGAAGAAGCTCTACGAGGATGGTAGGTTCTTCCCAACATCACCACTGCCTTCCCACTCTTGATTCATTAGCATATGGAAGTACTTATTTTGTCCATCTGTCTTGGCTTTTCTGCAGAGCTTATCGTCATGCCATAAGCTATCAAGTGTGTCCTCCTTACTCTTGCATACGATCATTGTTTTTTGAGTGACAAGCCTGCCATTGTGCAAGAAGTTTGTAGGACTAAAACTCCAATTCCAGGTCTAGTTCTAGAGGCTCTCCAGACTGGTCCCTAACTCCCCCTCAGTTCCCACAGTCACCAGGAGATGGGCATCCAGATATCTCCAGATGTGTGAATTCTATGCCAAAACCCTTCCACGTTTTCCCCACCTTCCTCTTTGTCTGTGCAGACTCTTTAGCACAGAGCCATCCTCTTGCACCATGTTTGTAGAACCTTGAAGACCATCTGATGGTTCTCTAACTGCTATTTGACTTACCTGTATGTGATTTCAGCTCATAGAGTGCATGCCTTGGTTATACCTGAATGGGTGGCTTTTTTATAGTCAACCTGTCTTACCTAGTTCCTAAATTTTCAGCTAAATTGGAGATACTGCCTTCCAAATTGACTGTACCATGTAAGAGAGGCTCAGCAGGAACAGCTGGTCTGCAAATCTGCTTGAGGAGGTGGATTTGCTTCTCTGCAGCAATCAGGATGTCCAGGCTTTAAAATAAACATTTCTTTTTGCTTCCAAAGCCCTAATGGAGATGGAATCCACCTTAAGGAAAGTTACAATGGACCGCCGAGGCAAGTCATTCACCAGGCACATCTTTATAGACACCTTACTGCAGGGGAGCCTGAGTGACCAGCAGGTCTGTGTCATCAGTAATGAGTCTTAGGTCAGATTTTTTCTTGAAGCAGTCTTTCTCACTCTTTTCCATTCCTACAATGTTTGCTTGCATTAGATTTTGATAATTTTTCTTACCACTGCTTCATTGCTGTTTTTATAAGCCAGAAGTGGGTTATTATTAAGTGTATCTAAATATGCCATTCCACTGGACATTCTGTAGATAGTTCAGTCTCTGTCTTCTAGATATATGTCCTGCTTTCTGCACTAGAAAGATTTCATGCACTTGAATGGAGGATGTGCTACTTCTTTTTTATCTCAGGAACTTCATTCTCTGAAGTAGATCTTATTTCCTAGATTCTGGAAGATACAATGATTTTCTCCTTGGCAGGATGCATAATCACTGCTAACTGTAAGTACAGATTGTAGATAACTTTCCATCCTCAGATGTCTAAAACCGTGTGCGATGTCATAAGACTTACTCTAAGATAATAAAAATGAGCTACAGATATATAAAAGAATTTTACAGCAGATTCTCAACACAGCCTCACAGCTGCTGAGTTGAAAGTGTTGAAAGTAAGCTTTGTTTGACAACCTTCCCAATCTTGTGCTGAACCTTAGAATTTCTTCCTATTGCTTTTTGTTTGCACTCTAACCCCAGCCAACTGATGCTAAATTTGATGCAAAAGCTCCAAAAGTTATAAGCCACAAAGGTCATGTTGTAAAATAGGTTCTGGCATATGGGGAGGAAATTAGAGCAGAGGACTGGAATCTGACTGACCATTTTGAATTTCTGGTGTGGTACCCATTTGGAAGACTTTCAAAGGAGCTAATTTTGGTTTTGTACAATGTTTATGGGGAAAAAAACCAACCCAAAATACATACTGAACGAATAATACAAACTGTGTAAAATATTAATACAAACTGTGTTTAAAATACAATAAGCTGGTCTGAACAATCTGCTTGAGGAGATGGATTTGCTTCTCTGCAGCACTCAGGATGATCAGGTTTTAAAATAAACATTTCTTTTTGCTTCCAAAGTCCTAACAGAGATCGAATCCGTGTAAAATCTCTTATGATAGAGGGATGACTATCAGGTCCTGTATCCCAGCCAGTGGGGCTGGGACTCCAAAGGAAACTCTCAGGTGCAGATGAGTGTTAATGAATATGGAAAGTAAATTAGCCATCTATTGTTGCAAGATGAACCTCTCTTAGGGCACGGCACTCCAAGGTCCAACAGGTGTTCCAGCAGAAGTGCACAAAAAGTGCCCTGAGTCTGTTGTCTCAGGACTGGTTTGCCTGGCTCGGTGCTACTGCTCTGGAAGCAACAAACCTCTCTGCTGGCTTGCTCAGGAGTGAGCTGGGCCTGTGTCTCAGGCCTCACCTTTTATTGGCCCCCTAATCCTGCTCATGCGCAGTGGGGGCCCGCCTCAATCAGGCACAGGTGGGCTTAACACAAGCTCATGCCCACTACCTGGCAATTAGTGGCACCTGGTTGCCTCATTTCACTACAATTAGTGGCACCTGGTTGCCTCATTTCACTACAATTAGTGGCACCTGGTTGCCTCATTTCACTACAATCTATGATAATACTATCCCAGAGAATATTCTTTCCAGCTACTCCAGGCAGACTGTTTCACTCCTCAGGGATTCAGTTTCTCATGAAGAGACAGTTAGGAGTGGTAGAAACATTTTCTTTGTAGCTTTAGGGAAACTGCATCCTACACAATTATTTCTAATGCAAGGTTTCTTTTTCACTTTGCTATTTAAGATATCTCTTGAGTAGCTCACAAAATAGATGCAGGGGAGACAAATGCTGGGCAACCTGCTTCAGAGAGCTCTACTGTTGCCCTGTCAAGAGCCCCAGATGTTTGCTGTCTGGAGCACTCACCTGAGATGTGCTGTGGAAGCCCTGTAACAAGGGAGTTTTCTGATGCTTTGGACAAAGCATCCTTCCATTTGTGTGGTTGATCCAATAGCCCTGGTTCCCCAGGGTTTGCTGGGCTGTGGTCCCTTCCCCGGGGCTGTGTGGCTGAATGACTCAGACACAGCTCCCTAAGCTCTTCATAGCATTGGAAAGAGAATTTCAGCATGCAAGGTATCTTCTTACACAGGAGTTCAGCCTCCACTCCTGTCAGTGATCAGAGAAGCAGCACAGGCTGCTGAGAACAGAGGGCATCCTTCTCTGGGTCAAAAAGTAGTGTTGCAAATACAGGGAGTAAGAAAACTGGATGTAGTTTGTAAAGGATTGAATTTTCTGGGTCTGGTCTTGTGTTGATTTCTTCCCCAGTGTGTACCTGGGCAGTCTATTTTCTGTCAACCTCAGAAGATGTTCAGCAGAACCTCTACAAGGAGATGGACCATGTTCTGGGGAAGGGACCAATTACACCTGAGAAAATGGATCAGCTCAGGTGGGTCACATGGAAGGAACTGCAGAGGAAAGTCACTCTCATCTGGTAGGGACAGGGGCTTCACATGCTGGAGCCCAGCCTACACTGAGCCAGGAGAAGGCATCCAAAAGCTACTCCCCTCTTTTTCCTGGAAGTGATCAAACCATGGGATGACTTGCAGCACAGCGAGAGTCTGCTACAGGGCTCCACGGGGACCAAGCAGCTCTCTTCAGGGTGTCTATAGAAAATGGGTTCATTGGCAGAGGAGAGCACAAAATCACTACCCCGGCTGCCAGTCCAAAATCTGTTTGTTTACTGTCTTGTTTGGTTTCTATCCTAGTTTTCCAAAAGTAGAGGTAATCAGTCATTTTAATGGTTGGATTCATGGTAGACATACTTAAAGAGAGAAAGCATGGAAGAATATTCTTTTTGAGGGACCACAGAACTGGGATGATGACTGGTCAAGAGCATGCATTTATTTTTTGTGCATTTTTTGGTACAACTGTGTGCATTTTGTGTTTGGACAAGTGTCAAAATTTCAGGAGGGGAGTACTGAGTATGTGGGTTTCCTGCTTGTATAGGTCAGAGATCCAGGAAAATGGCTCTTGTGTTTATGCTTTTCAGCAGACTGAGTTTGGTTAAAAACCTGAAAGAAGTGTGGTGAAGGGGGTTTTTGATAAAAGCTGATAATGAGATGTAATGCTGGGATTGCTGGGATTTCTTGCTACAAAAAGGGAAGTGTGGGAGAGCTCCAGGAGCAGACTGTAACTCTGGATGCAGCAGGTGACCCTGCTCTCCTTGCTGCCACAAGGATGTGGATGAGCTTCTTTCTGGGAGCGTTAAACTAACCAAGTCTAACGCTGGTTGCAGATACTGTCGGCAGGTCCTGTGTGAGACAGTGAGAACAGCAAAGCTCACTCCTGTTGCTGCACAGCTGCAAGAGCTGGAGGGCAGAGTTGACCAACACACCATCCCCAAAGAGGTAGGTAGGGCAGTACTGGCAGGGCTAGGGCACAGCAATTTGCTGTTTCCTCTTCTTCCCACAAAGGGATGAGGCAGGAAGCCCATTTCTTCTTACACTGTTGAACCTGAGCAGCTGCTCTGTGATCTCAAAGTAAGGTGTAGCTCAAAGTTTGCCTTGTGAGAGAGCCTCTGGGAATTCATGTTCTGAACAGAAATGCTTCTGGTACAGTGTCAACCAGGGCCATCATGTTTGAAAGGGCTTAGGGGCTCAGTTGTGCACCAAAAGAGCACAATTTCAGGCCTGATCATAACAGACATACTTCCCACACAGAATGATAGCTGCCACTGCAAAAGGTTAAATAGTCCATACATACATGTGAGAGGAAGAGTAGAGGAAATGGATCAGACCCTGTGTAACCATCAACAATTGCAGCATGTGTCTTAGAAGTTAAAACCCTAACATCTGGGCATGAATTATAGAAATCTGTAGATGAATATAACATATTAACTTTTTAACCCACCTTATAAATGTGAGTAATCTACAGAACAATTGTCATCCTGCAAGGCTGTCTGGAAGTGTCTTTAATTGTGTATTTCTTTCTGCTCTGACAGACATCTCCTAATTTTCTTTGCAGACACTTGTGCTGTATGCTCTTGGTGTGATGCTGCAGGATAGTTCATCATGGCCATCACCATACAGGTATGTAGAATCAAGACTTTTATTACAAGTAATTCCTTTCTTTTTAAAAATTTAATATTGTTTAGATCTTACAGCACAGCCTGTTTGGCTGCAGGGCCTGCCTTAAGCAGAGATTGGAGGTGAAAAGGAGTCTGTAAGAAAATCAATGTGTGAAGGCCTTGGTTGATTTGTCTCCATGGGTGGGATTTTCAGGTAATTGATGACATGGTCCTCCTGTGCTTCAGTCTGTATGTGTTTGTTAGAGTTTATAACAGGTTTTTTTGCACACACACAGAGTTTTCTGGGCTAATGCTGGTAAATTCTTTTTAAGGTTTTCTGTGAGAGAGAAGCAGTGGTTTGAATGGCTTTGGAATCACTTCTTGTCATTATGAAACAATTATTCAAGGGAGGAAATGTCAGTCTTAAGTTTAATTTTTCAGGAGGAAGGGAAATGCTACCACATTACCGCAATCTGTGAAAACAAAACTTGATCCAGGCAAGTATTTAGGAGGTTGCCACCTCCAGGTGGCAAATATTAACATGTATCTGACTTAACTTGGACTGGGAAAAAAATGTGAGTCACTTATTCTAGACAGAGGGAACAGACAGCTGAGATTTAGTAGAAAGAGTAGAGCCTTTAGAGCAGCACTTGTCCTCCCCCACAAGTATAGCTCTTACAAAAGGGTCAGGCTCACCCATCGGTGAGCCTCTTGTGAGCATATTGCCTACTAGGATAGTACCCACACTGTGTTTATGAAGGGTTTGCTGAGGCCTCAAGGGAGGGATAGTGAGGACTGCTATAAGCAGAGTGTGTTCATTCCAAGGAGAAGAAAGTTGATGTTGAGCCTGAGGTAGATTTGCATTTCTGTGATGGAGACAGAAGATGAGCTCTTCGCAATCCTTTCACCTATGTACTGTACAAAACCAATGCACCTGGCTGTGTGCTCTCCCTACTTTTTTGTTAGACAGCTTCGTTTCCTTTCCTATTATAACATCTGCAGTTTGCCACTTCAGTTCAGGGGCAATTTAAGTTTGATGCTGGATTTACTGATGATCAGCACCCACGAGTCTTTTCACCTTGGTAGAAGCAGACCCTGGATGTTTGGGCAGGGAGCCAAAGGCTGGAAGTATAAGAGAAAGATTTAGCAGAAAGTGAAAGAGAACTGCTTTCCATCCATCAGATTTCCTGTGGTGTTTTTCTTTTTTATATTTAAATTGAATTATATTTTATTAGCCTCCCTGTGGTTAGTTGATTATGAGAATCTTGCTTTAATTCATGACAGGCCTGGATAATAGTTTTCTCATAGCTTTCACCATGCTAATGCTGGAAACCATTTTCTCCCTTGAATGAGTCACCAGCTTTACCAGCACATGCACATACACACATCAGCTGCTTGAAGAGAAGGGTGAGGAACAAGGAAAAAAGGGAAATATTTTTGGAAGTGAGAGCTGAAGGACACAGGAGGAGAGAGTGAGAGGGAGACAAATCAGATTGTGTGTGCCTTGGAAGGGAATAGAGGGCAGGTAGTAGCATCAGCTCAGCTGGGTGCTCTATCTAAATACTGACTGCTGAAAAGTAATGCATATTATTTCCAGCCCAGTGTCACAGTAACTCAGTTTATCAGCATTTTGGCCAAGCTGGGACACAGCTGATGAGCTGGGAACATGGACAGAGTAGATGCACAATTGCCTTCATATTTATCTGTGTGAAAGTGCCCAGCATGATTTAGAGACTAAGTAACTGATTTTTTATTTTGTTGCCAGTTTTTTACTCTTGTGTGTGCACACATGTCCAGGGAAAGGACTGTATACCCTCACAGAAAGCTTCAGTGTGTTTTGTCTTTCATAGGTTTCATCCAGAGAGATTCAATGAGAAATCAGCCATAAAAAGCCTCTCCTTGTTGGGTTTTTCGGGAAGCCAGGAGTGCCCAGAGTTGAGGTAGGCATAAGGAAGGTTGTCTTTGTGTGTCCCTCTGGCAGGCAGGAGAGAAGGGCTTTCAGTCTGTCTCTTGTCCTGCTGAGACAATCTGTCTCAGATTTACATCATAGCAAGGTTTTTATTCTTTTCTCCTATATCTTCCCTTAGGTTTGCCTATATGGTGGCTACAGTTCTGCTGAGCGTCCTTGTAAGGAAACTGTATCTCCACCCAGTCGAAGCACAAGTCATGGAGACCAAATATGAGCTGGTAACCTCACCAAAAGAGGAAGCCTGGATAACACTGTCTAAGAGAAGCTAAGAGCAAGCTAAACATGGGGCTAAAAGTGCCAAGCATGAAGTTCTAGGCAAAGGTCTTAGGGGGAATCATGCTGGTGCCACACTGACTTAGCCAAGGACTTTTACATCCAGATTTTGTTACCTTACACGTTCTTAACCACATACCTCTCTTGGGTATTTTTTCTAACTCAACTGGTAGTCATATTAAAGTAGACCTAATCTGTATGCCTTTTTTATATCTGTTTTGGATCTCTGGCCAAATCGTTGCAAAGGATGCAACAAAACACACAATTCATGTATGTATGAACTGCTGGGAGCCAGTTAGTAAAAAAACAGACTTCTGGTTAACCCAGACCCTCTTAACTTATGGTTAATCCAGTGCCTCTCTTATGCAGTGGAATGTTTCTTCGTGGATCCTATCGAGATAAGACCTCAGAGACACAAGGACAAAGCCTTTATCTATATACTGGTACTTTTATTCAAAGTGTCTTTCATTCCCCTGAGCAGTAGCTATGACTGTCAAGAAGAGCAGATACATCTTGTGAGAAGTGTGTGTGAGTGTGTTTGTGAGAAAGAGAATTAAAGTAGGGCAGGAATTGCACCACCAGTTCCCTTGCCGTGTAATCTTGCCATGCTGTGAGGTTGCAAGAGAAGGGATGGCTGAGAAATGCTAGTAAACTAAGAGAAATAAAATTGGTTTGCCCCCTGAGAAAATGGGATGATCAGTAACAATACAATGAAATGGAATAAAAACACCAAACAAAGCCCTGAGAGAGGGATTCTCTATCCTGACAGTTCTGGGGGCAGTGTCTAATCTAATCAGCATCAGGAGCTGAGGACAGATGCTTGCAATTCATTCACTATTGAGTCAGTATGAACCTGCTCATGCAAATACTGGGAAGGGAGAGTGTTGATTTTATAGGACTCTGGATTAATGTTCTACTTAATAACTTAAAAGCCTTTCAAATAATCCTTCTCCACCTCCAAAATGTGTGCCAGCCAAAGCAGCATTGCATGCCCCATGTTCACATGCTTTTTAATTTCATGCTTCTTTCTTTCTCTTTTGGCCATCACTGGTCAGTTCCTGGAAGGTTTGTCAGGGCCCCACTGGACTACTTGCAAGGCAGAAACTCTTACCCTGATGTCTCATTGAAGTAATTGCCATCTGACTTCCTTGTCAGATTGTGTTTCTCCCTTGGTTTTGCTCACTCTTTCTTATATAGGAACACCCTTTGTCAGATCCTTATGTGTCTTTTTTCCATAAACCTAACTTCTCTGTTAGCTCCAGTTCCTAGATCCCTTCCCATCCAAAAGGTGTGTGGTGGCAGGTGAGGTGGAGCTCAGCCTGCAGCTGTACATCCCCATGCTGCCTTTGCATGCAGCCATTGATGCATCACAGAGCAGGACAGGAGCAAGCAGATTCCATTAGATCTTCTTCCTACTGCCTTTGGAGACAGGGCACACATTACCTATGGATATAGACCTGGTAAATGTAGATCCCATTTCTACAGACATTGTTCCTTTCACTGCCACCTTCTGGGTCAGAGAATCTGCTGCTCTTATAAAAATGTCTTAGATCTTCTGTTGCTGCCAAATGGCAGCCTGAATGCAGCCCTGTCAGTTCTTATGGGGTTAATATCTGATGGTAGCCTCTGTGGGCACCAGACAAAGAAAATTTTGCTTTTGGGTTTAATGTGTCAGCTCAGCTTTTGGTGGAGCTGTAGAGATTCAGTTCCCTCCAGTGCAGTTCGGAGATACCATTCTACTGCTTTTTGTCTGGTAGGCAGAAAGAGGGGGGTTGTGCAGTTCACCTCTTTTGCATTGATTTTTGTAATGAACTGCAAGAAAGCTCTTGTTAATCTGACCTCCATTTAACTGAAGGTCAGTCACGTCCCCAGATGGCAATTCATGTTAGGCTTTGCTTCACTGCTTATGCAAAAAGGATTTTTTTCTTGAAGGTTGCATATGTTTCCTAAACCTTTCGGAGAAATGAGCATGGTAAAGGATTTTAACTTCAAGCATCCCTAATGTATAGAGGAGGCAAAATGGCAGCTTAAGTTTTTGCCTTCATGGGAAAAAATGGTACAATAGCACTGTCCTTGCTAAAACTGGACAAGGAACAGCTGAATGCCTTATACTTGAGTGGCTAAGATCAACTTTCTTGTTGCCCTGTGGTAGAAGTGAAGCTTTCAGCCACCAGGAAAGCTTCCTAAGAGTAATTGCACAGACTTCTGTTACAGGATTTCTCTGCTTTGCTGGAGCTGTACAGGCCAACTGTCTTGCAACAGGAACTTATCCAGCTACAGGAATAAAAAATGGGAATAATTCTCTAGGATTTGTTACAATTTTTCTGTCAGTCTGCACAAGTATCACATCCTGTTAAACTGTACTCTGAGTCCAGACCAGTAGCCAGCTCCAGGAGTCTGATACCAATACAAAAGAAGAGCATGACCCTAAATCCTGGAGAAAGCCAATGATTAGTCTGTGTTTTCTCAAAACTGCTGTCAAAAAAGCACCCTGCTTCATCAGTTAAGGAAATGTGTTAAGCATGAAGAGAAAGGAGGGGGGTGAGGTGGTCTCAAGTATTTGTTACACTCTGCCCAGAATCCCTCCCATTGTTTGCTTGCTGAAGTCTGTAAGTTTCCATTCCTCACTCTGTGTGTGTCAGTAATTTTAAGCAGCTCTAAATATCAAGATTTAGTGCAACACTCATCAGCCCAGACATTTTCTTATGCCGCAAACCCTATTTTTTATATGGAACTGTTCATGGATCAGAGTTTTCTCATGACATTTTATTGTATTTTAATTGGAAGTCTGAAATACCCGTTTTGTCCCATTTCTCCCCTCACCCCTTGTCTGGCATGCACAGTCATCTGGTTCTTTTTTGGACTGGTTTCCTAAGGAAGATTGGTGTGCCCTTCTCCCCTCTTAAATCTGGTCTTTTTCCTCTTTCTGTTCTTGCAGGAAATAACTTCTGAGTCCTTGCACCAAATCAGCTGCATTTTATAGGGACTGGAGTTTGAAATCTCAACACTGTTACGGCCCTACAAATGTTGTTGAAGGAAAAAAAAGCTGACTGGGTATAGGGAGTCTATGCTAAATGTGTCAGTATTACAGCCAAAGCATTGTGAGATGCCAGGCTGTGGAAAAGCCTTAGTCAGCACCTGCACCATAGCAGATAGCCAGGCTCAGGAGTCCAATCAATAGAGAACAGGGTTTTGTCAGTCCTGCTGCTCAGCCCCATGAACACATCTAGGCCACAGAGATCCTTCTGTGGTCAAGCATTTGTGGAAAAAAAATGTCTTAGTGCAGGAACAAAACCAAGAGGGGAAAGTTTCTTCTATAATATGGGGAGTTACGGCTTTTTATGCTTTTTATTGCTGACCTGCACCGGAAAACTACTTCACAAATTCCAGAGGTTGGTTTTGAAAAGTATACAGAAAAGCTGTAATTTTATTCCTTGGACTCTTACTGTAGAACAAGCTTCTACATAAGGGCTGCAAACTCATGGAAAGTAGGAGGCTTATTATATCTCTGTGCCTATGCAAGCTGCTGCCTTCAGAAGCAGGCAGCCAGCAGAGGTGGCAGAAGCAGTCAGTCCATTGCTAATTGATTGTCATGGCTGCTTCTGGCTGACAGAGCTTTGTACTTTTGTCTCTTGTACTGGTGGCAACTGGTGAGACAGTTGTTAACATAACTTGGAGCAGAGCACTTCCACTACCTCCAAAATACCCATGAATTTTGTTACCTCCAGATTTTAATTAACATTGCAAATTACTAATATTCTTCCCCTGTTCCCAGCAGTTTAAGGATTTGCTGGAAATGGCTGTGGCATGCAGCAGAGAGTTGAGGGCTCTATGGTTTATTTTCCATCATTAAAGGGAAAGGATGATCTTGGGAACTTTTGTCCTGCTTGCTGCAAAAGTCAATGTTGGTTGTTGGGCAGAGTGGACATCTGCCAATTTTAAACCCCTTGGGCAGCTCTTGTGCCATCTCCCCCATTGGCTGTGCAGTTGTATGAACCTGGGGATTGCTTACAGTTCCAGCTGGGAAAACAGTGTGTCTGCCTCAGCGGCATAGTTTGTTTGTGTCCATTTTGGTACTGTTAGCTCAAAGGTAAGTGGCATTGGCTTCTGTCTCACATACTGTGCACATGTTCTCATCGACAGCAGGAGATACCTAGATCAGTAGGGCCATGTATGACCTTCCCAAGGATTCTGCTAATGCTACAGAAGGGGTTCCCTGACATTCACCCTTGAATATAGATATATCCTGATCAGCAGAGTGAATTATACAGTTTGTTGTCTTCCTTTCTGGTAGCTTTGAGGTGAAAGGGATGGTGTAGAGCAGAACTTCTCTGAAAGCAACTGGAGCTTACAGGACTTCACTAACTTCTCTGGCTCCTTTTATCAAGAGTGACAGGGAAGAGGAGAAAAGACTTCTAATAAGAAGGAAAATTTTCATCACTCGGGGGTTATGTCACCAGGCAGCAGAACTGTTGTAATTACTATGGCAACTCTTGCTGCTGCTTTTCACTTTTCTGGAGCAGGAATTTCTGGAAAGTATTCCAGGCATCTTTCTCTGGAGCCTGAGAGTATGTACCCATCTTGGAACCTATCTAGTTTATCTTGGGACTGGTTTTTAGCTATCACCTTTCAGCTAAACAAAAGGCCTGTTTGACATCTCTTAGGATTTAGTGCCAAGATTTTTTGGTGGTAAAAAGGAAGGGGAACTACCACATTCAGAAAAAAAAAAAAAAAAAAAAAAAAAAGATGAAGAAAATGTTTCTCACATATGGAGGGTGGGGAAGGAGAGAAAAGAAGAGAAGGGTTTCCATGGTAACATTACTTGAAGATAAGTATTTTTAAATCTGTGTAAATTTTAGCATTCAAAACAGAGTTGTGTTTCCCACAAAAAGATTTGGGGGAGAGCTGGAGTGCAAAGAAATTTTTCCCCCACACTTTTCAGGTCATTCCTATTTCTTTTACCAAGGAGTTCAAACTCACATCAAATATAGTATGTGTGGTTGCTCTGATGTTAATGTTCTTTTAAAGAAAAGCCTTGCTTCCAGGAGGCAAGAAGCATCAGTCACAGTTCTGTATCTGCACCAACATCTCTAGTGCAAGCACTTGATCATCTCTTTAATGGGAAAAGCAGTTTAAATAGACCAGTGCTAGGCCAGTAAAAGTTACAAGGACAATTCCACATTAAACAATTAAATAATTAAACATTTGCAACTTGGAGTAAAATCTTAATTATAATTGACATATAAGTGGTAGTAGTGATGATAAGGCAGCTGAGGCCTTTTCCCTTGCCTAAGACTAGAGGATGCAGAACTGAAAGGGCAGAGGAACCCCATAAAAATGTGTCCCTGGTGAGAGCCTTGGTTACCTCAATGGCAGTGAAACATTGGGTAAGTGATGCTGCAATGACACTATTAGGCAGGAAATGTTAGCTCTTTATATGGTGCATCAGTGCTGGGGTCAGCTCTGAACCTCTCTGAAGCGTCTCTGCAGCACTGAGCTCCTCATGGGCACTGGCACACTCTGCTCCCACCTCCCTGCTGGCATCCAGGCAGGTCACCTCTGTCACAAGCCTGGCAGTGAGACATCCAATGCTGCACCTGCTTGGCTGCCAACTTTTCAGTCTCACCAAAAGCTTTTTCTTTTTCTTTTTTTTTTTTTTTTTTTTTTTTTCTTTTAAAAAAAACGACAGTCACTTCCAACTGAATAATGACTCAGACACTGCAGCAAGGGTAAAGCAATCATCTACTTCAGAGCTTTACAGCAGAAGGCCTTGGGTAGGTATCCTGTCTAAAACAGAGGTTGCTGGGCCCAGCCATCAGCTGGATTCAACTTTAATTTAACTTTATGGAATGAGATGCTTCAGCAGTGCTGAATATCTGCTGTCTCAGGCTGTGGTTCAGTGATAGAGTGAAAGGTTCCTACAAGTACTTTGTGTTCAGAAGCCTTGGGGAGGGAAGGCTGGGAGGGAATGCATAGTTATATATAAAAGAGAAGGTGCTATGCACCCTTGCCCTGACTGTATTTCCCTAGGCCACAGGGAAATACAGGAAAGGAACAAAAATCTATTGGAGCAGTAAGAAACAAAACAGGAAGTTATATTTCACCATTTATCTTCTGGGGTGAAAGCAAAGAAGGGTGTCTGAAGAAAGCATAGTTCATATTGTCGAACTGTGGAAATTAGCACTTGGTAATATTCTTTCATATTGGTCAAGACTCAGAATAAGCAAGACTCAGTTCTAGCTAAGGTGATTTTATTACCCTTGTAAACTTCCTACCAGCTGTATGGGAAGAAGCTGCACTTTTCATGTCACTGTTGGAATCCTCTGTTGGATTTCACTGTTGTCAGAGATATTATTTTTAATTCTGGGAATAATATTCATGTGCTGACATCAGCACTAGCATGAAAATGCATACTCTGGCTTTGTAGTTTCTTGGACTGGGAAGTAACTGGCTCATGCAGAGCTTGTTAGCTGTGAGTTATTGATTCTATGTGTCACGTTTGTCTCATCCCTTCCTTTAAGACCACTGTGGTATTTTGTGCTGTGCACTGGTGCTCTAGCTCCATGCATTTGTGTTACAGATGAACCTGGGGAGATGCAGGAAATCTGCAATACCTAAATAACAGAAATGCAGCAGCTTCAATCCCTGATCAGCAGCATTCAGTATCCATTCAGTATATTACAAGCTGACTGTGAGCATTAGACTGGATTGTTGCTGATGGGGGCAGGGAGGGAAGAACTGCTGCCTTGTTTCATCATCTGTGAGCATTTTCATATAGCTCTAAGATCCCACAAGTGCAGGCTGTCCCACTTTTACAAGCTCTTCCAGGAGTCTGAATGGGAGAAGTGGTCCTTGGGAGGAGAGGACTGAGCTGTGTGAGATAACAGGAGCTGATAGGGATGCCTGCAAGGATATACCATTGCATATGATGGGAGACCAACTGGACCAATGGTTTCAGCCACCCCATATTCATTGGCGAGCAAGATATTTGGGAAAAGAGAGGATGTTTGAAGAACTTTGTCTTTCCACTGTGCAGAATTTATATTAAATTTGCCAAAGCCTGCTCCTTGATTTGATGGTATTATTCTGGTAAGTGAAAAGAGCAAATTAATTGCTTGCTAACAGACTGCTCTAAATTAACCTCAGGGATGGGCCTGGACCTGCAAACCTCTGTATTTATGCTGTGTGATAGCATTGAATACCACTGACTTTCATCTACTGACCTAGCACAGTTTGCATTTGAATCTTAGTTGTGGCTTTCAGTCATTAGAAACCAAATTTTTGAACCTGTTTAGGTGTTTGGATTTTTAATATCTCATTAAGTATCTACTTGACTATTTAAATGCCTTGGTGTCTTTTTAAGTCTAATGTTGCCATAATGCAAAGGGAAAGGAAGTGATACAGAGGGTTTTAGTGAATCAGACCTCTGGTTTCATGTTCCAGTTGTGATAACTTAGGGCCTGTTGCTGTATATTCACCATAGTTCTTAGTGAACATCTTTGTGCTTGAGGAAGCTGGATGGTGACTTTTACACAGTAATGGTAAAAATACTGCAAACATACATCCTGCATTAGCCTATGTATATTTTATTGCTGTGCTGTTCCAGTGTGGTAAACTGGAGCTGAGCAATCACATTTTCTCAATTATCCTCCAGAACCAGAAATCCTTATCCCCTCTGCGTTTCTTTTCACCCACTACTGCAGCACTGGTCTTGAAATTGTCACCACAGCTAAAAATCCTCATTCTGTAAATTAAACTGTGATTTAAAAAAACCCAAAACCTACACTGCAGCTTCCTCATAAAACTCCACCAAGACTTTTGCTGATGTGACTCACTCAATTACTCATGTGGGCAGACATTCAGATAATGAAAGCAGTTAATGGAAAGCTGTGAGAAATACTTCTCCTTCCTGAGGAGGCAGGGGAGGGGAAAGGCTACGGTGGGTATTTTATCCTAAAAGCTGCTGAATTCAGTGAGCTCCCAGCCATTTTTTTAAGGTAAGGTTTTCTTCACTCTGCTTTTTCCTTTGTATAAAGCCAGCTTGAAAAATCAGATTGGCAGTAGAGGAACACCAGCTGTATATGCCTGCTCCTCTTCCTACATATTAGAGATGAGAGCCAATCTGTGCCTTTTTATCCTAGCTATGTATGTACTTAAACAATACTCAATACTCTGGATTCCTGAATCAAGGAGTACAGCCAGCATGTGACTAAATGAACCCTTTGGCTGGAGGTGTCACATACACTGATGAGGACCAGATTTTTCTGGAATAAATAATAGGCCCTTGAGATGTGATGTGCAATAGGTCAGGTAATACAACCAGAAGGTGGATTTCAATGGCATTTAAGTGAGTGAAAAATGGCAGTTTTTGAAGTTGGTGAGGCAGAAAGTTATTGAAGGGTAATGCAGTACTACTTGGATGTGATAACCCCCTTATGCAATGAAATTATACATGTATGATGACTTCAAAGAGACTTAGTATTAAGCAAAAACTGGAAGTACTGGAAGTGGACAAACTGTTTCAGAGCTGAGGCCTATCTGGCATTTGTAGAACAATCAGAGCAGTAAACTCTAGGTTGTGTATCTCAGATGTTGGCAGATTTTTGAGGGATGTGCTCAAAATAGCTATTTGCTACCACAAATAGCTGTGTGAGCCCCATCCAACAACAGTGATGGGTGGGGGAGTGATGGGAGACAACATGAGGATGTGGTAATTCCTCATGGCAGATGAACTGGGAGGGAGATCACACCTTGACTTGTAAAACAGAGCTTCTAACACAGAGAAGCAATGCATAGGTGTTGAGGCTGTGGCCCTGAGAAAATAAGCTGTCAGATTATATTTAGTGAATACATGCTGCAGAAAAGCACAGAGGGAAGGAGGGGAGCTGATGTATAGCCAGGCCCCATGGCAGTGAGCACACAGAGCAGGGCACTGAGGCTGTTTAAAGAGGATGAATTGCATTGGTGCTCCTGATTCAAGTAAATCTCTGTGAGGCCAGGGATCTGCACAGACTTATATGATTGCTTTGAACAGCAGAGATCAGATTTATTTGTTAGTAATGGCTCAACCCCAGACTCCATTAGGTGAAAGGTGACCAACCTGTGGCATTCCCGCCATTCCCCTCTGGACCCACGCTAGGGATGTCTTCCACAGCAATCCCATGCCCTATCTGGAGAAGCAGTTTTTGATAGGGGCTTTTGAAACCCAAACTGCTGAACACCCCATCTGCACACCCAGCCCAGCCCCAACCCACACAAAACCTGCTAGCTGAGATTGGCTTCTGCAAAATAGGTTAAGTACCCTGCCCCATTTGGATTTAGGGATGTGAACACCTCTCTCCATTGTGTTCCCTGGGAAGCCCAGTCCTAAGAGAGGCAAAGATGGAGAAAGAAAGACTCCTTATACCTGTATGAGACAAGTCAAACCTTGTATGCTGACACATGATAGTTGGTCATTTGGGTCCTGTTTTATATTTCAGGGTGCAGAGATTGTGACTTTGAGTAGTTTGTAGCATGATAGGCACAGACTAGGCTTTAATGCTTTCCTGCCAAAAGCTCAGCTGTATGATTCAGAGATGTCTTTTCCCTTGAAATTAAAGAGTTCTTTAAGCTCCCTCTCAGAGGTGACATTGTCGGGAGGCCTGGCTGCCTCTTGCACATGGATATTCTGTCAAACCAGATTCAGGATGAGGTGGGTGAAGCTGCTGCAGCTGATGAGGACCCATCAATCTTCATCTCCTGTTAGGCAGCACTGCATCACTGAAATTTGTGCTGTTACCATAGTGTCCAAATAGCTGTGGGTGAGACAAAGGGCTGAAATGTTCTGTGTGTTGGCCAAATGGGAGGACAGGGCAGCCAGAAGGAGAGAGATGCAGTGGTAATGAGCAGAAGCTGTGCATAAAGGAGCATCCTGAAAGGGAATTGCTTGACCAAATGTGTGATAGAAGGAAAAAAGATGACTTCACAGATGTGATTTATTATCCTTTCCAAGCAAGGGAGTTATGCAAATTCCAGGAACAACATGCATTTGTTTGGTGGCTCCTAAGAATATCCAAGGACATAAAAAAAACTTTTTTGAAGTGGTTTATGTGGTAAACCATGATTACAGGACAGGATTAAAAAAACTCCGGGGGGCAAGTTGCTAGCGCTATGCAAGTACCTAAAAATCTGAATTTTAATTACATACAAGGAGAAAGACCTCAGAGAATGTTTCTAACTGTTGTAGCTGCAGAGCAAACTTGCAAATGAGAAAAAAGCCTAACTAGGCCAGTAACATCTGCTCCAGTCTGCAGTGAGCTGGCATCAGTCGTTTTCCCATGTGCTGTGGTACTGCATTAACTCCACTATCTATCTACCCTTTAGGGTCTTTCTCAGCAACTGTATCAGACCTTACCTGAGGGATACCACAGGGATAAGAAGGGATTGGTCTGGGTTAGCATCTTTGAGAAGGAATACTGGCAGGAAAGAAAGACAAGGTAGAGCTGTTCTGTCCTCCACCTCTCCCTGAGGTGACAAAGTCTTGTCATTTGAACTCTTGGAGGGAAACTGATGAGTAACTGTGCTTTGTACTGGCTTCTGTTTAAGACCATTTATTGCTTGTTTTCCTTTAAAGTCTGCAATGTTAGACAGAGCTCATTATTTTTCCTATTTATCTTGACCTCTTCCTCCCTCTGAGTGTTTCTCCCCTTGTGCTAGCTCTGTCTTCTCACACAGTGCAGTGTTGAAAGAAAGTTCAAGAGAAAACTTGAATTCCTGTAAAAAAATCTGAGTATTTGGAAGGAGACCTATCCTAGACAGTCTGAAACTCTGCAACATGTCCTGTCCCTCTCCTGGAGGTGCTGTGAGGTACCAGGTGTAAACCATGCACTGCCTCTGTCTAAGGTGATTCTGAAATAGCAATGAAATAGCAAGGCAAACACTTCCATGAGATGTAAATTACCCCATTGGTCACTTACCCTACCCTTTTGTGCAGCTTAACCCAGCTGCAATTTCTCACAGGTGAAGAGGTTATCTGTGGTTACAATCCTGATTACCCAGCAAATTGCAGAAAGGCCAAGGAAGCAGGAGGGGAATATGCAGCTGCAGGGTATGTGGGGTTTTCTTTCTGTTTTACAGTGAGGAGTGGATGCCTCAGGATCCTGATGCCATTTATTGCAACATTGGATGTGTATTTTGTGCTGGGAGTCTACCCCTGGCATTCTGGAATAACTGTGGGAGTTGATTAAGCTGCTCTTCCCTTCAGGTTCTTTGGATTATGAGACTGGCAAAGATTTGCCATCCAGCCAGAGGCAGATCCAGCCACTATGTGAAGTGAGCAGGGTGGTATGACTGTCTTTGTGGAGGGAATGAAGGTGCATCCTTCAGTTACAGACTATTTTCTTCAGTCCCCTAATTTGCCCTCCCCTTGACCCTGCTTCAGTAGCCGTTACCAGACAGCTAAAGGGCAGGTAGGTGTGTGTCACTGCATAGGACCATATGTTTGATGTCAGAGTCCTTTGTCATTTATCCAGCTGCAGATCTGCTCAGCTCCACGTGATGCAGCAGGCACAGGGATTTTTTTTGCCTTTGTTTTTGCCCTTTATGAAATGGGGGGGGGGGAGAATGGAAAAATGCTGAGAAATGGGAGCCTCACAAAACTACACCAGTGATTTACACAAATGAACTGCAAAACTGAAGCAGGATTTGTCAGAAATCTAACCTGTTCATTTGCCTAAACAGGTTGTTTACCCACATCCCCTGATGCTGGGAGTGTGCTGTTACATTTTCCATACAGCAAAGAAAACAGAAGAGGCATTTGATTGTGATTTCTGACTGGGGGGCCAAAAATACATGGCATTTGAGCTACCCCATTATTACTTTTCTCTAATTAAGGAATGGTAGTTCAAACTGTGCTTTGTGTGACACACACAGAAAGTGCCCAGCTGCAAGGTTGCATGTGGTCAGTTATTTACTTGTCTGTGCAAATTTTTGTGAGCAGGAGACTCCTTTGGGTGACTGGCAGGGGTAAAAACCTAATGTGTGTGAGAGAACTTGGAAGAATAGTAGTCTCCCTGTGCTTTTGGAGCCCAGCCTGCAATTTGGGGTCTCCAGCTAGATGCTTGACTTTCTGTTTTCTGGTTACAGTTTGAACTGGGTGTCTAGGTTGAAAATACATCTGCTTCCCAGTTTTGAAGGTACTAATCTAAAGGAAAATCTTGTAAAAATGTTTTTTTAAAAAGTTAGAAAAGCTAACAGTGTGTAATACTGTAATTAGGGCTGAGGGAGTATAAAGACTTAAAATTAGTTTAGCACATCACTTGACAGATGGGAAGTCTTTTATGTAAATTTAGGGAAGTGGTAGTTGGATTCAGTTGATCTAATTTAAATGCTATTTCTAATTATTTTTAGTATGTTTCTAGAGGATTATAGGATGGCCACTATTCTGACAGAAGGGCTCTTCATATGTAAATTAAAATCTACAAAAGAATACCCTATTAAAATGTAAACATGCTGTGGTAACAAGCACCTAATTATGGAGACGGGTTGGTCCAGCTACTATAGTGAAGGGTGAACAATATCTACAGTGCATGTATCTCAGATAATGCGTTTTCTTGCACCTTAAATATCGCCACTGAGGCCACTGGGAGGTGAAGAGGTCCCTGTGGGCAGGTTGGTGATAGCAGTGCTGATCTGAGAGCAGATGGGCTCTCACAGGTTCACTGGAAGCAAGCTTTGGTGGCACCCAAAGGCACAGAGAGAAGATGACACAATTAGCTGTTCCCCCTCCCTACAGTCTGGTGCTGCTGATCCAAGTTAAAACTCCTACCAGCATCTTTGGAGAACCTTCCTTTTCACATGCTGACAGCTTTCTCATTTTGTCAAGGGAAACTCATGGAGATTTACTGGGGAGATGCCAAATAACAGCTTAACTTCACACCTGAGAAGCAAAAGGATGAAGAGAGAAGGAAAGGCTCAGCCTGCCTCCAGCCTGGCACAAAGTCCTGGGAGTGTGGGAATGAGCAACTCCTGGAGCTGCAGCAGCTGGAGATGTGACATGAACAGAGCCTGAGCTGAAGCTACTGTGGAACAGGGAGTGTGGGGCCCATTACCAATACCTGAAGATTTTGTTCATCAGCTGCAGGCCCTAGGGCAGACGGAGGCCTGGCCATGGCAGATTCATGGAGGTTAGGGATAAGGCTTGGAGCTCCAGATGATACAGCAGACCTTTGTGAGTTGATCTGGTTGGCTTTTCTTCCCAGAGCCCTTGCAGCAAAGGCTCAGATCATCTCTCCAAAGGTCACAGAATCATGTAATGCTGGAAGTTGGAAGGGACCTTAAAGATCATCTCGATCCAACAATCACTAACAATGCATTAGCAATCAGCAGGGGGGCTGGCAGCAGGGATTTATTCTACAGCAAAATCAGTATTTGTGGATGCATAACTCATAGTTTAAGACCTTTTACCTAAAGGACACCAAGAGCAAGGCTGCATGACACTCACTTCTTCAGTCCTTGTCATTTTAGGGCAGGGAGTGCCAGCATCTGTTGCTCAGAGCTGCAGGTGGCCTGACACCATGCAGGCACAGCCATATGCTGGAGTATGGCAGCTGGGTGACCAAGCTGGGTGCTCTTGAACAGTCACCCTTCCTCTCCACACACGTTGTGATGGGGTTCTCCAGTGGGTGTTCTGACATTCTTAAGCCTTTTTGTGAGATTGACTGCTGCAGCTGTGAAGTATAAGTTGCACTTGGCACCTTGACTAACTGTAGAAAAATTAAAACGCACAGTGAAGTAGTTGAAATTGTGAAATTTAGACCACATTTAAAAATGGGAGAAAAGTGCTTTGCATACTGGTTTTTATTCAGGGAGTATAATGAACACTGTGCCTGACTCATGCTTTACATGGGAGAACTAAGCAAGCTAAGAGGAAATGTCTCCAGGCAGACATTCCTCAGGCAGGGATTTCAATCTCATTTTTCTAAGGGAGGTAACTTAAAAGGACTGGCCCAAAGACTACATATTTGTTGCCTGACCACACCAGGTGTTAAAAATCTGTTTGTAATTCTAGGAGTCATTAGGAGACCAGGAATGTCAAACTGGATGTCTTTACAACAGCTTTCAAGGCATGACAATTGTTTCTATAGGACCAGGATGGTGTACAAGGACTGTAGCACTGGATCTTCTCTAGATGGTGACTACCACACAAGTGTCTGTAACCTGAAGGCTGGGAAAATATTAAGCTATTGGATCAGTTATGTAAGAGTTGTCAGATAACCCAGAGCTGCACTAAAGATGCAGCAAGAGCTCTGTGGAGCCTTACAGGTACATGATGTGAGTAATCACAGCTGCAATTCATTTAAAAGAGACAAATTAATTCCTCTAAAGCTGGGACACTTCTGCTGAGAGGACTGATAGCCTTGTTTTTTTTTTTTTTCTTGGTGGGAGGAAGGCTACTTTCAGATTAATGTGAAGGAATCTGAAAGGGAAAGCCTTTCACGTTCCTCTAGTGGTAGGCATTTTCATCATAATTGTAGAGATATACTGAGTGACTTGCCTGGGACATAAAGTCGGTGTTAAAGCCAGGAACTGACCAAAAACCCTCACCACTCATGGCTTCAGTGTTGTGCTGTCCTTCCCGTTTCTGCTGACACCTCATCATGAGCTTTTCTCTGTTAAAGTTGAAAAGCTGTCTACTTGGCGGCTGATAATTTACCCTTCCTCTCGCGCCTGTATCCTAGCAGCTTTTCAAGCAGAAACCTTTAAAAAAAAACCACATTTTGTTCTTCCTCTGCTGATCAGAAACGCAGGGCAGCAGCCACATTAAAAGCATGAGGATGTGACCCAGCTTATACCTTGCGTTCAAAGACAAAGCTTCCAGGGATATCAGTAGCAAAGACCTATGCTCCAGACAGAGCGCTGTCAGCGAGCTGCCGTTGAGCAAATTAAAACAGAATGATGGAAAATAATAATAATAAAAAAAAATAATCCAAGACTTCCTAATTGGAAAACACGTTATTATTTGTGGCTCGGTTTTGGGACAAACAGCGCGGAGCAGCGGCGGATGCCTGGGGACACCCCCGGGGCAGATGCTCCGTGCGACCTTCGCTGCCACCCCCGAGGCGAGGCTGCGGGGGTCGCGTCCCGGCCGGCAAAAACCAAAAAACCAAAACCACCAACAAAAAAAACCAGCACTAAAAAAACCGCAGGAGTGGCTCCTTTCTGCGACTTTCCTTAGGACATGCTCACGGTGAAGGAGCCGGGAGGGCCCCTCCCCGACTCCCTGCTCTAGGGGGGAGAGGGTGCCCAGGCGGGAGGGGGTGCCTAAGGGGGAAGAGGGGGTTCAGGGTGAGAAGGTGCCCAGGGGGAAGAGGGTGCCCAGAGTGAGGGGGTGCCCAGGGGGGATGGGATGCCCAAGGTGAGAGGGTGCTCAGGGGTGATACGCGCCCCTCCTCGCCCCTCCTCACCCCTCCTCCGCGCTCTGCCGGGCCGGAAGTGGGCGCCAGGGGGGCGGCAACCGCATGCGCGGGAGGCGTCGTTCGGCCCCGCCCCGCTCCCGCCGCCGTGGGGCTCTGGCGCGCTCCCTGCCCGCGGCGCAAGGCCGGGCCCGGGCGGCGGGCAGCGGGCAGCGTCCTGGGGTGGGGGTGTCCGGTGCCCGCACGGAGCGGGTAAGGGGTGGAGGGGTGGGCGAGGAGGACGGAAAGACGGACGGACGGACGGACGGGGTGAGAGGATGTGAAGATGGCGGAGCTGCAGATGCTGCTGGAAGAGGAGATCCCGGGGGGGCGCCGGGCCCTGTTCGACAGCTACACGAACCTGGAACGAGTGGCCGAGTACTGCGAGACCAACTACATCCAGGTGCGCCGGGCATGGCGGCGGGCGCCCAGCTCCACGGCCGCCGTCCCAGCCCCGCGGTATCCGGCCCTGAGGCGGCGGGGGGGTGTCCATGGGGCAGCCCCGGCCGGGCAGGCTCCGCTTCTCCGCCGCCGTTTGCGGTGGGGCCTTGGGTGCCGGTGTCGGCGGGAGAGGGAGGGGAGCGGAGGGGTCGTGCCGCCTCCGTCCTCTTGGCGGTGGGACGGTGACAGGCGGGTGGCGGAGGCTGCCGCAGCCTGGGGATGAGGAAAGCTGCTTCACCTCTGGAATTAACTATTCCGGCGTGGCGAGACATTTAAATATTTAATTGATTTCTAAATTGAATTCCTCCCACTTCGCGAGTGTCTTGAATATTTATTTCGGATCGTGTCTCTGCCTCTTCATTCCTTTCCCACCTTCCGCTTTCCTCTGCTGGCGGCACTGAGATGATGTGATAAACCAAGGAGATATCCGACTCCTCTCAATACAGTGTTTGTGTTCGTTAATATAGAGCCCAAATACATATGTTTTAATGGGAATATACCTGCTGGATTGTATTTCCTTTTGCGAGCAGGGCTGCGGTATTTAGTAGGTTGGGCAGCTACCAAGTGATAGGTACAGGGTGAAAGCATCATCTAGAGATGATGCAGGATAAGGGGAGAAAGAGATCAAGCACACTATTGTTATTTTTATTATTATTATTACCCTTCTCACCTCTGTGTTCTGCCTGTAGAAAAAAAAAAAATCCTGCTCAGGAGAGTGGTGGAGTCACCATCCCTGGAGGCATTTAAAAGGCATTTGGACCAGGTCCTTAAGGACACGGTTTAGTAGTTGACTGTGGTGTTAGTCAGAGGTTGGACTGGATGATCTTGGAGGTCTCTACCAACTTAAACATTCTGTGATTACCACAGCATGTGATTTTTGCAGTGACTGCTCTGAAGCCAGGTTTGTGTTAGGATTTTCTTTTTTTTCTTTCTATTCTTTTACCTGAAAGAGAAGCAAAAATGAATCAGTTTATTTTGATTGTGATTGTAGGGCCAAAATAAGGATTCTCTCCCTCTCAAAAAAAGAACCTTTTGAATTGTTGAATGACCAGCTGTCCTTTAGAGAGAAGACTTTACGTCTTTTGGGTCATTTACAAAATATGTCAGGTACAGTGAAATTATATAGATGTATTTTATTATGTAATCTTTCTCTATGTTGAATCAGTGTGACTTACTTTATTTAAGAGAAATAAACATTTTTCTGCAGTCACAGCCGGACATACATACATTTAAATTTACCTTTTTTGAAACTGGGAAACTGATTTTTTTCTGGAACAGAGGAGAGGAGCTGAGTCTTGGAAGGGAGAACCAGACAGGGAGAAGCAGTTGTAGTTTGTCTTTTCCCTTTCCCCAGCCAGCATATGGTCTGTAAGGGCAGTCCAGCATAATAGGAGATGGATGCAGAGAGATGGTGAGTGAATGCAAAGAATGAGGCACCCTTGGTCAGCCTGGTGGATTCTGGACACCACACAGCCATACCCTGAGTGTTTGCAGTTTGTCCAAGCATCATGACAACAGAGACCTTTAATAGGGAGGTGAGAAGGAAAGAGTAATATGTGCTGTGAGTGTTGGCTGCAATGTGCAGTGGGGGTCACAGCATGAACATGTTTAAATCTTAAACAAGGGGAGAACGGAGGACATTGGCTAGGCCACCAAATTCCAAAGCCTTTGGAATTGGCTGAGAGACCATGGGGTGGGGTTATTGTAGAGAAAAGGTCCCACATGAGGGGATTCTGGCTGGAAGTGTCCTAGTACCAGATCTGTCAGTGAACTCATCCCACCTTCATGGTGCCAGAACTCCATAAACTCCTGTGCAGATTCTGTATACAAAATTGTAATTTTATTCTCTGCAACAGTTGAAATAGATATAACTATTGGTTAGTTGGGTATTGATGATTTTGCTTATAATAATAATTATTATTGCAAAAAAAAAATTATTATTCAAAACCAGAAGCCTTGGATTTTGTGGTGAAGATTGGCTTGTGATTGCTTGGAAGCATGTGGAAGAGTAATTATCCAGGAAGTCATGTATTAAAGATGTAGTAATTTTACTATAATCAGTGCTTCCTTTATGACAGGAAGTTATGTTGTGGTTATTCTTGAGATCTCCTAGAGGAAGCTCAGAATACGACTGAGGTCTGAGCTTGATCTGCAGAATGATAGGCAATGTGGTGGTGGGGACCTTGAAGGCATTACATTGACCTGGATATGTCAGTAGAGAAGCTGCTCCCTTTTCTTTTTGTGCCAGTTGGTGCTTTGTGGTTTCATTTTCAAGTATAAAAACTTTTGCAAAAGTCAGTGGAGGCATCAGGTCAGTTTAATAGAGAATTTGAAGTTCAGTGCTTAAGTGAATTGTGTTTTTGTCTTTCCTCCAAAGGCAACATCATAGCAGCTTTGAAATAATCAAACATGTAATCTCTTCCATGTGGAAATTGCTGGTTCCTAGTAGTAGCATTGTGGTGATTGCAACTCATTTGGCTTATGCTTAGGAAACTAATAATCTGTTTTTTAAAATTTTTGTCAGTGTTTATCCAAATTATCATTGATACTTAGTGACCTCTGTTTTATTCACAACAGGGAATGTTACATAAATATTCTTACTCCTCCCTTGAATCTGTGATACAGTATCACAGCAGATCAGCTTAAAATTTTGTGGAAAATGGCAGGAAATATGGCAATAAATGGACCTGCAGCAACAAAAGTTGAAAGACTACTGTTTGGCCAAAAAAAAAATTTCATTCATTGATCTTCAGTAATGGTTGTTCTTTTTAAATTTTTCCACTGGCTAAGTCAGTCTTGCAGCCCTCCAGCTTATCAGTTGCCTAGTAAGGTGCTGTATTTTTCAAGAGACACTATTCCTTTAAGTAGGGAAATAAATAGAAAAATAAACTGATAGAAGAAAAAGTATAAGTTCAACTTGCATACTGCATCATTTAGTTTGATAAATTTGCTGTGATTATGATTCTACTTTAATAATAATAAAATAATTCTGTTCTAACCATGAATTACTCACTTTAAACTGCCTGAGTTACTACAGAAATCAAATAACTTTCATTGCCTTAGAGGTCTCATTCCTCTCATAATATAGAGTAATTACACAGTTCTTTCTATGTCATACTTCTTAAAGATAAGAGGGAGAAATGTATTTTTATTAAAGGAGATGTTTTCATGGTATCTGACACAATGCCCATCACAGGTTAAATGTTATACTGTTTGTTCAAATCTTTATGTACTAGTGCTGTGTCGCTGTGACTTAGTTCAATCTCAGTCTGAACTGTACAACAGTAATTCAATGAAATTTGGTTATATGATGTATATGTTCTTATCAAATAACATATTTGCAGTCTCCATTGTTTTGTGTGGGTCTTTCATAAAAAGCAGAGAATAGTTATACTGGAAAGTGTGCCACATTTACAAAGTTTTACTGGTGTATTACATAAACTCCAATGCTCTCTTGGCCTGTTCAGTTTATGTGAGCCTGTCCTATCTAAGTCTATTCTGGAATAATCTGTAATCATCTAACTTTTAAAAAATCACCTTTTAATTTTATGCAGTGCATGGAGCTTTCTAGAGTAGCTGAATGCTTGTGTCTGCTAACTCTGTTGAAAGAGTCAGAAAAAATTAACATAAATGAGGTATTTCAGCCAGTAAGTATCTATCAGGAGCAGGTTTGGGATGGGAGGAAGTCCTGCCACCAAAATTAGCCTGCAGAATTGAGTGCAAAGCCAATCCTTTGTCCCCTGCTCAGCTTTCAGAAGTAGTGTAGGATTCTTGTCTGCTGTGTTTTCCATATTCTAAAAGGCTCTGTATTTTTTAGTTTTTCAAGTTTATTATGCTTTTGCTTCCTATCTCTCTGATCCTTAAACTTGGTTCTTTTACAAGCCAGCTTTGGTGAAGATGTGATGAAGTTTAGCATTGATGGAATGTGTGTTCTGCAGGCACAAAAGTGGATATTGATTAGCTCTAGCGAATATTAGTCTTGAGGAAGATGCTGACAAATTGAAACTCTTTAAAAATACTAGGAATTTAGTGAAATGTCAGTAGTGGACTATATGCCCATATGGACTACATGCTGTATCTTCCAGCCAAGTGCAATGAATACCAACCTATAGTAGGACTTCATAAAAATAATGTGATTTAAAAATTGAAGTAATACGCTGTTGTGGATTAACCTTGACAGTCTGCCAGGTGCCCAGCAAGTGACTCTCAGAACAACTGGAGAAAGTAAGAAAAAAAGCTCATGGGTTGAGATAAGGACAGGAAGATTGCTCATTGATTACCATCATGGGTGAAACAGACTTGACTTGGGGAATACTGATTTAGTTTATTGCCAACTATAAATTGAGTAGGATAGTGAGAAACTAAACCAAAACTAAGCCCACCTTCCTCCCACCCCTCCTTTCTTCCTAGGCTCAATTTACTTCCATGATTCTCAGCTCTTCTGCCTCTTCCTCCCAAGTGGTGCAGGAAGACAGGAGTTGGTGGTCAGTTCATGATGCTTTGCCTCTGCCCCTCATTGCTCCTCACACTCTTCCCCTGCTCCAGCACAACATCTCTCCCACAGAGTACAGTCCTCACCACTGCTCCAACATAGATCCTTCCTATAGGCTGCAGTTCTTCCAAGAACTACTCCAATCCAGGTCCTTTCCAATAGGATACAGACCTGCAGGAACTGACTGCTCCAGTGTGGGTATTCCATAGGCTGTATTTCCTGCTGGAAAACTTGCTCCTGCAGGGACTTCCCTCCATAGGTTGCATCTCCTGGCAGTCCACCTGCAGCAGCACGGGGTCCTCCATGGGCTGCAGTGTGGAAGTGTGCATGGTGACTGCAGGGTGACCAATTATGTCACTGTCGTCTTCTCTGTGACCTGCAGTGGAATCTCTGCTCCAGTGCCTGAGGACACCTTCTCCCCCTCCTCCTTCTCTCACTTTGGTGTTAGCAGAATTTTTTTTCTCTCATGTATTTCTCACTCCTCTCTCTCACATCTGCTCTGTAGTGTTTTTTACTGTTTTATGCCAGCAGCATTACTGACAGGCTACTGTAGAGAAATTAGTAATAAAACTAGTGGTGTTTTTGGTTCTTTATTTTTTCTTTTCCTCCTTATCTTTTCCTTGCTGTATCTCCAAGTTCTTAAGCTTTAAGGACCTGAAAATATAAAGGGTGGTTGGCAGATACTGTTACTTGAAGGAGATAGTCTCCCTTGCATTATCAGGACTTATATATAAAATGATCTTCTGAACTGACACCAGTGCTATTCAATATTTATGACAAAACTAGAAAAAAAAATGTTATTTGTTTGTCTTTGGTTCTAATTTTCGTAAGTAAAATTCTATAGGAATAGTACAGTCACTCTATATGCCCATTGGAATTGCATCTATGATACATGGTTGCACAAATTACTATTTCACCTCCCTCTGTACTCAAGCTTTACAGTGAGTTTATTGTTATTTTGCTAAGCTTAGTCAGCATAATCTTGCTGACAATCTTGCTGGTTTCCTTTCAAGTGAGTTGGTGTAACTGGCAAAGTTGATATAGTATCTATCACTCAACCTGTCTATTTTTCCTTTTCATTAAGTGGGCTGTGTTTTGCCAGGAAGAGTAATTTAATGCATTTAATAGTGTTCAGTGTGGAGTTTGGGAAGACTTGGACTGATTCATTTTATCTGGATATGGAAATAGCTTGAGCCATTTTAGTAGTGGTAATGGGAGTTGCTGTTGGTAATACTGTATGTGTAAGAGTGAAAGTAAAATTTGTAACTATGCAAGTTGCTAATACAAAGTAAGTGTTGTAACCCTAAGTGTTAGTTAGAAGTGGCTTTCTAATTGTTGCTTATATAATTTATTTTCAGATTGTGTTTTTTTAAATAGTATTGATCAAGAACTGTAATTCAGAGAAGCAAGCTTCTGCATCCTGCACTTAAGTTCTCTACAATTTATTGTCTGTTGCTCATGTTTTACTTGCATTTGCAGTCATTAATCTTTGTGGCTTAGTGCTGTAGGTTTTAAGGCAGGAAGTGGTGCACCACCATGGTTGCACCATGTAAGACAAGAGCTTCTCCAGTCAGGGATTTAAGTAAGTGAAATCTTACTCTGATACGTTCAGCAGAACCTTTTAGTGAAAACAACATTAAGTACTGTGTACGGCAGCTTTTCAGTACTCTATGTCTAGAGTCTGCCGGTCCATTTTTCTTGGATTTTGTTTTCAAATACTATGTTTTCAAACTGAATTGTGCACCTGAAATTAACCTCTTCCTTAGAAATGTAAGTTCTGTAAATTTTGTTGGATACCTTTTATCTGGGCCTTGTAGTCACTGGGTTACTCCTATGTTACGAAGCAAATCTGCACATCATCAGATAAAGCGTGTAATCACTGGCTACTGAATTTAGGATTAAAGCATGTAATCACTGGGTACTGACTAGGCTTATTTCTTCTTTTCAGGGTTCTCACAGGTTAGGTTGACATTTTTTTCTTTAAGGTAAGGAATTAATATAGTCTTGCAAATGAGTTGTGCCTGTTTCAATAAGAAATCTTAATTTTTTGGTTCCTGGGTGAACAAACAGGTTGCTCTCTCAAATCTACCATCCGTGCTGAGGGCTTTGAGCTGTTACATTGTCTATTGCAAGGCAAGAAGATACTGGGCATCAAAGTTCAAGCTTTTGCACAGGAGCAATGCTGCCATTTGGGACTGAGGGAGAGTGGGGAAAATGTTTCTGTGAAACATTGCAGTGAAAACTGAGAGGACAACAGGTTAAATATGAAAGGATTATGGCAGATCTTTGGTAATATGTGACTTTTGAAAGTAGTTCTTGTCTCTCTGTATAGTCTGTCTCAGAAAAATCAAAATCTGTTCTTAGTACTGCTACTTAGCAGACAAGGATATATAAACATAGCTGAAATAATATTTTTGAGTCTGATCTCTTTTCAAAGTGAATTTTGGTCTGTTTAACAAAGAAAATAATTTATTACCAAGTATTCTAGTATGAATTTAAAGCATAATCATTTGTCTTGCTTTAATAAATATTATTTAATGGCATGTGTTTATTCATTGCAATATTCATAGCAAATTCTCAAACTTATTTTAAAGAGTGTCCTTTAAAACTGAGTTAGAGAGGTGTTGGATATTGCAAAGTTTGTAATTGATTCTAATATTTTAATTAGGTGGTAATTTTGTAAGTTGGCATAAGAAGTAGAGCTTGTCTATAGCTTTAAGTAAGGCAGAATGTTTGCTGCAGACTGCAAAAGTTGGTTGTCTACCTACTTTTATATTGGGTAAAAAACATAGGTCTTCTGCAACTTGTGGGGAATGTAAATATGTTTAAATACCCCAAATTAAATGGCAGTCTGGAATCAGTGAACATGCAGTGTTCATCAGTGAACAGCGAACATCTGTCTTGAGTGTGTGTGTGGGGTGACACCAAGTATTTAGCCAAAAGGAGAAAACCTCTTCTGTCATGGAATGCTGAAGATACCATGCTGTTATGGGAAGTTTGAAGTAATTTTTACTACTTACTTTACTTTTATTTTTTAAATTTATAGGATAAATAGTTAAGGAAAACAAAAAAGCCAAACACTTATCCCACATACTGCTAGCAGCAAAATAGGAGAGTGAGTTGGATGACAGATGTCAGAGAGACTGAAAAATGCCTTGAAAAAGAGATCTGTTATTTTTGGCAGAGAATTTAAAAAAGTATAAAAATAAGCAAATAATGTGAAGAGTATGAATTATGTACACTGGTATTCCACCTTTTTTGGGTAAAGTACACAGATACTAATTGTAGATTGATAGCATATTTGTAGCATATTAAGACCTTTATAAGTAAGGTTTACAAATTTTATGAAACGGGCTCTTATTGTCTCTCTTGATCAACAGATGGA
Source organism: Heliangelus exortis (assembly GCF_036169615.1). Taxonomy (NCBI): domain Eukaryota; kingdom Metazoa; phylum Chordata; class Aves; order Apodiformes; family Trochilidae; genus Heliangelus; species Heliangelus exortis. Next base: position 22,413,985 of record NC_092427.1, on the reverse strand, counting down.
TAATTAATTCTGAGGTATAAATTATTTAACCATTTATACATCTATTTAAAAAAAAAGAAATTTTTCATGAAATGAGCAAGTGGTGATTACAGTGCCAGTAACCAAGATCTCATCTGGAAAGGCTATGCTTAAAAGGTTCTATAAAGAGAAGAGGATTTTGCCTTATTTTCTTATAATGAACAAGGTTAAAATTTTCTTTGTATTTTACCTTTCATGAAATTTTCTTACTACTTTCTTAATTGCATCTTGTGTTAACCTCCCATAGAAGAATGAGATTCCTTTGCCCTTGCTGAAGTATCAAAGTATCAAAGTATCATCTTTTATTAAATTCATAATGAGCATGCATGGCTTTTTTATATTCAGTGTATAATCTTGATCTGATTTTCAATATGATACTTTAAAAATACAAATAATTCTTAAGGAAATTATTTCTTTTTAGTTTAAAATGAATTATTAAACAACATTAAAGATAAATACTAAAACAAGCGGCGTTTTCTTCCATTTTTGTGCTGCTCTGAGGCTGTGTAATGATCCTGGCAACAGTAGGAGTTTCTGTGAATCTGGCTTTCTCTGTAAGCAGTTTGATGTCTTAACATTTGAAGAAGTGTTCTGGAGATAAAGTACCAATTTTAGATCTGAAGTTTTGTTTAGGGGTCTCCCACAGACTTACTATATGGGTACAGCTTCAAAACACTTCTGAGAAAGGGGACCAAAACATCTTTTGGTTTTTTTTTTAGAAAAATTATAGCTCTGCTGTAGTATTTCTTTAACTGATTTGACCTTAGTGTTCAGGCTTCTTTGGGTTACTTCATGGTAAATTCTATATTTAACAAAACTCCCTCTCTGAGAGGACAAAATTCTGAAAATTATATTTTAATGGAGATCTTATATTTTAATGGAGCTGTGGTGATTGAAATGGGAAGATTGTTTTGGGTTTTTTCTATATGTACAGTGTTAGTTTATCAAACTGTGTTGTTTGGGGTTTTTTGGTTTTTTTCTAAACTTGCCTCTGTGCAAACCAAATCACAACATAAGCAGACAGCTTCTTCTACCTAAGTCTTATAGTTTTAATTGACACAGTACTTATGTGATGCTTTTCATCTCCTGATCTCATAATTTACAAATCAGGTCAAGTACTGCTTTTGTTTACAAGCAGAGTGAAAGGAGCGGTTGTGTGGTTTTTTTGGTTTTTTTCTTCTGCTGAATGTACGGGGAGTGGGGGGGAAGAGGGTGTTATGTGTTATTTCCTGTGCTTTAGGGACAAGCTGCTGAATAAGATGATTGGAAGATGATGAGTGATTGACTGACTGTGTGTACAAAGGTGGAGGAACAGAGGTTATGTAGTTGGTAGGGTATTCTGTAAAGTGAAGGAGAGAATTGCTTGTCTAAAAAGCAGCTTCACAATTCCTGCTTTCTCTGTTCCTTTCTTGTCTTAAAATCTATCATTCATATGGTGAAACTCTTCTTTCCTTTCCAGTATAGTTTTATTTACTGCCATACCTAGATAGGTTGAGAGGTGATATTTAAACCTGTCTTATTATATGAAAAAGTTGGTTGTGCAGCACTTGTATTCATTAGGGTATAGAGAAAAGCCCACTCCCCAACCCCCTTTTTTTTTTTTCCTTTCGTCGTAGAACTTTCTAAATATACAGTTGTAATTATCTATTTGGGCAATTTGAAAAATAATGTATTCATTCAAGTGAAGTTTGAGATTCTCATTCTGCCTCATTATTAGGGTGAATGTAAACACCAAGGTGGGGATTCTTCATATCCTGTAATACAGCACAGAACTGCTGTGAGAGGATTCTTGTGTTCACGAGTTTGTGGGGTCACTTTCTACTTTTATCCTGCAATCGTTGATGTCTGTAACTTCACTCTCTTAAGTCACTGTCACTGTTAGGAGGTGAGTAGTCACTACCTTACAGTACAGTGCTTATAGCTATGCTGTATGCTTGTAATTTGTAGGAGTGCCATTGGTGCAATTTGAGTAGGCTGGCTTCAAGTCTGCACTTTATGTTGCAGTCCTAGTGATGTATTTTATGGCTCAGAATGTTTGCTGTTGTGAGATTTACCAGAATGCTTAAAACTTGTCTAGTATTGATGCTGTAGTTGGATATGATAAAATTTACCCTGTATGTGGAATGGTGTAACAATTCTTAGCTGCAGGATTAAAGCTACTCTTCTACAGAAACACTTATGAACTCATATAGGTTGTATATCAGAAGGGAATTGTTTTTCCTATTGGAGACAACTGTGGGCTGAATACGACTTTGAAAATTGTGCGAAAAAATTTTACTTTTAAGACTATTGAATCTGAAACAGTTTATTTGTTGGCATTTTGTTAGGAGAGGATAACCTCACCAGAGGTTCTGAGGTTAAGTTCTGTTGTGCTATTCTGGATATGGTTAACGTAGAGGAAAAAAGCAGTATCTTTCTAGCTTCTGCCAAGATGTCTCTGAAAGGTGGTGTCTTGTCTGTTCTGTCCAATGTGAATTCTTCCCACTCCATAAATATCGATAGGAGAAAAAAACGTGGTGTTCTATAGCTTTAGAAAAATGTGTTCTGATTGATATAGGAGTGGCTAAGGGATATTTATGTAGATCTTGGGCAGTGCAGCACCAGGATGTGCAGAAATTGGTATCTGGACAAATTTCAGAGGGCCTGGTAGAAATAGGACTCCCATTAGAACAACAGAGAAAACCAAAATGTATACATATTTTTGAGAAATTATGTTGAAATAGTCCCTGCAAGTGCTTCTGTAGTGAAAAACTATTCTGTAGTAGAAGCTAAATGGAACATGATCAGTCTATGGGTAGAGATGGACAAGTGCTAATTTCTGGGCATTGCAGGTGCTCTGTGTTGTCTGATTTATTCACCTGTCCTTTTCTGAAGCAGCCTTTCAGCTTTTGCAAAAACCAACTTTTTTTGGAACAGACTTGTTAGAACTTCTTGTGCCATTGTATGTATTGCTTATCTTTCATTTTATGTTTCATTTGTAAGTTTACAAAGCACTATCTTGTGTTGGATCCCAAATAACTTGATTGATACTTTGCAAGGTATGCCCCTAGGACTGTGTCCTTGCATGCTGCCTCTACAAGGCCCTGCATAGAGATTTGCTTCTCAACATTGCCTGTAATATTGCTGCTTTTTTCAGAGAGTCTTAACATGTAATTTTGTGTGGTATTCACACAGTAATTAAGTTCTGTCTTCAACTGACATTTAAATATTAGAAAAAGGGAAAAACTTTTTAGAAATGGCAACTCTTGTTTGGTGCTGCTGTCATTCTTTTGGGGTTAGTCATGCTTAAGTTTATTAACCTATGCTCTTGATTCAAAGAAGCTACTTGATATATAATCTGCTTTCTTTGGGTGAATGAGTAAAAACAATCATGCTGATTTCATAGAACTTCTCTTGAGGTGCTATTATTTTGGCTGTTGGGTAGTGCCAATGCTTTGCTTTCAGTCTGCAGCCTTAAACATTCATTGAGTGAAATCCTTGATACAGCTCTGAAGGAGTTGTCACAAAATTATAGTCTCCAGGCTCATCCTGGCTTGATGTTCTGAATGATCATTCTTTGTAGCTAAACAAGGGGATCCTTGCCACTGGCAGATTACATGTTTCAAGTTCTGACTTTTCTTTAGCAGACCAAAACTGCTCTGTATTGCTAGAGAGAAATTCTGAAATGGCTTTGTGACCAGCAGTACAATCATAGTGAAATGTCCTTATATTGTTTTAAAAAATTAAGATGTTGCTGGCGTAGAATAGTCTCTTTCTGGGAAAGAAACGCTGCAATTAGTGTAAAAGTAGGTCATGCTTAGGAAAATGGGTGTGTAAAACACAGATCTAACTGGAAATAATTACAGAAAACTTGATGCTGTGGTATTAAGTTATGTGCTGCAGGTTGAATATAGTGATTTTGCTTGCTGTTCTTGAGCTGCACAGCAATCACAGGAGCTTTATGTGTAATTTTGAAGTAAATGGATCAAAACTGCTGGTTAACTGTGAAAAAGAATTGCAACTAATTGCAGTGCATGCTGAAAAGGTGAGGTTTTTTCTGCTTATTTTCTGACATTCTTATTTTGTAGCAGCATTGAGTATAGTTACAGTGAAAAGCCTTCTGCAGACTTCTGGTTTTTTATGTGTTGACAACTCTGTTACAAACATGAACAAAACTGATTAACTTCTGAAAAAACTTTTTTTCTTAGCATTCTAACTTTGGGGGTCTTGGGCTGGGACTCATAAAATGATAGAATAGTTCAAATTGGAAGGGACCATTGACCTCAGAGATCATCCAGTTCCAACCCCCCTGCATAGGCAGGGACACCTCCCACCAGACCAGGTTGCTCAAAACCCCATCCAGCCTTGCCTTGAACTCTTTCAGGGAGAGGACATCTCCAGCTTCCCTGGGCAGCCTATTTTAGTGTCTTGCCATTCTCCTAGTAAAGAGTTTCTTCCTAATATCTAATCTAAATCTATCCTCTTTCAGTTGAGGGTACATGAGACAGTTGAGTGAAGTCTGTGGATCTTTGCTGTTTCTGAGGCTCTTCAGTCAGCACATTTGTATTGGAGTAGTTTCTTATTGCTATAAATATACTGATTTTGTACTGGTATTAAAGCCAAAACTGGCCTTGTATTTGGAACTCTAATAATAATTTATGTTGTAGTATGAACTTGAGAATTATCCACTTTCCTCAGCCATGTTGTTGCAGAAGAGTGAACAGAGAATGGTGAAGTCTGCATTTATTAATGGATTAAGCAGAGAGTCTTATCTGTACATGAGGAATAGGTTACTCTCACTGCTGCTTGTTGCTCAAGCAAGAGCTACATGTGATGCTCTAAAGCCGTGATGAGTAACTATTTCTCTAACTACATTTTAGATATAAACATGTTTGAATGCTTCTTCAGTTTCCTGTCATCTCTCATTTTAAAGTATATTATTTGTGTGTTGAACAAGCTTTATTACAACCTTATCTTTTAGGTGTATTTGAACGCAAGAAGCTTTGGGTTGGGTTTTTGCATAAACAGGGCTTTGGCTCTGCTTTCAAAGAACAGGAACTTTATGAGAGAAAACTGATCGTCTGTGCTTGTGATTATTTTGAAATAAATACTAAGTTTGATCCTGGTGATGGTTAAGGGAAACAGATGACATTTGTTGCAGTGATACTGACAGCATGAAAACAGTGGTACAAGTGGTTAGATATCAGGGAAGCTGTGCTTGTTCACACCTGTCATCTGTTATTCTTTTGTGCTGTAGACTAATATTCTGTTCATAGATTTCAAATCAATGGTTTAGTTTTGCTCTCACTGGCAGCCTTGGATGCAGTGTGTATTTTAAAAGTTGATTCTCCATTTTGGAGGCTAGGCTTATATATATGTATTTATTTGAAAGGTAAATTTCTTATCTGTTAATCAAACCTACATTTAGAGGCTCAGCATAGAAATGAATATATTAAATGCATCAACTACAGCAAAACCAAGGCACTTCAACTTAATGTGCATGACCTCATATTGACTACAGTGCATTACTGATGCTGAGTTTCAGCTTGCTTAAAAATTAGAAAGCCACATTTATAATAAGAAAGGAGCCATGTCACTAGGAGACTAGCATGCTCCATTCTTTACAGATAAGACAGAGTTGTTAAGCAGGTTACTTTAATTATAGTTGCCAATCTGTCTGGATAAGGCTATGTCGAAATTATTGTGAAGTAAAAAATAAAGTCTGGAGCTACCATTTCTGCTAAGTTGTATGCTACATTACCAGTCCCATTAGTCTTTCCCTGTTGCATGGTCTCAGTGTATCTCACTGCTTATGTAATCTTTTGTAAAAAGGATAATAGAAAGTTGTTAGAGAATTTATGAATGGGTTTTACAGAAAGAAGTGTTTCCCATTTTCATCTAAAATATTTTTTTTTCTTCTAATTTTATTTGTTCATAATATTTGGGGTGTAGAGTACATGTAAACAGGCAAGGTGGCTACCAACTCCATAATTTTAAAGTAGATGTGTATACATTTGAATAGGGTCATGAAAATACCAAGCTTGCCCTTCCACTTCCTAAAACAATTTTAACATCAATAATTAGACAAATAAGCAATTGCATAGAGAAAAATGTTTACATGTAGAGATGAATAAAGAGTGTAGTATTACAATTTACAGATGTCACTGTTTTAGAACCATCCGGTACCAACCAGGCCTCCGTTTTCTCATCTCCCACCCCCACTGTGGGACAGGGAGGAGAAAATCCCCACAAAGGCTCCTTAATCCAGACAAGGACAGGGAGGTTTGCATTCCCCAGATATGGTAACAGGCAAAAAACAGATGGGTTCAACTTGAGAAGAAAAAACCCTAATTTAATCTACAAGGAGAAAGAGAAAACATGATCAGATCTCAATACTTTACCCCCCCACCCCTCCCTTCTTCCCGGTCCCGGATCCCTTCACTGCCGCCTCCCCTCAGGGCACGGGGAGGGGCAGGGGGTGTTTCTGCCTCTCCTTCTTCCTCAGGGGGAGGACTCCTCACATACTTCTCCTGCTCCAACATGGGGTCCCTCTCATGGGAGAGCCCTTCACAAACCCCTCCGAGATGAGTCCCTCTCAGGAGGTGCAGTCCCTCAGGAACTGCTCCAGCCCGGGCTGCCCACAGAGTCACGGCTGCTTTGGGAACAGTCACCTCCTCTGACACGGGGTCCTACACAGCTGCAGATCCACATCTGCCCCTCTCTGCAATCCTGCACAGGCTGCTGCTTCACATCTGCCACCTGTGACACTTCAGGGGCTACAAATCCACATTTAGCACACTGTGGTCCTTTGGGTAAGGCTTCATTGTGCTTCTTCAGGATCTGCTCCTCCGTGTTCCTCCATGGAGTGCAGGGGCACAGCTGCCATCTCACCATGGGCTGTGGGGAAATCTCTGCTTGGGCACCCCTCCTTCACTGACCTTGGTGTCCTTTGTCTATCATTTCTCTCTCATTTCATCCTCTACTCTGATCTTTGTGTCCTTTTCTTACATTTTTGCAGTTTCATTTCCCCTTTCTCGAATATGTTACTCTCAGAGGCACATCCAGCTTCCCATAGCTTCTCAGCCTTGGGCAGAGATAGGGCAGGGATTGGACCTCTGGGGGAGCTTCCGGCAGCTTCTTCCAGGAGCCACCCCTGTGCCCCCCTCCCTGCTTCCACAAGACCACTGCACTAACCCAAGACAACAGAGAACAAAAAAATCTACCCCAAGCTTCAAGTACTTTGGAGCTCTGCTTAAACAGAAGAACAGGTAGAGTGGCTTTCCACATGTTCAGTGTTATAAAAGAATACATGGATCCTCCTCCACATCCTTTGAAATTTTCTGGTAGTTCTCTGGTTTTTTTTGTTTTTTTTTCCCAGGAGCTCTGGAGGATCTCATTTCCTTCTGTTCTAATGTGTCAGGGATTGCTTTGTCTTTTTCATGCTTGTTTCACCTGCCTGCAGTAAGACCCTCTACTTACAAATTGTTTGGTACACGTTTTTCAATGCTGGGAATGACTGCTTCTGTTAGTGAAGTAGTAGTAAGGAATATTCTTTAGCAAGTTAAGTATTCAGTGACGTAGTTTGTTAAAACAGAAAGCTATTGTATTTTTCACTGGCAGTTATGTAACTTTTTGGCATGATTTGGGCATAATTACTGGCTTAATGATGCTCAGTTTTCTTCTCAATTATTTTTTCTAGCTTACAAAAGGACTTCAGAAAGCACTTGTATTGGCTAAGCAAATACCAGCTGTACAGTTGAATAAGTATGTCAAATATTTAGTTATGAGGCTTTCAGTAACTTCAAGGAATTCAGCAACAATTAAAATGGAAAGGATGATACAAGAGCTCAGTCTACTATTTTTCATATGAGAACTGAAGTGCTTTGTCAGTATCACAGTCGGTCACATTTTGTACTGAATAAAACAATCCTGTTTAATTCTGTGGCATGCAGCTTTTGTTCTTGAGGCTTCTTGAAACTGATGCAACCTCAACAGAAACCTGAGGTGTTTTGCTTGCTGGTATTAGACAAGCACTTCCTTAGGTTTGCATTAACAGTAATCAAAAGAAACAACTGTGTCCTGGTTTGGGCCAAGATTAAACCCATTTCTTGCAGTTTTACTTTCACCTAAGTCTCTTGTAAGTAGCTGCACTTGCTGAAATTAATGGCATGTTTTTTCAGTGTCTCCTTCTCGGACTGATAATATTTGACGTTTATAGTTACAGCTAGAGAATGAATCTAGAGATGTTTATAGTTATGGCAGAACCAAGGCCACTGCTTGTTCTGAAAATCATCTTACAGAGCGGAACTCACAGGTGACAGTAATTGATCAGACAGAGTATCCCATCCCATATATGTCATACTCAGTATAAATTTGAGGGATCGTGAGGGTCAAGTTCTTCTTTATCCATGGCTGACATTCTGGGAGGATTCCATCTGTTCCTCTGCCTTTGGTTCTGATCTGTGCCCTCCTGAATCCCTGTGTTCCTGCCTCCAACTCTCCTCTGCTGCTGGAGTCCAGCCTGGGACTTTCCCAGGGCTGCCCTGTGGCCTTGGTGGTGACCTGAGTGTTCTTGGGGGGAGGAACATAATATTGTTTTTGTTATTTGTTATTTTTTGTTTTATTTGTTATGTTGTTTTTATTTGTTATTTACAAATATTTAATAATTTTCCTTTTCATCATTACTGTTTCATTAAACCCATGTAGTTTAGTTTCCAACTTGTAAGTCTCCTTTGTTCTCTCTCCTTTCTCTGTGTGGAAGGGGTGGTGGATTAATAGACAGTATATGTCTTTTGTTTAATTGCTGATCCAATGTTAAACTGTGGCAAACTGTTATATCAATAAAATGAAACTAATTTTCTGCTTCATTCTTAAAATTTCACTTACTTTTTTGTCACAGATAATAAATATGAGTGTTATTTTACTAAACTGTACTGTTTTGAACAATAGCAGCAGATGCTGTATATGTTTAGAGAAGTGATTATTAGATTCTGGACACAGCTGTCAGTGTAGTTAGTCCCATGTAAAACTGTTTAACCTCAGCTTCCACTTTGACACCTCAATATTACTACACAAGTGCATTGTACATGAAAGAGTTGGTTTGAGATTTCTCCATTCAGAACTCTTTTTTTGAAGCAATTTGTATTAATCTTCTGTAATAAGAAACACAATTTCAGCATCAGCTCATAGGTCCAGACTTCTTGGCTCATCTAATAGATTTTTTTTGTATAAGTTTTGTTAGACCCATTGAAACCTTTGAACTTCCAAGTCGATGATGACTGGTAGTTAAATAGTAATATTTTCTTGGAGCTACAGCAGGAAAGAAACCTAGCTACAATAATCAACAGAACTGCCATCAGCTTTTAACATTTCCTCTCATGCACTACTTTCAGACCTCTCTTTCCAGTTCATAAGAACTGTATTTTTCTTTCTAACGTGTTATTGTCTTTGAAGGCTTTCCTTTTCTTCAAGTTTGTTAACATTTGTAGCATGTGGTACCATCTTCTTTCATGTAGTTGGGTTGGTGTTCTGCAATCTTACTTTAGTGCTCATGTTGTCCCCATCATTTGTTTCCTTGTAGAATTTTTCTGCATTAATAGCTGTATTTTTGTTCAAAATTGTTCAAGTTCTTGACAGTGGCATAACAGACTTTATGTTCTGACTGGTCTCATTTTACTGTGGGAGAATGCAGGGAATTCTCAGTTTCTTTCTAGCTCCACTTTTTGTAGAGCATGTAAGATTTTCTTTTAACATTCATATAACCAAAGGCCATTTCTTTTTCACATCTGATTCCATAATTGTGCTACATAAATGAATTTTCAGAGTGGCTTGGAAAAGTGATGCCTAAGCTCTGCATCCTGACATAAAAAGTGGTCAGCTTTAATTAGGTTGAATTCCATGTCCTTTCTAATACTACCAGTTTGGCTTCAACAATCTAATATAAAAATGACAAATATTTCCAACTGAACATTTGTAGCATTCTTCAAAAGCTGTGCTAGACATACCAATAGAAAACATTCCACAAGGGAGAGCTGGGCACAGCAATGACTGCTGCTGTGTCTGGGTGCATGGGGTACCACTTCCTGCAGCACCAGGGGAAGCCTTTCCCAATAATAGCTGACACCCTGTGTGGTTGGCAGGACCATCAGAGGCTCTGTGGTGAGTTAAAATGGTGCTCTCACCTACTGCTGAGAGCAGGAGAAAAGGATGCTGCTTTGTGACTCAGCTTGGACCACCTGTTGTATGCATTGTGTGGAGAAAAATGAGAAATAGAACAGATCCTAAGCTGCTGCATCTAAATGGGATAATGCAGGCACAGAAGACATCAGTGATCCAAACCTTTTATATTCTTCAGGCTGTGAAGGTGATCCAACTGTGGTGCTCAAGTATCTTAACGCTGCTTGAAGTTAATTGAAAAATACTAAGGGAAACAATTGAGGCACTATGCACAGCTCTTGTGGGGGAAAAAAAAATTATAGGTAGGAGAGGGCTGGCAAAAGTGCATTGATGTCTACTTTCCAGCACTTGTTCCTTTTCTGTAGCAAGCAGAGCAACTCTGGATAGTTATTTTTATTCTTGATTGTGTTCTTCCTTCTATTTCTGTGGCTATGCAGTAGTTTGGATGAAGGAAAACTCCTAATTTAGGTTATGGATCAGATAATTTTTATTTGGGACTTGCCTCCTGGTTTAATTCACTATAGCAAGGGGAGTGTGCAGTTTGTGTTGTGGACCTCTGCAGTACACAGGTACTGCTGATGTAACTAGAGCATAATACCTTGATCAGTTGCTCAAATGTAGTTCAGCAAACATGAAAGATACTTTCTTTGTAGCATCTACCTAATTTTGCTAGGGCATGTGCTTGCAAGTTTGCATGGCAGGGAAGATAATGAAAAGGACTGGAGTTTAAAATAACAATTTGTTTCTTAGGTTATTTGTAAACTAGATGAGGTATTCAATCCACTATGTGGCCCTACAAATGCAATACTAACAAAACCAAATGGATGTATTAGGGCTAGGAATTTTTCCTATTTTGGCAGTGTTGTAGAAGACTTATTATCACACAATAGCTTTGATTTCTTGAATATATTAGCCACTAAAAAAAAACACAACAAATCAAGCTGATTAAACAGTTGGAAGCATTGCTTCCCTAGGAGTGATGTGTGTATAAATGTTATGATAACCAGTGTTATGATAACCAATGTTATGATAAAGCTGGTTAATATTAATATAATAATAATAATAATACATATAATGTACATTTTAGAATATAACAGATTTATGTAATAATATATATATAATAGAACATCGAAAGGGCTTCAAGGACTCTAATTAATATCATGGAAGGGTTGGGGTTGGAAGGGACCTCAGAGATCATCCAGTTCCAACTGGATGCATGGGCAGGGACACCTCCCACCAGACCAGGTTGCTCAAAGCCCCATCCAGCCTGGCCTTGAACTCTTTAAGGGAAGGGACATCTGCAGCTTCCCTGGGCAACCTGTGCCATTGTCTCCAATGGCATTACCATTCTCCTAGTAAAGAGCTTCTTCCTAATACCTAATCTAAATCTATCCTCTTTGAAACCATTTTGAAATGGTTTCATTTTTCAATGGTTTTGAAAGTTTACATATCCAGTTTGAAACCATTACCCCCTGTCTGCTCCCTAGCAAGTCCTTGTAAATGTCCCTCCCCAGCTTTCCTGTAGGCTCCTTCAGGTACTGAAAGTCTGCTCTAAAGTCTCCCTGGAGCCGTCTTTTCTCCAGGCTGAACAACTCCAGCTCTCCCAGCGGTCTTTGTAGAAGAGGTGCTCCAGCCCTTGGATCATCTCTTTGGTTCTTCTCTGGACTTGTTCCTGCAGCTCCATGTCCGTATTGGAGCTGGGGGTCCAGAAGTGAACATAGTACTCCAGGTGAGGTTTCACGTGAGTAGAGGAACAGAATCACCTCCCTTGAGTTACTGGCCACACTTGATTTGATGCAGCTCAGGACACAGCTTTCTGAGCTGCAGGTGCACAGTGCAGGCTCATGGTGAGCTCATCAACCAGCACTCCTGAGTTTTATGTCCTCAAGGCTGTTTTCAGTCCATTCTCCACCCAGCCTTTAACTGTGCTTGGGGTTGACCTGACCCATGGCATCCCTTCCCTACAGAGCAGGGTAGATTACATCAGTGGCTCTTCCCTTATCCAGCAATGCTGTAACCCCATCCTAGAATGCCACTAAATTTGTCAGGCATGGTTTGCTCTTAATGAAGCCATGCTGTGTGTTTCACCAGTCACCTGCTTATTTTCCATGTGCCTCAGAATAGTTTCTTGGAGGATCTGCTCTATGGTGTTGCCAGGCACTGAAGTGAGCCTGACTTGTAGCTCTCCAAATCTTTTTTTTTTTTTTTCCTTTTTAAAAATGGGGGTTATGTTTCCCATTTTCACATCAGTGGGTACTTCACTAGACTGCCACAGTTTATCAAATATGATGGACTGTGGCTTAGCAACTTTGTCTGCCAGTTCCCTCAGGACCTGTGGATGCATCTCATTAAGTCCCATGGAGCCTTCCAACTGAAGGCATTCTGTGACTATGATTCTATGACTTCTATGCATCTTCAGGTTCCTTACATAGTCTTGGACCTAATTTGGCCCTTGGGTGGTTCTTCATTATCCCAGTCCCTGCCTTTGCCCTCTGCAACTTGGGCTGTGTGGCTTGAGCACTTGCAATGAAGACTGAGACACAAGAGCCTCAGCCTTTTCCGTATCCCAGCTCACCAGGTCTCCCATTTCCTTCCTGAGAGGACTTATATTTTCCCTATTCTTCCTTTTCTCACCAACATACTTATGGAAGGTTTCCTTTGATGCCCCTGGCCAGATATAGTTCTGTCTGGGCTTTACCTTTCCTCACCTGATCCCTGGCTGCTCAGCATTTCTCTCCGTTCATCCCAGGTTGCCTGTCCATGCTTCCACCCGCAGTATGCTTCCTTTTTTTTGTTTGAGTTTGTTCAGGAGCTCCTTGTTCATCCATGTGGGCCTCCTGTTTTTTTTGTCTGACTTCCTCTTTGTTGGGATGCAGCACTCCTAATTGTGGAGGAAGTGATCCTTGAATATTAACTAGCTTTCTTGGGCTCTTTTTTCATCCAGGGCTTTATGCCCATGGTACAAGGAGATCCCTGAAGAGGCCAGTCTGCTCACCTGAGGTAGCGGGCTGTGTGCCATCCTCACTGCCCTAAGCATCTTGAACTCCACCATTTCATGGTTACTGCACCCCGGGCTGGCCTTGAGCTTCTTATTTCCCACCAACCTCTCCTTGGTGAGAACAAGGCCCAGCAGAGCACCTCTTCTCCTTGGCTCTTCTGTCACTTGGACAAAAAAGTTATCACCAGTGCATTCTAGGAACTTCCCAGATTTCTTTTGCCCTTATCCTTAAGTAGTCATGGTAGTGAGTCTTCATTTTGTCATAATGAACATAGCAGAACAGTTTTCTTCTTTTCCATAAGCAACAGAGAAACAATATTCCACTGTTCTACTGTTGAGAGCCCATTGGTTTGACTTGAGCCAAATTAGTATTTTTATCTTTCACTGGAGAATTTTGGTAGGTACGGATATTGAGGTAACTTTTGGCCTGCCTTACAGTCATGCATGAAACATATTGCTTGGCATTGTGTTTTTTCTGAAGATCAGAGTATCAGATCATGGTGTAATGTGCTTTATATTTGAATTTGGTCTACTGATAAATCAAAATTGTTATCTGGTTACATAGTCACATAGTCAGATAGCTATCAGTATACCACTGAGTTGTCTAAATCCATTGACATTGCCATGCTTGAGCATGGCACCAGTTTTAAGCGCTATAGTTTGGTGTCCATCAGGAGAATACAAGGTAAGCTTGTATACATAGGAACATATGCTAAGATGCCATTCTGAAAATCTGCTTTCCAAATTAAATGTGCTAAATGTGACTTTCAAGTTAAATCTTCACTGACATTTATTACTACATAAATGACATTATTATATTATTTGCTATAAGTATTCCAGGTTCTTTTTCCTAGTTGCTGTGAGACACCGAAGTTTTTATCTCTGAAGTTTTAGAGGTAAACTTGATTGTTTTAAAATGCTGTCATTAATTAGTTTTTTGTTGTTGTGAAATGGCTTGACAATATTAGGTTCAAAAAGCCATTTTAATTTGAAAATTCAACACATTCAGCATGTTTCAGTGTACAGGAATTTTGAACTTTAATTTTGCTGTGCCAAGTGTGAGTGGAGTTCGTTTCTGAGAACTTTGGGCTTGCACACAAAACAAATCATAGTTGTTCAGGTTATCAGCCAAATACAGAAATGAGACCTCTTGATCATAAGTTTTTTGTTGTATTTTTTTTTTTTTTTTGCTAATAACAATTCCAAATGTGTTTACAGGATTGTTGGTTTATAAATTTTTTTATGTGTTTGAACGCTGAGAGTACAGTTCCTTATTAGTGTTTCTTTTAGTAGTAAAACCATAACAGGCTCATAATTTCTGAAATGAAAAATTGTTTTCCTGTTGTTCTCAGACACTGTGTATTAATGAAAAGTACTGTGTTTGCAGGCTTTTACTCAGGTTTTCTGAGTTTTTTACTTAGTTTTAACAGCGCGCTTATGTAAATCAGCAGTTTCTGCTTGTATTAATAGGCTTCATCAGTAGCCACAGAGCAAAACTGGCAAGCTTGTGGCCATTTTTATTATTGCCATTCAGAAATGGTCTGAATAGAAGTGAAAGTGTCCAGTGGTGTGTGTGCCTTGCTGTAGGGATGTTTGCAAGCTGAGCAGAGGTTATGTGTAGTGACAGGGAAAGAAAGAGAGTTCATTATCAGCCAACAGTGTGAGAGCAGAGGCAGAGCTCTGCATTCCTTCATTTGGGAGTCTCTGAGATTGGATCTCCTTTATATAAAAGGTGAACTATCCAACTGGCTTAAAGTCATGAGTTCCTAAATGGGGTCTGTGGATAGTATTTATTTAACTTCTTTATAGCTGGACATAAGGCAGCCTTTACAATCATGCTCTCTTGGGGAGCATCATACTACACACAGTCCTATCCCCTGAGAAGGTGTCTCCTAAAATTTTCAGTTCCTTCAGCTTGTGGGTCTGGTTTTGTCTGCTGCATGGGGAGGAACAGCCAGGCAAGAAAGCTTAACCTTCTACAGCATTCCTGCCCTCCTGGGCACCATCCTGGGAGCTCTTGTATGACACAGCAGCAACTGCTGCTGCCCTTCTTTCTAGAAGCAGACTAAGAACTGGTACCACTGTGGCCTGCAAGAAGCAGCACTGGTAATAGGCCAACCAAGTTACCATTATTGTTTGGACACAGGAGAGGTTCTCAGCAAAGAAAAACTATTGACTATCTTTCATGTGAGCATTTAATTGAAGTACTGTGTTTGTATTTACCTGTGTGGTTGTTTTTGTTTTCTTTTTTTTGGTTGTTTGTTTTTTTGTTAGCTGGTTGGGTTGGTTTGTTGTGTTGTTTTTTTCTTGAAAGCTGCTAGCTGGTCCTATTTTAGAAGACTTACTACCGGGTCTCAGGAAATATCTTGGGCTGCAAGAATTATTTTCTTGAAATAAAGATATGCTTGCTTCCAGTGTTCCCCTACAAAGAAATGGATGGCAGATTCAGCTTGTGCAGAAAGATATGGAGTGGTTTTGTTCCCCTTCATAATAAAAGCACATTTCTTAACTCTTGATGCCCAGCCTCTGTGAGGCTGGAAAGGAAGGGAAATTATAAAGGAATATATAATGGAAGGGAAATTATGAATTATAGTATTACAATGGCAGATGGGAGTACAGAGCATTTGTCAACTGTTGCTTTAGAAACAGCACCATCAGCCTGTGTTGTGGCTAAAGATGACCTAAGAGAGAAATTCAATGTATTCTGAAGAATTGGAAACTATAAAGTTGCATTTTATATTTACTGCTGCTTTAATCTTCATTCTTTGTACTGAAATAGATACATATGGTGTTGACTGTTATTCAAGGAGAAGCAAAGAGCCCTGACAACTATTTCGCTCACATTTTATTCAGCTACCATTTTAAGGGAATAATTATAGTTCATTCACTGTAAACAACCATTTGTGCCATTAATGAGTTCTGAAGGATTGGGAGAGATGAGGAATATGGTATTTGACAGATCCTTGCAGGCTATTATGAGATTGAAGTACAAAGTTTAGATGTACTAAATATTTCTAACTAATATAAAGTTAAAAACTAAAGATAAAAACTAAAGAATAAGCATCTCATAGTGCTTTTAAAGTTTGTTACTAAAATACAGTATGAAAAATAGCTGAAGTATTTCAAGAAAAGCTTAGCAGGTCGCATGCTAGCTTAATTTCTGTTATAAATTATAGAAACTTCTGAAGTACAAAGTTAGTATATTTTGTAATACGGATGGAGAGAAAGCAAAATGGTAACTTTGATGTACAAGTAGTCTGGCTTGTGTAGTTCTTTTTTCTATAAAGACAGGCGAAAGGTGTTCATTCCAAGAATCTTTATGTGGGGGACTTTACTAAAGAAATCTTTTCTTTCTGTTTTTAGTCAGCAGATAAGCAACGAGCCCTTGAAGAAACCAAAGCCTACACAACCCAGTCATTAGCAAGCGTAGCCTATCTGATCAACACTTTGGCCAACAATGTTCTCCAGATGCTGGATATCCAGGCATCCCAACTTCGACGCATGGAATCTTCAATCAACCATATTTCACAAGTGAGACTTTTTTCCTGTTTTTTCCCCCCTCCTCTTTGTTCTGGAAATTACACAGCAAGTAAAACGCTCACCTGATATTTTGTGAGTGAGAAAAATATTACTATTTAAATCAGAAGGGTGCATTTCTTCTCATGTTGATTCTGGGAATGGGTCTCATGTGATTGTATATTTGTGTTACGTGAGCATTTTGCATTGGGTAAGAGATTAAATCTATTCTTGGCCACTTTATTGTCCGGAGAAACAATAAGTGTAAAAACCTGAAAAATTGATAATGGAAAAATCAGAATGTTAAAGGACAGATTAAGCTTTCCAACTATTTGGTGACTTACTGTACTGTGTTTGTAGGCTACAGATACTTGAAAGTAAAAGAGAAATATGAAATGGATGGTGAAAAGCAATACTTTTAACCTTTTTGCTTTTCGTGTTGCTGAAATGCTCACATCTAATGACAAAAGTATAGGTGACAAAAATAATTTGCTTCTAGCTTTTCTTAATGTACTTTACAATGCCATGAACAGAAGGAAAAATTTTTGTATGTTTTTGTATGGTTGCAGAACTCCTGCCATTGTTTGTAGTTTTTCTGAGAAGCAATAAACTATGCTACTATTATCAGGAACCCATGTCCCATCTCCACACTGATGAGAGAATTTTGACTGCCAGAGTGGGCTGAAAAAACATTATAGATTTGTTGGAGGTTTACATGCCAGTGATGGACTGAGAGAAATTAAGAGCAATTACATAGAGGCTTCTGTTTCTCTGTTATTGGAAAGTTGGTTAGCATCCTTACTGAATATTTTGTGTCTTATTTGACCAATTAAGTTTGGCTGCTGGGTTTTTTGACCTCCATGTGAGAATGTCATAAATTAAAATAAAGAGTATTGTGGTATTTAGAAGTACATTTGAAAGTAGGAGCTGTATAAGGTAGGAAATAAGTAGATTGAACTGATTGTTAACTTGATGATGCTGAAAGGGTTGCTAAGCTAGTACAGGTTTTTAACCAGCAAAAGAAGTGAATAATTTTATGCTAACCTAATGGGCTGAATTGGCTCACAGTGTGGTGAGAGTGATTCCACAGGCAGGTGCAAAGAAGAGGTGGGTTGTTTTTTTTCCTTTCTGGTAGTAGTGCACTATTGGATTGTCTCAGTTATTGTGCAGCTGCATCCTAAAAATAAGCTGAGAAGTTGGATTTCTTCTGCTACATGCTTCTTGTTAATTCATGGACAAATAATTTCTTTCTCCCTCTCCCCCCCCCATAAAAACGCCACAAATTGCTCCGTGTGTGTGTATGTATTTCTGCTGTATATATGCTGTCAATGTGAGTGTATGCCTCTTATACCTCTGTGTGTGTAAATATGTCTGAGTGCTTGTGTGTGTGTGTGTGTGTGTATGTGCTTCCTGACAAGGTAGTGCCAGCTGACAGGTGTTTTAGCTTTTTGACAGCCTGACACAAAAGATGGTATATGAAGGAAAATACTCAGAGTTCACTTGATTTTTGCATTTTATAGATGTAGAAAGTTCTGAGAAGCTGAGATTTATGCAGATTGAGATGCTAGGTTAGATTGGCATTTATACAAAATGACCAGTTATTGAAAATGAACACTAAATTATCAGCACCCAAAATAAAGATGTATCTGCCAAAATTCATAGGCTGCACTTGAACAGTCAAAAAATGTGGGGGTTTTGGGATATGCATTATCCATA